>NC_081311.1:88283030-88586060 GCF_026419965.1 Kogia breviceps
TGATACCCACCTTTATTTATTTTTTTCTGTTTCAGGTACTGTGTTTTTTTTTAACAGCTTGTTGGAGTATAATCGCTTTACAATGGTGTGTTAGTTTCTGCTTTATAACAAAGTGAATCAGCTATACATATACATATATCCCCATATCTCCTTCCTCTTGTGTCTCCCTCCCACCCCTCTAGGTGGTCACAAAGCACCGAGCTGATCTCCCTGTGCTATGTGGCTGCTTCCCACTAGCTATCTATTTTACATTTGGTAGTGTGTATATGTCCATGCCACTCTCTCACTTTGTCCCAGCTTACACTTCTCCCTCCCTGTGTCCTCAAGTCCATTCTCTACGTCTCCATCTTTATTCCTGTCCTGCCCCTAGATTCTTCAGAACCTTTTTTTTTTTCAGACTCCATATATATGTGTTAGCATTTGGTATTTGTTTTTATCTTTCTGACTTAACTTCACTCCGTATGACAGACTCTAGGTCCATCCACCTCACTACAAATAACTCAATTTCATTTCTTTTGATGGGTAATATTCCATTGTATATATGTGCTACATCTTCTTTATCCATTCATCTGTTGATGGATACTTAGGTTGCTTCCATGTCCTGGCTATTGTAAATAGGGCTGCAATGAACATTGTGGTACATGTCTCTTTTTGAATTATGGTTTTCTCAGGGTATATGCCCAGTAGTGGGATTGCTGGGTCATATGGTAGTTCTATTTTTAGTTTTTTAAGGCACCTCCATACTGTTCTTCATACAACTTTTTTTTAAAATCGAGGTGAAATTCACATAACATAAAATGAACCATGTTAAAGTGGCATTCAGTGGCATTTAGTAGATTCACAAGACTTTTCAGGCCTTATCTCTACCTAGTTCCAAGACATTCTCATCATCTCAAAAGGAAACTTCACAACTATTAAGCAGTCACAACCCATTTCCCCTCCCTAGACCCTGGCAAGCACTAATCTGCTTTCCGTCTCTATGGATTTACCTATTTACCTATGGATATTTCATATAAATGGAATTACAGTGTGTGACCTTTTGTACCTGACTTCTTTCACTTAGCATCATGTTTTAAAGGTTCTTCTCTGTTGTAGCATACAGCAGCACTTTGTTCCTTTTTATGACTGAATAATATTCCATCGTGTGGCTATGTTTGTTTTTGTTATCTGTTGATCCACTGATAGACATAGGGTTGTCTCCACCTCTTGGCTATTGTAACTAGTGCTGTCGGGAACACTTATGTATAAGCATTTGTTTGTATACATGTTTTCTATGCTTTTGGGTATATACATAGGAGTAGAATTGTTAGGACCCATGGTAATTCTATGACTAACTGTCTGAGGAGCTGCCAAACTGTTGTCTACACCATTTTACATTTCTACCAACAATGTATAAAGGTTTACAGTTCACATCCTCCCCGACACTTGTTGTTTTGTGTTGTTTCATTTAAACTATACCATCCTACTGTGTCTGAATGGTACCTCATTGTGGTTTGATTTGCATTTTCCTAGTGACTAATGTTGAACATGTTTTCATATGCTTGTTGGCCATTTGTATATCTTTTTTGGGGAAATGTCTATTCAAGGCTTTTGCCCATTTTTAAATTGGGTTATTTATCTTTTTTGTGGTTCACTTGTAGGGGTTCTTATGTATAGAGATACTAGACCCCTGTCAAATAAGTGATTTACAAGTATTTTCTCCCATCTGTAGGTTGCCTTTCACTTTCTTGATAGTGTCTACTGCTGCACAAAAGTATTTAATTTTGATGTAATCCAATTTACCTATTTTTTTCTTTTGTTGTTTATGAATTTATTGTAAATGCCCAAGAATCCACTGTCAAATCCAAGGTCATGAAAATTTACTTTTATGCTTTCTTCTAAGAGTTTTTATACCTTTTGCTCTTACCTTTGGGTTTTCTATTCATTTCAAATTCATTTTTGTGTTTTGTGTGAGGTAGAGTTCCGACTTCAAGCTTTTCCATGTGGATATTTTGTTACTCAGCACCACTTGTTGAAGAGACTATTCTTTCCCTCATTGAATGATTTTGACACCCTTGTAAAAAAGCAAATGACCTTAGACGCCTAGGTTTATTTCCAGACTCTCAATTCTATTCCACTGGTCTATACGTCTGTGCTTTTGCCAGTATCACACTGCTTTAATTACTGTAGCTTTCTATTAAGTTTTGAAGTTGGGGTGTGTGAGTCCTCTGTGTTATTTTTCAAGATTATTTTGGCTATTTGCTGTCCCTTGTAGTTCCAAGTGAATCTTAGGATCAGCTGTTTCATTTCTTGAAAAAAGAAAAAGGCCATTGTGATTTTGATAAGATTACACTGAATCTGTAGATCATTCTAGAGAGTATTGCCTTAACAATATTAAATCTTTAAATCCATGAACACAGGGTATTGTCTGATTTTTTTAGGTGTTCTTTAACTGCTTTTCACAATGTTTTGTAATTTTCACTGTACAAGTCTTGCACATCCTTGGTTAAATATTTCTTAATTATTTTATCCTTTCTAATGGTATTGCAAATCAAATTGTTTTCTTAATTTCATTTTTGGGCTTGTTCAGTGCTAGTGTATAGAAATACAATGGATATTTGTATATTGATCTTGTACCCTGCAAATGTGCTGAATTTATTATCTCTAAGAATATTTTTATGTATTATTTAGAAATTTCTATATATAAGATACTCTGTACATTTAAAAAATTTATATCTTTGCATTTAATTTTCTTAGGGATTATTATAAATGGCATTGTGTTAATTTTATTTTCTACCAGTTGATTCTTAGGATATTGAAATATTATTGATTTTTATGTGTTGATATTGTAGCCTGTGACCTTGCTGAATTCATTTATCAGTTCCAGGAATATTTTTTAAAGACTCCTTGGGATTTTCTATGTAGACAGTCATATCATCTACAGGTAGGGACAGTTTCATTTTTCCCTTTCTAATCTGTATGCTTTTTTTCCCTTGCCTTATTGCAGTGGCTAGGAATTCTAATACTGTGTTGACTAAGAGTGGGAAAAGTGGATATCCTTGCCTTTTCCCCTGTCTTAATAGAATAAATTTCAATATTTCACTATTAAGTATGATGTTAGCTGTAGAGTTTTTATAGTATCTCTTTCTCAAGTTGAGGAATTTCCTCTCTACTCCTAGTTTGCTGAGACTTTTTTAAAAATCATAAATGTGTGTTGGATTTTTTTCAAAAGCTTTTTCTGTGTCAGTTGATGTGATCATTTTATGTTTTCTTCCTTAGCCCCTTGATATGGTAGATTATATTAATTGATTTTTTGGTATGTTGAATCAGCCTTCTCCACTTGGAATAAATCCCACTTGGTCATGCAGTATATATGGAATGTATAATTTTTATACATTCCTATATTAATTTGCTAATATTTTGTCCAGATCTTCTGCATCTAAACTCATAAGAGATATTGAGCTGGGGCTTTTGCTTTTGTACTGTCTTTCCATAGTTTTGGTATCAGGGTAAAATGGACCTCATAAAATGAGTTGGAAAGTAGTCTCTCCTTTTCTATATTCTTAAAAAGATTGTGTAAAATTGGTTTCCTTTGCTCTGAAGTCTACTTTGATATCAATATAACCACTTCTTTTTTGATTAATGTTTACATGTACCTTTTTTCATCTTTTTACTTTCAACCTGTCATTGATTTGAAGTGAATTTCTTATGGCAGCATTGTTGGATCTTTAAATTTTATCCACTCTGATTGTCTTTTAATTGGTATATTTTGACAGTTAACATTTGAAATAATTATTATGTTAGGGCTTAAATATGCCATTTTATTATTTGTTTTCTGATTGTTTCTTCTGTTTCCCAATACTTTTTTCTGTCAGTTACATGAACAATTTTTAGGATTCCATCATAATTTATTTGTGGCATTTTTGAATATATTGTTCTCTTTGGTTCTCATAGTGGTTGCTAAAAGTATTATATATATACATAACTTATCACAGTCTACTGTTATCAGCATTTTACCACTTCCAATGAACTGTAGTAATCTTAGTTCCACCGAGGTTCATTTACCATCTCCACTATTAAAATACAGTTTGTCTTGTGATTTCTCTACATATATATTTTTTGAAGTATGGTTGATTTACTTCCAATATTATGTTAGTTTCAGGTATAAACATAGTGATTCAATATTTTTATAGATTACACTGCATATAAAGTTATAAAATAATGGCTATACTTCTCTATGCTGTACAATATATCTTTGTTGCTTATTATTTTATGTATAGTAGTTTGTACCTCTTAATCCCCTTTCTCCTACCTTGCCTCTCCATCTACTCTTTCCCCACTGTAAACCACTGGTTTGTTCTCTGTATCTTTGAGTTTCTTTCTGTTTTTTGTTATATTCATTCATTTTATTTTTTAGATTCCACATATAACTGAAAATATATAGTATCTTTCTTTCACTGTCTGACTTATTTGTCTAAGCATAATACCCTCAAGGCCCATCCATATCATTGTTGCAAATGGCAAATTTTCCTTCTTTTTTATGGCTGAGTAATATTCCAATGTGTGTATATGCCACATCTTCTTTATTCATCTGTTGATGGACACTCAGGTTGCTTCCATACCTTACCAATTTTGGACAATACTGCAATGAACATTGGGGTGCATATATCTTTTTCAATTGTTGTTTTTGTTTTCTTTTGATATATACCCAGGAGTGGAGTTGCTGGATCATATGGTAGTTTTATTTTTAATTTTTTAAGGAACTTCTATATTGTTTTCCATAATGGCTGTACAAATTTACATTGCCACCAACAGTGCACTAGGGTTGCCTTTTCTCCACATCCTCACCAACATTTGTTATTTGTTGTCTTTTTGATTGTATGTTTTTTAATCTCACTGTATGTTTTTTAATTAAATTTTTATTGGAGTATAGTTGATTTACAATGTTGTGTTAGTTTCTGCTGTAGAGCAATGTGAGTCAGTTATACATACACATATATCCACTTTTTAAGATTCTTTTCCCATACTGTTCATTACAGAGTATTGAATAGAATTCCCTGTGCTAGTCAGTAGGTTCTTATCAGTTATCTATTCTATATATAGTAGTGTGTATATGTCAATCCCAATCTCCCAATTTATCCCTCTCCCCCTTATTCCCCCCTGGTAACCACAAGTTTTTTTTCTACATCTGTGACTCAACTTCTGTTTTGTAAATAGGTTCATTTGCACCATTTCTTTAGATTCCACATATAAGTGATATCATATGATATTTGTTTTTCTCTGTCTGACTTACTTCAATCAGTATGACAATCCCTAGATCCATCCATGTTTCTGCAAATGGCATTATTTCGTTCTTTTTTATGGCTGAGTAATATTCCATTGTAGATATGTACCACATCTTCTTTATCCATTCCTCCTTTGATGGACATTTAGGTTGCTTCCATGTCCTGGATATTGTAAATAGTGCTGCATTGAACATTGGGGTGCATGTACCCTTTTGAATTATGGTTTTCTCTGAATATATGCCCAGGAGTGGGACTGCTGGATCATATGGTAGATCTATTTTTAATTTTTTAAGGAACCTCCATACTGTTCTCCATAGTGGCTGCACCAATTTACATTCCCACCAACAGTGTAGGAGGTCATTGTGGTTTTGAATTACATTCCCTGACAATTAGTTGATGTTGTATTTTCATGTGCCTGCTGGCCATCTGTATGTCATCTTTGGGAAAATGCCTATTCAGGTCCTCTGCCCTTTTTAAAATTGGGTTGTTTAGGGTTTTTTTGTATAGAGCTGTATGAGCTGTTTATATATTTTGGATATTAACTGCTTATCAGACATTATTTGCAAATATCTTTTCCCATTCAGTAGGTTGCCTTTTCATTTTATTGATGGTTTCCTTCACTGTGCAAAAGCTTTTAAGTTTGATTAGGTCCCATTTGTTTATTTTTGCTTTTGTTTCCCTTGCCTAAGGAGACAAATCCAAAAAAATATTGCTAAGGTCTATGTCAAATATTATACTGCCTATGTTTTCTTCTAGGAGTTTTATACTTTCTGATCTTACATTTAATTAATTAAGGTCTTTAATCCATTCTGAGGGTTTTTTTTTATGGTGTGAGGAAATGTTCTAATCTCATTCTTTTACACGTAGTTGTCTAGTTTTCCCAGCACTACTTATTGAAGAGACTTTTTCCTCATTGTATATTTTCAACTCCTTTGTCATAGATTAATTGACCATATTGCATGGGTTTATTTCTGGGCTCTCTATGATGTTCCATTGATCCATGTATCTGTTTTTGTGCCAATACCACGCTGCTTTGATTACTGTAGCTTTGTAGTGTCGTATGAAGTCAGAGAGCATGACACCTCCAGCTTTGTTCTTTTTTCTCAAGATTGCTTTGGCTATTCGGGATCTTCTGTGGTTCCATACAAATTTTAGGATTATTTATTTGTTCTTGTTTTGTGAAAAATGTCATGGGTATTTTGATAGTCATTGCATTAAATCTGTAGACTGCTTTGGGTAGTACAGATATTTTAACAATATTACTTCTTCCAATTCATGAATATAGGATGCCTTTCCATTTATTTGTATCATCTCCAGTTTCTTTTATCAATGTCTTATAGTTTTCAAAGTATATGTCTTTCTCCTCCTTGGTTAAATTTATTCTTACGCATTTTATTCTTTTTGATGCGATTGTAAATGGGATTGTTTTCTTGCTTCTCTTTTTCATAGTTAATTATTAGTGAATAGAACAACAGATTTCTGTATATTAATCTTATATCCTACAACTTTATTGAATTCATTTATTCTAAAAGTTTTTTGGTGAAGACTTTAAGATTTTCTATATATAGTATCATGTCATCTGCAAATATGATAGTTTTACTTCTTCCTGTCCAATTTGGATGCCTTTTTTTTTTTTTCTTGACTGACTGCTATGGCTAGAACTTCCAAATACTGTGTTAAATAGAAATGGTGAGAGTGGGCATCCTTGTCTTCTTTGTGATCTAGGAAGAAAAGCTTTCTAGTTTTCCCCATTGAGTATGATGTTAGGTGGGTTTGTTATAAATGGCCTTTATTATCTTGAGAAATTTCCCTCTATACCAACTTTGATAAGAGTTTTTATTGTGAATAGATACTGAATTTTGTCAAATGCTTTTTCTGCATCTATTGAGAGATCATGTGACTTTTATCCTTCATTTTGTTCATTCTTATAACCTTGGTTGTACAGGAGTCTTTCTGCAAATTTCCAGTTAGTTTTCAGTGGTAATTGTTCCACATGTAGATGTATTTTTGATGTGTTCATGGGGATAGATGAGTTCCATGTCCTCCTACTCTGCCATCTTGATCAATCCCCTTATCCTTCACTTTGTTAATATGGTGTATCACATAGATTTATTTGCAGATGTTGGATCATCCTTGCTTCCCTGGGATAAAAACCCACTTGATTATGGTTTATGATCCTTTTTAATGTATTTTTGAATTTGGTTTGCTAATATTTTGTTAAGGATTTTTGCATCTATATTCATCAGAGAAACTGGCCTGCAAGTTCCGTTTTTTGTAGTGTCTTTGTCTGGTTTGGTATCAGGGTAATGCTGGCCTCACAGAATGAGTTTGAGAGTATTTTCTCCTCTTCAATTTTTTGGAATAGTTTGAGAATAGGTATCCCGTCTTCTTTAAATGTTTGGTAGAATTCCCCTGTGAAGCCATCTGGTTTTGGACTTCTGTTTGTTGGGAGTTTTTTGATTACCAATTCAATTTCAATACTAGTAAACAGTCTGTTCAGATTATCTGTTTCTTCCTGATTCAATCTTAGAAGATTATATGTTTCTAGGAATTTATCTGTTTCTTCTAGATTGCCCAGTTCATTGGTATGTAATTGTTCGCAGTATTCTCTTATGATTGTTTGTATTTCTGTGATACCGGTTGTAAATTGTCCTCTTTCATTTCTAATTTTGTTTATTTGGGTCCTCTCTCTGTTTTTCCTAATAAGCCTGGCTACAGGCTTATCATTTTTCTTTATCTTTTAAAAATACAGCTCTTGGTTTCATTGTTCCTTTCTGTTGTGGGGTTTTTTTTTGGGGGGGGGGTTCTATTTTGTTTATATCTACTCTGATATTTATTATTTCTGTTCTTCTGCTGACTTTGGGTTTTGATTGTTCTTATTTTTCTAATTCCTTTAAATGGTGGGTTAGGTTGTTTATTTGAGATTTTTCTTATATATTGAGGTAGGCCTGTATCACTATAAACTTCCCTCCTAGAACTGTTTTTGCTGCATCCCATAGATTTTGGAAAGTTGTGTTTTTATTTTCATTTGTTTCAGGGTATTTTCTTTTCCTTTCTTTTTCTTTTTCTTTTTTTTCTTTTTTTTTCTGATGTGGACCAGTTCTAAAGTCTTTATTGTTTCTTAAGATATTGCTTATGCTTTATGTTTTGGTTTTTATGGCTGCAAGTCATGTGGGATCTTAGCTCCCTGGCCAGGGATAGAACCAGCACCCCCTGCATTGGAAGGCAGAGTCTTAACCACTGGACTACCAGGGAAGGCCCTGTCTCAGGTATTTTCTGGTCTCCTCTTTGATTTCTTGGTTGACTCACTGGGTTTTTAGTAGCATGTTGTTTAGTCTCTACGTGTTTCTGTTTATTTCCATTTTTCTTCCTGTAATAGATTTCTAGTTTCATACCATTGTGATCTGAAAAGATACTTGGTATATTTTCTATCCTCTTAAATGTGTTGAGACTTGTTTGGTGGACTAGCATATGATCTATTCTAGAGAACATTCCATGTGCATGTGAACAGAATGTGTATTCTGTTTTTGGATGGAATGTCCTATAGGTACCTATTAAGTCCAGCTGGTCTAATGTGTCATTTAATGTCACTGTTTCCTTATTGGTTTTCTGTTTGATAATCTGTCCATTGATGTAAGTGGGATGTTAAAGTCCCCTAATATTATTGTATTATTGTCAATTCCTCCCTTTATTTCTGTTATGCAATGCAGTATTATTAACTATAGTTGCACTGCTGCACCTTACATCCCCATGACTTATTTTATAACTGGAAGTTTGTGTCTTTTGGCTGCCTTCACCCATTTCTCCTACCCCCTACTCCCTGCCTTTGGCAAGTACCAATCTGTTCTCTGTCTCTATTAGGTTGGCTTTTCTTTTTTAAGATTTCACATACAAGTAAGATCATACAGTCTTTCTCTTTCTTGTCTGACTTATTTCACTTAGCATAATGCCCTCAAGAGCCATCCATGTAAATTTTCAATTGTAGCTATATTTTTCAGTTCTAATGTTTCCATTCTATTCTATTTTGTATCTATTTCCCTGCTGTTATTTTCCATTCATTTCAAGAGTGTTCACACTTACTCCTTAGAGCACAATTATGTGAGCTTCTTTAAAATCTTTTATAATTCCAGCACTGTATCATCTTGGTGCTGGGATCTGTTGTCTTTCCCTTATAAGTTATGGAGATTTTCATAGTTCTCTGTATATCAAATAATTTTGGGTTATACCTTGGACATTTTGAATATTACGTTATGAGCCTTATTTAGTTTCTATGGAGAATAATAGTTAAGTTTTTCAGGCAGCCGATCCAGTTTAGGGTACAAGTTCTTAGTGGCCTTCAGGGACTATGTTTCTTATGTCAGTTCATGTTTTCAATGTGTTTTCAGTGCTACTTGGATAATGTGGATCATCCAGTGGCCAGTCTGAGACCTGTAAAATGGTCTACTCCATAATTTGGTTCTCAAAGACTTTAGTATTCTGTTTAGGGTCAGATCCACCCAAGCACAGTTTGGGGGTAAGTCCAGGGGTCTTAAACAATGTTATAGTGTCATTTTCTTGATCTCTTTCCTTTCTGCATTCTTCCAGACACTTCTTGGCTTCCAGGAGTCCCCCTCTTCCTGGACTTTTTGCTAGAAAGCTAGGCTTTCGTTTTCCCACTCTGGCATATACTTCCTGCAACTATGTCTGCCTCTGGAGCCAAGGGGCAGGAGGACAGAGACAGGAAAAAAGAAATAGGGATTTTCCCCCTCCCTCAGAGTTTTAGGTGCCTGCCTGGCCATCACTGCCATACTGTAATGGGATTACCTGGGAGTCTAGGGTGGAACTAAATGAAAACATAGAGGATTTCCCCAATTTGCTCATACCCTTGGGGTCCCTTTCCCCTCTCTTCAGACCAGAGAAGGCTTTTTGGAGTACTTTTGGTCCACACCCAGTTTTAAGCTGCTATTGAGTTCAGGCCAGAGGATACTGTAGGGACCACAAAAAAGGTAACTCACCATAGAATTGGTGTAACTTCAAATACTGGCTTCCTTCTCCAACCCACATGCTACCATTTATTTCAGAGCCCTTAGGTAGCTGATTTATACATCTGCCCAAGGTTTTTAGTTGCATTCAAACGGAAGAGATGGAGTGGGGTATCATACTCCCATCTTAATCCTTGTTTGTATATTTACATTTCCATTAATCACTAAAATAATTTTCTAAGCGCTATTTACTTAATTTGTGTGGAATACAAAAGAAAATGGAACATTTATTTGAATACATACCAAAATTTTTAAGTAAATTTCATAACTTTATGAAGTAGACAAAACCTGGAGGGGCCAAGTTTATTTCTGGATAATGGAATGATAAAGAAAGGGACAATATCCTTGCCCTCCCAAGACCTCATCCAACACTGGTCCTTACTGTCTGAAGGGTAAAGTCTGTCTTATGATTATGAGGTGTCAGGGACTTCATGGGTTGCATTTTAATTAAGCACCCCTGCAAGAATATAGCTAAAACAAAGCCTTCCTTTTGGAGAAATGTCAGGCTGCGTGGCTGACCAACTGGTGTAATTTGGAGGTTTGGAGACCTACTGTCAGTCCTCATTTCACATTTTTGAATGACAACCTATTCTGCCATGGTTGCCACATATGACCATACAGGTTGCAGACTACTGACAACAAGAGAAACTTCTCTTTTTTCCATGGATTTTGAAATGAATGGCACCTCCCAGAGCTGTGTGCATTTTGGCTGCATGCTCTGCTCATGGCAAAGTCCTGGGCAATTAGAAAAATTATAATGTGGCAATGACAACATGTTATCTCTTTTCTTCATTTACTCTCTGCCTCTTTCCTCCTCTCCCAGTGCTGGAGGAAGATGACCATTACCTCTCCAGAGTCTTTGAATCTCCATAGAAGAAGCCATCCATTCTCCCAGAGTGCCCCGGCAAGACTGAACCACATGGGCTGGCCAGAGCCCATACCTGACATTGGTGAGTTACATGCCTCTCTCTTTTCCTTCACACTCCAGTGTCCTGGCAAAAAGGACAAGATGTGAGAGCATGTTGTTGACAGCTGTGTTTACTTGTCTGGCAGAAGTAGCTTGAATATGAGAAATAAACCATTGTCTTTAACTCCTTCAATTAGGAACAGGTCCCTAGCTCTCTGATAAAGGGAATTCTTGGCTTGAGGAAGAGGCCATTACTGAATCCCTAAACCTGGCTCCATTCATTTATTTTGAGCAGAACTACTGACCATCCCTTGAAACTTGTAATAGGGTAAAACTAACAGAGAGAGAGTTGTCTAATCTAGTGATGAAACCTGGGTGTTTTCCCTTCTGGGGGACAAGCCTCTTCCTTGAGTTTTATGGCAGCCTGTCTGAGTCCCTTTCCCAGAACTATGGCAAGCAGCATCACATCACATATTTGTCCATAAAAGGGCTGATTTTTGTGCCAGAAGGAAACTGGGACCCAGTGAGGGCCAGGATGGGGCATCCTCATGCACAGCGACCACCCTTCCTGGACTTAACCCAGGAAGGGCTGGACACAGTGAAAATGCTCAAGGCTCCTGGTGCAAGGACAGATGTTGGGTCTCAGGTCTTGAGCAGGTGCAGATTATGTTAGATGGCAACCTTATGGTTTAAAGGCATCCAGCTGGCTGAAGGAAAAGGTCAAATCTGGTGTTTAAAAAGGATAAAGAAGAGTAAAAGCCTTAGACAGGGTTGAAAAAACAAAATAGTTACACCTGCCAAACATGTACTTTTCCCGACTTGGGGAGTAGGGACAGGACTGGCATTCAAGGATGTCTGTAGTTTGATCCTATTGGAGCTAAAGACCTGTAGAAAGCAGGTGACGTTAGCAAAAGATGATATGGGAGAATAGTGGCTGGGCCCTGATCATTAGACTGTGGCATATGCTGTGCTGAGGAGTCAGCTCTGATACAGACATGAGTCCTGACCTCTGAATCTGACTCAGTGCATACTGGGTACTGGTCCTGGGGGAGTTGGCTACTCAGATTAGCCAGTAGCCATGATTGTTTTCCATTGTTTGACATCTGCTGAAAGAATCCTTTCATGGGAAAAGATAGTTCTAACATAAACTCTTCATTAAGTCATGGAATAGTTTAGAGGCTCATGGAAGAGACAGTAACGGGTGAGAGTACCATTTTTCCTGGAATAATCTTCGAGTCTGATGTTGGCTCTTGAAGTTAGAAACTTCTTACAAATTCAAGCTTAATAATCATATGTTCCTACTATTTCAGAGCCTCATTTGAATTAATTAGCAGATATATTTATTGTAGAATAAGAGATTTTTAAAACCTCAGTGTCACATGTCCCTCAGCATGCCTGCATGCTGAGGACACTGCTCTGGAAGTCAAAGGTCAGGGCTCTGGCTTCAGCTGCCCTTCATTTGGGGGTGAGGAATTGGGCACTTCCCTCCATTTCCCTATTTCATACTTCTTTTTATTTAAAAAAAGAGTATAATTCCTGTATTCATCAGATTAATATGAGGGGCTAGCTTGGGTCTCTGTATTTAGCTTAGGAAAGCTTTCTTTTCTTCAATTATTGCTTCCACTCCAACTGCTCTATTCCATACTTCTGGGGTTTCTTTCTACGGATTGTATTCTCAGGTTCTATCCCCAGAATCTCTCATTATTTTCACTATTTTATCCATTTCCTCTCTGTTCTGGGAGAATATCTCAGTTTTATCTTCTGCTTTGCTTTTCTGGTTTTATCTCGTCTGCTGTTCATTGCCTTCATTAATATTTGTGATTCAGCGATCATGTTTTTAATTTCCATACATTATTTCCAATGTCCTCTAGAAGTTCATTAAAAACAGAAAGTTGGGAGTTTTGTAAAATTTTCTCCTGTTCATGTTTTATAAATTCATTTCCAAGTTCATATGCTTTTCTTTTAACTGGTAAATTTTTTATAGGTGAAATTTCTCTATTTGCTTATCTTTACAGACATCAGTTCTTCGCCAGCAATGGCTTGTTGTCAGGTAGCACTTGAGACAACATTCTTTCAGAGATTGTTACAGGTTCCTCTTAAAATCCTTCAAGCATAGCTGAAGCAGGAAAATTTAAGCTTTCCTATAATGTGTATCATGGGTTCAGTCACCTTGGTGCAGGAGCTTTAAGCAGTCCCAGAGAGAGGTTTGCCTCTTTCTAGCACTTCTTCTCTACGTTTGGTGGAGTAGTCAAGAATTAGCATGATGTGGAAGCATGCCACCCTCTGCCCTACAAGTGGGTACCCAGGATAAACTCTACCACACCCACTCTTCTCTGAGTGGAGCCAGCAGGGCCAGATATGACTCTGTGAGCCCCTAGCATGATGGCTGCACACAGCATCACGTAAAGCCCTCTGCAACTCCAGAACATTTGTTGGAGACTATTTTTCCCTTTGAATGGTCTTGACCTCCCTGTCAAAAGTAAGCTGATCATAGATGTATGGATTTATTCCTGGACTGTCAATTGTATTCCACTGATATATGTCTATTCTTGTACTAGTACCACACTGTCTTGTTTACCATTACTTTGTAGTAAGGTTTGAAATCAGAAAGTGGAGTCTTCCTACTTTCCCCTTCTTTTTCAGGAATGTCTTAGCTATTCTGAGTTCCTTGCAAATCCATGTGACTTTTAGAATCAGGCTGTCATTTTCTACAAAGATATCAGTTGAGGTTCTGATAAGGATTTTATTGAATCTGTACATGAGTTTGGAGAGCACTGTCATCTTAACAATGTTGAGTTTTCTGATCTATGAACATAGGACTTTTTTCCCATTTATTTAGATCTACTTTTGTTTCTTTCAACATTTTGTCATTTTCAGAATACAAGTTTGTACTTCCTTTGAAAAATTCATTCCCAAGTACTTTATATAATTTTTGATGCATTGTGAATGAAATTGTCTCTTGAATTCCATTTTCAGACTGGTCATTAAAAGTGCATAGAAATACAATTGACTTTTGTATATTGATCCCATATCCTGCAACCTTGCTGAACTCATTTATTAGTTCTAGTTTGATGTCTTTTTTTTTCTTGCCTAAGTGCCCTGATTAGAGCATCCAGTACTGTACATTTGAATAAAAATGGCAAGAATGGACATCCTTGCTTTTTTTCCTGATTTTAGGGGGAAAGCATCCCATCTTCACCATTAAGTATGATGTTAGCTGTGGGTTTTTCACAGATGCCCTTTATTGGGTAAATAAAGTTCCTATATTCCTAGTTTGTCAAGTTTTTTTTGTCACAAGAGAGTGTTGGATTTTTGTCAAATGCTTGTCCTGTCTATTGAGATAATCATGCAACTTCTGTTCTTTATTCTGTTGATGTGATGTATTACATTAATTGATTTTCAGATGTTGGACAACCCTTGCATTTCTGAGATAAATCTCACTTGGTCAAGATGTGTAATTCTCATTATATTTTGCTGAATTTGGTTTGCTAGTATTTTGTTGAAGATTTTTGCATCCATATCCATAAGAGATATTGGTCTGTAATTTTCTTTTCTTTTAATGTCTTTGTCTGGTTTTGGCCTCATAAAATAATTTGGGAAATCTTCCTTCATTTTCTATTTTCTTCAATAGTTTGTGAAGAATTGGTATTAATTCTTTTTTCAATGTTTGGTAGAATTCAGAGGTGAAGCCAATTGGGTGTGGGCTTTTCTTTGTAGGCAGTCTTGTTATTACTGATTCAATCTCTTTACTTGTTATAGAGCTATTCAGATTGTCTATTTCTCTTGAGTAGGTTTTGGTAGTTTGCATCTTTCTAGGAATTTGTCCATTTTATCTAAGTCACCTAACTGTTGGTGTACAGTTGCTCAGTCTTCTCTTATAATCCTTTTTATTTCCTCAAAGTCAGAAGTAATGCCCCTTGTCTCATTTCTGATTCTGGTAACGAGTCCTCTACTTTCACTTGGTCAAACCAGCTAAAGGTCTGTCAATTCTGTTGATTTTCCCTAAGAACCAGCATTTGGTTTCTTTTATTTTCTATTTTTTCTCTAATCTCTATTTCTGTTTCTCAATACTTCTGTTCTCCATTGTGCCTCTACTGACTCCTACTCTAATCTGTATTGTTTCCTTCCGTGTGCTTGTTTTAGGTTTAGTTTTGATCTTTTTTTCCCCCTGTGTCATTAGGTACAGATCCAGTTGTTGATTTGAGATTTTTCTTCTTTCTTATTACAGGTATTTGCAGCTATAAATTTCCCTCTGAGCACTGCTTTACCTGTCTTCATAATTTTGGGCATATTTTGTCTTCATTTTCATTTATATCAAGGTATTTTCCGATTTTTCTTTTGATTTCTTCTTGGACCCATTAGTTATTTAGGAGTTTGTTATTTAATTTCCACATATTTGTGAGTTTCTCAAATTTCCCTTATTATTGATTTCTAATTTCATTCCATTGTGGTCAAAGAATACATTTTGTATTATTTCCATACTTTTTTTTTTTTTTTTTTTTTTTTTCTGTATGCAGGCCTCTCACTGTTGTGGCCTCTCCTGTTGCGGAGCACAGGCTTCGGATGCGCAGGCTTAGCGGCCATGGCTCACAGGCCCAGCTGCTCCGTGGCATGTGGGACCTTCCCAGACCGGGGCACGAACCCATGTCCCCTGCATCGGCAGGTGGACTCTCAACCACTGCGCCACCAGGGAAGCCCCATACTTTTAAATTTGTGGAAGTTTGTTTTATGGACTAACACATGGTCTAGCCTGGAGAATGTTCCATATGCACTTGAGAAGAAAGTATACTCTGTTATTGTTGGAAAGTATACTCTGTTCTATATATGACTATTATGCCTAAATGGTTTATGGTGTAGGTCAAATATTCTATTTCCTTGATCTTCTGTATAGTTGCTCTATCCATTATTGAAAGTTGGGCATAAACCTCCAACTGTTATTGTTGAATTATCTATTTCTCCCTTCATTTCTGTCAGTTTTAGCTTTATGTACTTTAGTGCTCTGTTATGAGGTAGGTGGATATATATTTGTACTTATATCTTACTGATGGATTAACCCTTTTATTGTTATAAAATGCCCTTGTCTCTAGTGTCTTTTGTTTCTTGTTTTTTTTTTTTTTTTATTTCTTAAATTGGAGTATAATTGCTTTACAATGCTGTGGTCATTTCTGCTATATGATGAAGTGAATCAGCTATATGTATACATATATCTCCTCCCCCTTAAACCCCTCTCCCCCACTCCCATCCCACCCATCTCTGTCATCACAGAGCACCAAGCTGAGCTTCCTGTGATTTATAGCAGGTTCCCACTAGCTATCTATTTTATGCATGGTAGTGTATTTATGTCAAATCTCATCTTCTATTTCATCCCACCCTCCCCTTCCCCTACTGTGTCCACATGTCCGATCTCTACATCTGCGTCTCTATTCCTGCACAGGAACTAGGTTCATATGTACCATTTTTCTGGATTCCACATATATGCATTAATATACGATATTTGTTTTTCTCTTCCTGACTTACTTCACTCTGTATGACAGACTATAAGTCCATCCACAGCTCTACAAATGACCAAATTTCGTTCCTTTTTAGGGCTGAGTAATATTCCATTGTATATAGGTACTACATCTTCTTTATCCATTCAACAGTCATTGAACATTTAGGTTGTTTCCATTTCCTGGCTATTGCAAATACTGCTTAAATGAACATTGTGGTACATGTGTCCTTTTGAATTATAGTTTTCTCAGGATATATGCCCAGTAGTGGGATTGCTGGGTCATATGGTAGTTCTCTTTTTAATTCTTTATGGAACCTCCATACTGTTCTCCACAGTAGCTGTATCAATTTACATTCCCACCAACAGTGCAAGAAGGTTCCCTTTTCTCCACACCCTCTCCAGCATTTATTGTTTGTTTATTTTTTGATGATGGCCATTCTGACCAATGTGAGGTGATACCTCATTGTAGTTTAGATTTGCATTTCTCTAATAATTAGTGATATTGAGCATCTTTTCATGTATTTGTTGGCCATCTGTAAGCCTTCTTTGGAGAAATGTCTATTTAGGTCTTCCACCCATTTTTTGATTTGGTTGTTTGTTTTTTTCGTGTTGAGCTGCATGAGCTGTTTGTATATTTTAGAGATTAATCCTTTGTCAGTTGCTTCATTTGCAAATATTTTCTCTCATTCTGAAGGGTGTCTTTTTGTCTTGTTTATGGTTTCCTTGGTTGTGCAAGAGCTTTTAAGTTTCATTAGGTCCCATTTGTTTTTGTTTTTCCATTACTCTAGGAGGTGGGCCAAAAAAATTCCTGCTGCAATTTATGTCAAAGAGCGTTCTGCCTATGTTTTCCTCTAAGAGGTTTATGGTGTCTAGCTTTACATTTAGGTCATTAATCCATTTTGAGTTTATTCTTGTGTATGGTGTTAGGGAGTGTTCTAATTTCATACTTTAACATGTAGCTGTCCAGTTTTCCCAGCACCATTTATTGAAGAGGCTCTCTTTTCTCCGTTTTATATTCTTGTCTCCTTTGTCATAGATTAGGTGTCTGTAGGTGTGTGGGTTTATCTCTGGGCTTTCTATCCTGTTCCATCGATCCATATTTCTGTTTTTGTTCCAGTACCATGCTGTCTTGATCACTGTCCCTTTGTAGTATTGTCTGAAGTCAGGGAGCCTGATTCCTCCAGCTCTGTTTTTCTTTCTCAAGATTGCTTTGGCAATTCAGGGTCTTTTGTGTTTCCATACAAATTGTAAGATTTTTTTTCTCCTAATTCTGCAAAGAATGCCACTGGTAATTTGATAGGGATTGCACTGAATATGTAGATTGCTTTGGGTAGTATAGTCATTTTCACAATATTGATTCTTCCAATCCAAGAACATGGTATATTTCTCCATCTGTCTGTGTCATCTTTGATTTCTTTCATCAGTGTTTTATAGTTTCGTGAGTACAGGTCTTTTGCCTCCTTAGGTAGATTTATACCTAGATATTTTATTCTTTTTGTTGCGATGGTAAATGGGATTGTTTCCTTAATTTCTCTTTCTGATCTTTCATTGTTAGTGTATTGGAATGCAGGAGATTCCTGTGCATTAATTTTGTATCCTGTAACTTTACCAAATTGATTGATTAACCCTAGTAGTTTCCTGGTGGCATCTTTAGGATATTCTATGTATAGTATCATGTCATCTGCAAAGTGATGTTTTTATTTTTCCTTTTCCAATTTCTATTCCTTTTACTTCTTTTTCTTCTCTGATTGCCATGGCTAGGACTTCCAAAACTATGCTGAATAATAGTGGTGAGAGTGGACATCCTTGTCTTGTTCCTGATCTTAGAGGAAATGCTCTCAGTTTTCCCACCATTGAGAATGATGTTTGCTGTGAGTTTGTCATATATGGTCTTTATTATGTTGAGGTAGATTCCCTCTATGCCCACTTTCTGGAGAGTTTTTATCATACATGGGTGTTGAATTTTGTCAAAAGCTTTTTCTGCATCTATTGAGATGATCATATGATTTTTATTCTTTAATTTGTTAATATGGTGTATCACATTGATTTGCATATATTGAAGAATCCTTGCATTCCTGGGACAAATCCCACTTGATCATTGTGTATGATCCTTTTAATGTGTTGTTGGATTCTGTTTCCTAGTGTTTAGTTGAGGATTTTTGCATCTATGTGATATTGGCCTGTAATTTGTGTGTGTGTGTGTGTGATATCTTTGTCTGGTTTTGGTATCAGGGTGATGGTGGCCTCGTAGAATGAGTTTGGGAGTGTTCCTCCCTCTGCTATATTTTGGAAGAGTTTGAGAAGGATAGGTGTTAGCTCTTCTCTAAATGTTTCATAGAATTCGCCTGTGAAGCCATCTGGTCCTGGACTTTTGTTTGTTGGAAGATTTTTAATTACAGTTTCAATTTCATTACTTGTGGTTGGTCTGTTTATATTTTCTAATGCTTCCTGTTTCAGTCTGAAAAGTTGTACCTTTCCAAGAATTTGGCTATTTCTTCCACATTGTCCATTTTATTGGCATATAGTTCCTTGCAGTCGTCCTTATGATCCTTTGCATTTCTGCAGTGTCAGTTGTAATTTCTTGCTTTTCATTTCTAATTTTATTGATTTGTGTCCTCTTCTTTTTTCCTCTTTTTAAAAAATAAATAAATGTATTTATTTATTTTTTGCTGCATTGAGTCTTTGTTGCTGCACATGGGCTTTCTCTAGTTGCAGCAAGCAGGAGCCACACTTTGCTGCAGTGCACGGGCTTCCCATTGCAGTGGCTTCTCTTGTTGCAGAGCATGGGCTCCAGATACGTGAAGCCCTGGTGTGTTGGGCTCAGTAGTTGTGGTGCGTTGGGCTCAGTAGTTGTGGCACATGGGCTCAGTAGTTGTGGCGCACGGGCTTAGTTGCTCCACAGCATGTGGTATCTTCCCAGGTGAGGGCTCAAAACCGTGTGCCCTGCATTGGCAGGCGGATTCTTAACCACTGCGCCACCTGGGAAGCCCCTCCCTTTTTTCTTGATGACGCTGGCTAAAGGTTTTCAATTTTGTTTATATTCTCAAAGAACAAACTTTTAGTTTTATTCATCTTTGCTATTGTTATCTTCATTTCTATTTGACTTATTACTGCTCTGATCTTTATGATTTCTTTCCTTCTACTGATTTTAGGTTTTGTTTGTTCTTTCTCTATTTGCTTAGGTGTAAGGTTAGATTGTTTATTTGAGATTTTTCTTGTTTCTTGAGGTGAGATTGAATTGCCATAAACCTCCCTCTTAAAACTGCTTTTTGCTGCATCCAATAGGTTTTGGGTCACCATGCTTTTGTTGGCATTTGTTTCTATGTATTTTTAAAATTTCCTCTTTCCTCTTAGATTTCTCCAGTGATCTCTTGGTTATTTAGCAGTGCACTGTTTAGCCTCCGTGTGTTTGTGGTTTTTACAGTTTTTTCCTGTAATTGATTTCTAATATCATAGCATGTGGTCAGAAAAGATGCTTGATTCAATTTCAATTTTCTTAAATTTTCCGAGGCTTGATTTGTGACCCAAGGTGTTATCTATCCTGGCGAATTTTCCATGTGCACTTGAGAAGAAAGTGTATTTGGCCACTTTTGGGTGGAATGTCCTATAAATATCAATTTAAATCTATCTGGTCTATTTAAAGCTTGTGTTTCCTGATTTATTTTCTGTCTGGATGATCTGTCCATTGGTGTAAGTGGGGTGTTAAAGTCCCCCACTGTTATTGTGTTACTGTCAATTTCTCCTTTTATGGCTGTTAGCATTTGCCTTATCTACTGAGGTGCTCCTACGTGGGTGCATAAATATTTATAATTGTTATATCTTCTTGGATTGATCCCTTGATCGTTATGTAGTGTCATTCCTTATCTCTTATAACAGTCTTTATTTTAAAGTCTATTTTATCTGATATGAGTATTGCTACTCCAGCTTTCTTTTAATTTCCATTTGCATGGAATATATTCTTCCATCCCCTCACTGTCAGTCTGTATGTATTCCTAGGTCTGAAGTGGGTCTCTTGTAGACAGCAAATATACAGGTCTTATTTTTGTATCCATTCAGCCACTCTGTGTCTTTTGGTTGGAGCATTTAATCCATATATATTTAATGTAATTATCAATATGTATGTTCCTATTACCATTTTCTTAATTGTTTTGGGTTTGTTTTTGTGGGTCTTTTTCTTCTCTTGTGTTTCCTGCGTACTGATGTTCCTTTAGCATTTGTTTAAAAGCTGGTTTGGTGGTGCTGAATTCTCTTGGCTTTTGCTTGTCTGTAAAGCTTTTTATTTCTCTGTCGAATCTGAATGAAATCCCTGAGTAATCTTGGTTATAGATTTTTCCCTTTCATCACTTTAAATATATCCTGCCACTCCCTTCTGGCCTGCAGAGTTTCTACTGAAAAATCAGCTGATAATCTTATGGGGATTCCCATGTGTGTTATTTTTTGCTTTTCCCTTGCTGCTTTTAATAGTTTTTCTTTCAATTTAATTTTTGTTAGTTTGATTAATATGTGTCTCAGTGTGTTTCTTCTAGGGTTTGTCATGTATGGGACTCTCTGCGCTTCCTGGATTTGGGTGGCTATTTCCTTTCCCATGTTAGGGAAGTTTTTGACTATAATCTTTTAAACTATCTTCGCAGACCCTTTCTTTTTCTTGTCTTCTTCTTCTGGGATCCCGTAATTCAAATATTGGTGCATTTAGTATTGTCCCAGAGGTCTCTGAGATTGTCTTCAATTCTTTTCATTCTTTTTTCTTTACTCTGCTCCTCAGCAGTTATTTCCACCATTCTATCTTCCGTCTCACTTATTCGTTCTTTTGCCTCAGTTATTCTGCTATTGATTCCTTCTAGTGTATTTTTCATTTCAGTTATTGTGTTGTTCATCTCTGTTTGTTTGTTCTTTAGTTCTTCTAGGTCCTTGTTAAACATTTCTTGTATTTTCTCGATCCATGCCTCCATTCTATTTCTGAGATTTCAGATCACCTTTACTATCATTACTCTGAATTCTTTTTCAGGTAGGTTGCCTATTTCCTCTTCATTTATTTGGTCTTGTAGGTTTTTACTTTGCTCCTTCATCTGTAACATATTATTTTGTCATCTCATTTTTTCTGATGGGTGGGACTGTGTTCCTTTTTTACTGGGTGTTTGGCCTGAGGCATCCAGCACTGGAGTTTGCAGGCAGTTGCGTAGAGCCAGGTCTTGGTGCTTGGATGAGGACCTCTGGGAGAACTCACACTGATTAATATTCCCTGGGGTCTGAGGTTCTCTGTTAGTCCAGTGGTTCAGACTCCATGCTCACACCACAGGAGCTCAGGTCCAACCCCTGGCCCATGAACCAAGATCCTGCAATCCGCGTGGCATAGCAAAAAAAAAAAAAAAAAATTGGAACAGAACAATAACAAGGAACAAAAAAATAAGATAAAATTAGAAAACTAACAGATATATTACAAAAAATAAAAATATAAATCAGAGAACAACTGGAAGGTAAAACAGAACCACAATAGCAAAAAAAAAAAAAAGTCCACAAAAGGCCTTGGCTGTATGGGGTGGGCCTTAGGCAGGGGAGGGGTTTAGGTGGGGGCAGGGCCTAGGCTCAGGACCCACACGGCCAGATAAGGCACTGGGGCATCTGGGGGCAGGGCTTAGGTGGCCTTAGAGCATGGAGGATCAGGCCTGGGACCCCAGCAGGCTCCCCAAGGCCCAAGTGGGCAGGGGAAACATTAGCTGTCTTCCCCTCCAATCCTCTCAACCCCCGAGGGTCTCTCCCCATCCCTGTTGATACCCTCGTGGTCAGTGGGCCTCTCTAGGTGTGGGAACCTCTCCTCTCCCCCAGCCAGCCCTCAGGGGCACCAGTCCCATCCCACCTCCACTTCTCCTACCCCCTTGCTCACCCCCACATCCTACCCGGTTGCTTGGGGATTCCTCCCATCCTCTTGGGTGTCAAGGTCCCCCACCAGTCTGGTAGGTGCCCTAGTTGTGATGCAAACTCCATGTCCTCTTATTCCACCCCCTAGTGTGTTTTGTTTTAAAGTCTATTTTATCTGATATCAACAGAGCCACTTCAGCTTTCTTGTGGTTGCTGTTTACATGACATATCTTTTTTCCATGTTTTTACTTTCAAGTTATTTATGTCTGAATCTAAAATGTGTCTCCTATAGACAACATACAGGTGGATTGTGCTTTTTATCCATCTGACACTCTGTCTTTTGATTGGATTGTTTAATTCATTTACATTTAGTGTTGTTATTAATATAGTTATATTTACATCTGCCATTTTATTTTTATATTCTATATTTTTGAGTACTTTTTAGTGGTTGCTCTAGGGTTTAACATACACATCTTTTAAATTTTATTTTATTGAAGTATATTTGATTTACAATGTTGTGTTAATTTCTACTGTACAGCAAAGTGGTTCAGTTATACATATGTATACAGTTATACATATGTATACATCATACATATATTGAATATACTTAACCTATATAGTAAGAACTTGTTTTTTATCATGTACATCTTATTAGAATCAACTTCAACTGTATATTAGCTTAATTCCAGCAACATATAGAAATATTATTCCTATATAGCTCTATTCCCTTTCTCCCCTTTGTGGTATTACTGTTATACATATATTACATCTATTGATGTTACAAACCCAACAATGCATTGTTAAAATTATCACTCTACCATCTGTCATTATTTTCCTAGCTACTACAGCTTTGCTCCCGCCCACCTCCTTTGTGCTCGTATTAGCAGATATAGTCTAGATATATTACATTTCTATATGCTGTAGGCCAAACAATACATTAGATACATATTATTTTATACAATTGGTTTTTAAAATGGTTAAGAGAAAAAATTTTAAAAATAGGAATTTATCTTTTACAATTACATAATTACCTTTGCTAGTGCTCTATTTTTGTTCATGTCTATTTGAATTACCATCTGGGGTCACTTGCTTTCAGTCTGAAGAACTTAGGTATTTCTTGTAAGTTGGGTCTGCTAGCAACAAATTCTCTCAGAGTTTATCCAAGAAAGTCTATTCTGCCTTTGTTTTTGAAAGATAGCTTTGCTGGATATAGGACTCTTGGTTGAGAGGCTTTTTATTGTTTTCTTTCAGTACTTTTAATATTATCCCACCACCTCTGGCCTCCACAGCTTCTGCAGGGAAGTCAGCTGTTAATCTTTCTGGGGTTCCCTTGTAAGTTATATATAATTTTTCTCTTGCTGCTTTCAAGATTTTCTCCTTGTCTTTTGCTTTCAGCATATTTAAGATGATGTGTCTGTTTGTGGCTCTCTTTCCATTTATCCTACTTAGAATTTGTTGTGCTTCCTAGATATGTAAATTTTTATTTCTCAGTAAGTTTTGGAAGTTTTCAACTATTATTTCTTTGAATTTTTTTTCTTCTTTCTCTCTCTTTTCTTTCTGCTACTCCCATTATACATATGTTGGTGCAGTCAATGGTGCTCCTCCATTTGCTCCTGGCTGGGAAAGGAGGTCTCTGCCTGGTACCCCGCTCCAGGAAATCCTTCCACCTAATGATAATGGTGCTGGGGGACTGTTCCTTATTACTCTGAGGCTGTGTTCATTTTTTTTCATTCTTTTTTTCATTGTGTTCTTCAGTTTGCATAATCTCTATCAATCTCTTCAAGTATGCTGGTTCTTTTTTCCTGCCAACTCAAACCAACTGTTGAGACCCTCTTGTGAAATTTTTATTTTAGTTACTGTACTCTTCAACTCTAGAACGTCCATTTTCAAAAAATAATTACTATCTATCTATTGATGTTCTCTATTTGCTGCAACTTGTGTTAAAAAACAAAATTCAACTGAGTAAAACTGAAGATCTATTTGCCTTTATTCAATAATTCATGAATCGGACAGCATCCCACACAGCAAGTAGAAATGTGCTCTGAGAAACTACACAAATTGGAAAGTTTTTATAGGTAGAAAGAGGGTATGACAAAGAAGTAAAAGAATAGATTGTTTCAGGCAAGGTTATATTCCCTTAGGGAAAGGCAGGGATCTTAGGGAGTTTACCTCACTAATACTAACCAGGAAATTCCAGACTGATTGGTTTAAAATCCACTCCTGGGAGAGGCTGAAACTGCAGTTAGGTCAGGTATTAAGTCTTACTGGGGCTTAACACAAGTGTCTCCATTTGGGGCTTTTTTTTTTTTTTTAAACAATTCTCCTTTGATCTCTGCTTGAGATATGTAATCAAAATTTAAGGCAGTAGCACCACTCTCAATTATACCACTCTATGGTTCTCACAACTTTCGTTGATCCTTGATTTTTGCTTTTTGGGTTTTTTTTTTTCTTTTTCTGACCATCTGTGGTATTCACAGGTCATGACTTCAGGTTCACATTTTTTAAGTAGGTCACTTCCTCCATTTCTTTTTCAGTGTTCCAATCTGAGGGAGATCATTTGCTTGGTGGCTAGTGACTACAAACATGCATTTAAAGCTTTTGAGAGGTTATTATGATTATTATAAATAGGATAATTCTCAATGTTCATAAAGCATTTGGAGCTATGGTCCCCATGACCCAAACCAATCAAAATCAAATAAGTCAAAAAAAGACCCCATTGAAGGGTCTTTTTAAGCCAAATGGCTTGTTCATTGATTTATGTGACTGAGCTTCAGCTTCCCCAGAAGTGTCAATCCAGGTGCAGCAGGTGGTGTAGGCCACAGCACAGACATCTTCTTGCTCAGCTTAAAGGTAATCCAACTTTGGTTAGTGTAAGGATCTTTGCTGGGCAGCCAGTATCTTAGCAACTGAATCTACAGTGTCTCCAAGAATTAAGGAATGGTTTCTAATCATACTCTCATTTGTGTTTACTTCCATGTAAGGGGTTAGTCAGGTTTTTAGCACAAATGGGGAGAGAATCTTCTAGTCTGAAATTAAAAGTTGTTCTAAATTCCAGAGGTTACTCCCTTTAGCAGTGGTCTGGGAGGTATGGGTGATGGCATTATCTTTCCAGGCCAATGCCAGAGTAAAGGAAAGAAAGAGAAGAAGAGAAGTATTAAGTCTTGATTCAGCATCTTGGGTGGAAGCAGATTTCATTGATGCTGACATATTTTACAACAGAGATAACCTGAATTTGACTAGTAAGCCCAGGCAGAATAAAAGTTGTTTGTCTGCATTATAGTCAATGTTGATAACTCTAAATACATGTCTGTTTTAATTAAGCCAACGAACTTAAAGTAGCTTTAATATTGAATATTTTCTCGGATCACATGAACCTGAAAAGCATTTGGGTTAGTTTATATTTCTGAGAGTTTTTAGAATAACCAACCCTTAATTTATATAAGTTCTTGTTTGTTTTTAAAGCAACTGAATAGAGCTCTTTTACAAATTAATTTTAGTAATATCATCCAGAGGTAGGAAATAACACACATCAACCACACATGTATATAGAAACAGGAACATATTATACAAATGCAAACAGAGACCTCATAGCTTCATTTTTAAATTTTAGTTACAAGACAGGTATGATGATGTGGAAATCACTATCTATAAAAGAACAGTTGGAATAAGTTAAGTTCTTCTGTTCAGATAGCTAAAGCTTTTTCTGCTAATATTTATGGAGAAGACACATGATTTTTCATTTGTCTAAATTCAAATGACCTTTCCCCCTTTCATTCTCCTGATTAGAATTACCTCTCTGAAGATTGTGCTTTAAAGAAATGGCGTAGATAAGAGTTAATATTTACAGCTCAAAGGCACAGGAAAAGAATGCAGGTTCCTCCAAGGACTTTGGTTTCCTAAGGCCAATATTGAAAAGCTTTTTGAGATGAATAAGGGAGGTTTGAGGATTGGTTAACAAGGATTGGTGGTTTCTGGAAGCAGACCTCTGATCCTGGAAAGACTAGACTTGTAAAACAAGGACAGCTGTTTTTAATTTCTCATAGAATTGTATTGCTACCTAAAGGATATCAAAGGACTGTCAGACCCAGCCACCTATGTTGGAATATTTTTCTTCCTCTCTCGGTACAATTAGCTTAGGGGAGAAGGCCTTAAGAAAAGTCCTAACAGGCTGGGAACATCGGCTTCCAATCTGGCCAAATTTCTGATCATAGAGTTATTAAATCCTTTCAAATATCTTGTTAGGTTTCAGCTGGAACAAAGAGTAAATATTTCTGGCCGTACTGAATTGGATTTAGGAGGTGTTCTTAAAGAGGGTGCAGAAGATATTATCCTCACAAGATCTTAGAGCCACTCCCAAAGATAGCCAAAAGGAAGACTTAGATAATGACAAACAGTTGTCCCTGGGAGAGAAAGAATCAATAACCAGTGTGTCTGGATTTGGACAGGAGGGGACATGAAATTTTACTTTCCTCTCTCAACTGGTCACTACAGACAGGGATTACCAGGATGAGCACTCAAATAAAAGAGGATAGAGGGGAGCAATAGAAATTACATCAGTCTTGGAAATTCCCTGGGGGAATTTCCCTGGGGGTCCAGTGTTCTCTCACCGCTGAGGGCCTGGGTTCGCTCCCTGGTCAGGGAACTAAGATTCTACAAGCTTTGCAATGTGGCCCAAAAGAAAAAAAAAAAAAAAAAAGACAGACAGAAAGAAATTATATCAGTCTTACTGTTTTTATCTTGTTTTGTTTTTAGGTACCTCTTGTGTCTTTAATTTTTCATTAGCATTTTTCAATAAATATTTTAATGAAGCTACTTCGCAATTTTGAAGGCTTTTGGAGGCTTCTGCAAACCAATTAAAATAGGTTATCATGTTCTCTTTGTTTGATATGGGAACGCTTACTTTTTTTTATAGGCCATTAGGATTATATTTTATGATTTTTTTAACAGATATTAATGTGAGAGATATTGACAACTAGAATCCATGGCTAAAAGGGAAGTATATAAAGTGTTAGAATAATAGTCACATGGAAATCATATAGTATACTCTCTTAAATTGAAAAAAAGAAGTGAAAGACAAATCAAAGATGCAAGAGTTAAATTATATAATTGATATAAAATAATCTGTTGTATTTTCTATCCTACACTTGATTATTTTTGTATGACTTTTAAAGATGCAGTTCTTCTAATAGTTTATAGTTGACTCTCACAGAATTTCTATGGGATGGAACTAATCATATTCCTTGCTAGCTTCTCACTCCTTCCTTTGCAACCTATATTTAATATTCCATGGATATACAATTATATATATTTTTTAGTTTTTAGTTTTCCATTATGGTTTATTACAGGATGTTGAATACCCTGTGCTATACAGTAGAACCTTGTTGTTTATCTGTTTTATATATAGTAGTTTGTATCTCCTAATCCCAAACTCCTAATTTATCCCTCCCCCACCCCTTTACCCTTTGGTAACTGTAAGTTTGTTTTCTATGTCTGTGAGTCTGTTTCTGTTTTATAAATAAGTTCATTTGTGTCATATTTTAGATTCCACATATAAGTGATATACAGTATGTGTCTTTTTCTTTCTGACTTACTTCATTTAGTGTGATAATCTCTATATCCATCCATGTTGCTGCAAATGGCATTATTTCATTCTTTTTCATGGCTGAGTGGTAGTCCACATACACAATGGAATACTTCCCATGGTGTGGGGGCCGGGGTGGGGGTGGTGGCTAAATCTTACTGCACCAAATTGTGTCCCCTGAGACTCCCTGAACTTCGGGTAGTAAGTGTTAATTTCAGCTGCCATCACCACTGTGGTCTTAAGAAATATGGATCCCTTTTACATAGCAAAACTCAGTGAAGACTCTGTACTCTTCCCTGCAGTACTGCTGAAACCAGGATAGCTGGTTCAAATAAGACTCTACTGAAAACTTAAAAGAGAAATGGACTCAGAAGAAGCATGGTGCATGGCTGGCTGACACAGGCTAGATCTGCCCAGACTGCTGCTACCTAGAGGCACTCACCACTTGGGTTCACACAACACCTTCTCAAAGTCCTGACCCCAGAGAGCAGGAGTGCTCCCTTCTGCCTAGCTGGCCTCCTGCTCAGTTTCAGGTCCCTACTCATTCTTCCACAGGCACTCCCCAGGCACCTAGCCTGCAGCAGATGCTCTGCACACACTGGGGATACAGTGGTGGTACAGAGCCACTGCCCTCACAGTGCATGGTCTATGGGAGGCAGCCAACAGAAAACCAAGCCACTGACAGATGGCAATAAGTGCTGGAAAGGAATAACTGAAGTCTCACTGAGGAGGCAACATTTACTGAGATCTGAAGTTTGGGGAGCCAATACCTTGAAAAACAAAGAGAACATTCCAGGTAAAAAGAACAGTAAGTGCAAAGGCCCTGCGACAGGAAGGAGAGACAGCAAGACAGCCACCGTGGCTGGAGTGGAAAGACCAAGGGAAAGGGAGCACTGACAGGAGGTGGAGAATAGGACGGCCAACACACAGGGTCTTGCGGGTCTTGCTAACTGCGAGAGAAGCTTCTGAAGGGTTTGAATCAGTAGCAGGACATGGTATGATTTATATTTTAATTTAGAGTTCCCTCTCTGGCTGCTCTGTGGAACAACAAGTCAAGAGACTGAAGCTGTCTTCCAAACACAGTATGGTAGTGGTGCAGTAAAGTGAAAGAAATGGACACCGTGGACACTTATTTTGGAGGGAGAGCCCACAGACTTGCTGATGGGAGGGTGTCTCCTGATCTGTGACTCATCCCCCACAGATCAGGAGCTAGGTTCACAGGCCTCAACAGGACAACCGGACAGGAACACAGACAGTGACTCTCCTTGCTGAAAGCCTGCACTCAGGAGCAACGGGGTGTCGAGGACAGCTGTTCTTCCCAAGGACAGCGGAGAAGGGCGGCATGGGTGGGAAGTGTGCATACCAGGTATGGAATGGTCAGGAAGGATCCCCAGAGGAGTCAGCTGAGGGGGGCCTTCAAGGTGCAGATTTGGCTGAGTCACCCTGCAATGCCCATCAAGTGAACCTCCAGCACACTAGTATTGCCTTATGCTTGTACAGAGCTTTGCACTTTGTACATAAACGCTGGCATGCCATTGTCCCAGCCCCCTGAGTTGCTGTGAGGAGACAGCACAGGGTCTGCAAGGACGGGAGATGATATTGAGGTAGGTTCCCTTATGATGCAGAGCTAGGAGCACACGTGGCTTAGGGAAGGAGACGGGCTACAGGAACTGGACCCCAAATGGAGGGAAGAGGAGAGAATGACCACTGTTCCAGCATCCATCCTACAGCAGCTGGTGTGCTGGGGCGTGGCAAGGACCTCTCATTTCATCCTCACCATCGTTAATACGTCTGCTACTTTACAACCAGCTCCCTAGGGCTTGGAGGAGTGGTGACGCTGGGGATGGGGGCGATCAGCAGCCCTACTTAGCCCTTGTCAGTCCTTACTGGGACTTCCTCTCCACACTGCTCGCTGATTATCGCGCTTGTTTGGAGCAGTGGCGGCCCCTCACCCTCCCTCTAGGCACTTCCCAAGAACCTACAGAATGTTCACGGGTGTCTGGGAGCGTCGGAGGAAAAGGCAACTCTCTTCCCTAATCCCTGCCCCCCTCCCCCGCATCGACAACAAAATTTGAAAAACCCTAGAATCCTTGGAGCTACGTCAAGGCTCCCATTTTTCGATCGTGCCTGTCACTGGACTTTCCCAGACACTTCCTAAAATCATCTGGCGTGGACCGCGCCTCTACTTTTGATGGCTTCTTAATCTCTGCAGAGCACCGCCGGCACACTCCTGCTGGCCGGCTGTCCCGAGGGTCGCGGGTCCCGAGTGTTCCCAGCGCACAGCCCCCGAGGCAGGCCCGGAGAGGAGGGGCGCGTCCCGACCAAGCGCGCTCCCCGACGCGGCTCGCAGGGCTGAGCGTGACCTCCCGCCCACACTCCTGCCCCAGACCGGCAAGGACGCGCAGTCTGAGCTGGGTCCTAGAGGGAAAAAGCGAGCGCCCGCCGGTTCTACTCACCGCCGTGGCTGCGGGGTGCCGGCCGCCTCCCTCCGAGGATGCGCCCGTCCTAACATACGCGCGCCAAGGGCGGCGGCAGGGCGCGGCCCTGCGGGCACCGAGAGCTGCCCGGGGCCCCGCGCGCCGCGCCCTGCCGCCACCGCCCCAGGTCTGCGTGCGCGCGTGCGTGAGCGCGTGCCGACCGGGCCCGCGACCCACACCGGGGTCGGCGCCGCGGCACAGCGCCCGCGGGGCGGCCAGGAACCGGCGGCGAACAGAGGCGCCGCGCTCTGCCCGGTGGGCGCCTGGCCTCGCCCGAGCCCCGTGTGCCCTGCGCCCGCTGAGGGTCCCCGCCGCCGCAGCCGCAGAGCCCGAGCGGTTGGCGGCGGCCGGGAGCCTCCTTAGCGGAGCCCCATGATGTCAGCGGGCCCGGAGCGGCGGCCGTGCGGCGGCGGGGATGGGGCCGAGGACGCAGCGCGGCCGTCTGCACGCCCCTCGCCCGGTCCGGGCCCCGGCTCGCTGGCCCCGTCTCCTGGCAGCCCCGCCGCCGCCGCGGCCCAGCCGCCCGCGAACCTGTGGCTGGAGCTCGGGCCCGCCTGCTCGAGGGCGAAGCAATGCCCGAGCGAGTCGAGCGGGCAGACGAGCGGGGACCTCGGCACCAGCAGCAGCAGCGGCGGCGGCAGTAGCGTCGGGCTGTCCCCGGGCTCCGACTCGGACAGCAGCGGCGTGGTGTGCGGCGGCCGCGGGGGCAGCGGGGGCATGCGCGGCGCCCTGTCCCGCTCATGGAGCCTGGAGAGCCTGCGCTCGGCCACCGCCGGTAAGGGCGCCGCCGCCGCCGCCCCGCGCGCCGCCGCTCCCTGCGTCTGTCCGTCTCGAGCGCCTTCTCTCCATCCCTCTCGAGACGGTCTCTCCTCCTGTCCTTTGCTCCTGCACTTTTTCTGTTGCTTGTTTCCATCTTTTGGTTCCTGGCTTCCTATTGCTTTGCTCTTCCGATTCCTTCTCTCTTTCCGGGTTTTCTCCTGATTTCCCACCACCCTCGTCCCGTTTTCACCCACTTTTACCTGTTACAGCCGAGCCCTGTCGGCCCCTCCCCCCTCGTAGCCGGGCGCGTCCTCAACTGGGAAACTGAGTGTTTACGGTGAGAACAGAATGTGGTTCCTTGATGCGCCGTTTTCCTTCCCCAGACTGTTCTTGACCGATGGCACAGGTCTGGCTTTCCGAACTGCAGCTCCTTGAGTTCTGTAAATCAGAAGAGAAAGGAGAGGGCTCAATAGCCGAGGGTGGACGGGATTCAGTGTGTTTGGTCCTGACTCTAGGACTGAGGCTCCCTGCCAGGGGAGGGGCTCTAGAGGTCCCTTCAGAGGGACCCTCTGAAACAGTGCGGTTTCCCTGAGACGGGGTTGCTCTGATGTACCCTGGCACTGTGTGCCCCCCTTAGTGCGCCCTTTCTGCCCCAGGGACCGAATTCTGGGGGCAGATTGATAGGAAGACTTTGACCCTAAATATTAATTAAGCAAGGAAGCCGAGAGTGGTGACCCTTGATTAGTTGCTAAACTGCAATCTTTATATTTTACTTCTTGGAAACCTCCAGGTTATTTTTGAGCCCCTGTAGTGAGAGCTGTAAAGGAAGACAGGTGCTGCCTGGGAATCAGGGAGGTAGTTCACCCGTTATGCTTCTGGTGGGGGGTGGGGATGCAGCCTGTGAAAGCCGTAGAGCCCCAGGTAGGCAGTGGAGATGAGGGTCTGCATGTGCCCGGGTAGCAGCAAAGCCAGAGAGGAGCAGGGGGTCCGTGCAGGCAGCACGGTTGTCTTGGCGCATTCAGTCTGCTGTAGTTGTCCTGTCCACGCCCGCACCTCTCCAAGAGGGAGCACAGGCCAGGTTGAGGGTGTAAGAGTACCAGGAATGGCAGGTAAAGGGTTTGGACTCTGCTCTAAAGTCCGTGGGTTTGGAAAAGGAACGTGAAGAACGCCCAGCCCCCTGCATGGAGCACTCCCTGCCCCTCATTCGTCCTGCCTCAAAACAAACACGTGAAACTCAGAGAAGTGGAGTAGCCCAGCTGTTGGTGTATCCTCCAACTAAAAGTTTTCCAGAATTCTGCCTCTCTGCCTCCCTCCAATGCCAGTTCCCTTGAAACTTGCCTTTCCCTCCTCTCTGGGGTACTTAAAAAGCCCCTAATTCGAGAAAACCAAACTAGATAATAGTGAAGGGGGACTTCAAGCAAACTGGCAAAGAAACCTCCTTCTCTTTGCCTAAATGACTTGCCTTCCACTTCTAGAGTCGGAGGGCATACCTTCTCCACGTCAGCACTGGCAAACTGGTTCAAAGAGGCTGCGGGAGGTGGCCCAGGTGCCTCCCTGGACTCCCTTGCCATTTCTTCCTTATGCCCCGGGGCGGGGGTAAGGCAGATGAATACGGCAGAGGCCTGGATTTATTAGACACCCCTGCGATCCAGGGACTCTCCAGACCAGGCTGGGGGGACTGAGGCAGTGTGCATGAGTTTGAGAGACAGCAGCTGTATGTGCATGAACGTGCGGGGCGGGTGTGTATGTGGGTGGGATGGGGGTGGGGGCAGGAAAGGAGAAAGCTAAGGCCCATAAGACTTCTCCTTGAGGGGCTCAGAGCTGCTCTTGCAGTGGCAGGGCAGGGTTTAAAGCAAGATTATGTTGGAAGAGTTGACATGAGAACCCTCAGACCTCGACTTTCTGCCTTTTTCTGGGAGGCTCTCCATGGGTAGTATGGTATGAGGGTATGAAGGTATGAAAGGGTGCATGAACCCTGTACCCTTGAGGTATGAAAGGGTACATGAACCTTGTACAGCTATGTGCGTGCATGGAGCCATCTCTCAACTGAATTCCTGGAGAGAATTAAGTCCTGATGTCCTGAGGCCCCCATTATATGCAATGAGTGAATTCTCTTCTCTTCTTCTGGAATGGTACTAGCTATTTGCCATCCTTGGGAGGAACTGAGAAAATAAGCGTTCACATAATTTTCTTTGGATTTGTGGTTCAGTTGAGGAAGTCTTGTTGGAAAGGCTGCCATAGAGGAGGACTTGATAGGAAGAAGAAAGGGAAGGTACATTTGTCAAGCATCTTCTATATATGCCAGGTGTGAGGCTCCATGTTACTTCATTAACCACATAAAAATCCACTGCTATCCTACAATCCAGATATGAAAACAGGCTCAGAGAGATGCAGTAACTTACCCAAGGTTGCCCAGCTAGGTCATGTCTGACTAGAGCTTCAGGCCTGAATTGGTGTGCCTTATCGGGTGGCTCTTTGCTGGGTTTGGAATGGAAGCTGGCCAGGCCCAGCAGGGAAAGGCAGCGTACTGGGGGTGGGGGGGGGGAGGCGTTCACACATTGAAGTAATGTCTTAGCTACTTGCATGGTCACTGTTGTCTTTATTCGACAGACAGGGCTTTTTTTCTGGGTCCCAGGTACGCCATTTTCAAAATGAGGACATTGAAATCTAAGGTCTGACCTCTTTTCTAATCAACTCTAGAATTCCATGATCCTAGTCAGGGCTGTTGAATTAAGGTGGGTTCCCACTAGTGAGTTGGCATTTATTTCATATTGTATTTCCGTTTGACTGGTCTGTGGCTCTAAGACAAAACATATGTGTGTTGAATTGAGCTATGTTTGCCTCTTAAGGAAGATTAAGAATTACCAGTAAAAGATTCTTAGCAAAACTTAATTGTTGTTGTTGTGATTTTTGTGATGAAGTGTATTGCTAAACATTTTAAAAGCTGTCAGCAAGAGCCAGAAAGGTTAGTACTTGAGGCTGGAATTACAGCTAACCTGCCGGGCAGAACATTAGCTAGGAAATCCAGCAGAGAACTGTAGGTAGACGCTCCTTGTTTCCAAAGACTTTTTGTTTGTCTGTTTGTTTGTTTTATTTTTGGTTGCTTTCGGTCTTCGTTGCTGCACTCGGGCTTTCTCTAGTTGCGGCGAGTGGTGGCTACTCTTCGTTGCGGTGCACGGGCTTCTCATTGCGGTGGCTTCTCTTGTCGAGGAGCACGGGCTCTAGGTGCGCGGGCTTCAGCATTTGTGATTCGCGGGCTCTAGAGCACAGGCTCAGTAGTTGTGGCGTACGGGCTTAGTTGCTCCGCGGCATGTGGGATCTTCCCAGACCAGGGATCGAACCCGTGTCTCCTGCATTGGCAGGCAGATTCTTAACCACTGACCCACCAGGGAAGTCCCCCAAAGACCTTTTGAATTTTAAATATCCAGTCTTGGCATTTTCTACTGAAATGTCACTTACCCTGGTTTGGAGAAGGCTTTCCTTAAAGGCAGATTCTGAAAATAAAATGTAGTTGACAGAGTGGAATTTCCATAGCCCTTTCTTCTGTCCAGTGTTCCCTTCTCCCCCTAAGCGCCTGTAGCCTCGGTAGCCCTCAGCTATGCTATCACGCTGCTGTTCCTTGGCTAAGGCTTTTTAAATTCCTATTCTGGATGTGTTGTCTCACAGGCTTAATTCTCAACTCACGCTTCTGGGGTTGACGGTTCTCACTACCCGTGCTGACAGTTGTCGCTGCCTGACAGTTCTCACTACCTGGTCAGTGTCATATGATTTCTTGGGAGAGAACCCATGCTACATCCACATTCCTCTGCAAACCCTGGAGGCATTTTTCTGGCTCAGAAGGGAATCAGACTCATGAGAAGGCTGTGCCTCTCTTGCAATCAGACATTTATTTAACACATCAGGTTCCAGGCACAGCACTAGGCACTAGAGATGGCAGAAAAATTGTACAAGATTATTGCCCGTAAAGGAATCGCAGCACAGAGAGAGACAGGCAGCGTCAATTCATTATGATAAGTGCTCTGATAGAAGTAAACCCAATGGGATGATGTTCCAGAACCACTCTCAGTAGATAATTCTCTAGAAGGATGCACAGAGCTCAGAAAAGTGGTCACACTTGTAGTTCTAATATATTACAGTGAAAGGATTCAAATTAAAAATCTAGGCAAAAGGTGCATAGGACAGAGTCCAGGGGAAAGCAGGCACGAGCTTCCAGGTGTCCCCTTTCATGGAATCCCATGGACCGCGCTCAATTCTCCCAGCAACATGGCGAGAACGTGTAAGAAGTATTGCCAACCAGGGAAGTTCCCCCGAGCCTTGAGGTCCAGGGTTTTTATTGGCGGTCAGTTACTTAGGCATGCAGCATCCACAGCTGACCTTAGTTACTTAGTCTCCAGTCTCTACAGGCCACTAATATAGTGTAGCTCAAGGGGCCCAGCATAAATCATATTATTAACATAAACTATCTGTCATGTCCCAAGGCCCCAGGTATGCAGACACCATGAGTGGGCAGGATATTTTAAGGACTTAAAGTGGATCTCCCAGGAGCCAGTCCTTTCTTCCGAATATGCAAGGCTTGAACATCTTTGTCTTTACTGCACAGATAAGGAAGCTCAGAAGAGGGGTGCCAGGCCCAACCTATCATGGGGGGCAGGGACAGGGAGGAAGTGGTTCAGAGAAACACATCAGGAGGAGATGTTGGCCGAGCCTTCATGCCTACAAGTTTGTTGTGATGAGGAGTAGAAAGACCTTTGGGGAGAGAGGGCTAACAGAAACAAATGCTGAAAACCGTACGAAGAAAGGGAACCTGTGCTGACTGAGCATCTGTGCTAGGTACCGTGCTGGGTGCTTTCAATATGCAGGAATTGCATATAGTGTGGAATGAGAAGCATAGCAAGAGATGAGTCTGCAGACAGGAAGGCCAGACTGTGGCTGCGTGCTAGAAAGTGTGGACTAACAATTTTTGGAGCCATGGAAAGGTTTCAGGCAGAAGGTTGATGTGGCCAAATTGCTTACATACTTTTTTCCCTTCTTTATTTTTCTTAAAGTTATACACAGTAAAAATTACTCTCTTTGGTGTATAGTTCTAAGAGTTTTGACAAGTTTAAACAGCCGTGTAACCACCATCATAATCAAAATATAGAAGTTTCATCACTCCAGAAAATTAAAGCTGCCCCTCTGTAGTCAACCCTTTCCCCCACCTCCAGTCCCTGACTAGTCTATTCTCCATCCAGATGGATTTGCCTATTCCAGAATGTCATATAAATGGAATTATATCATGTTGTTTTTTCAGTCTGGCTTCTTTCACCTTACATAAATGCATTTGAGGTTCATCTATGTTTTTGCATATATCAATAGTTGGTTTTCTCCTTTTAATTGCTGAATAGTATTCCACTGGATAGATGTTCCACAGTTTGTTTACTAGTTCACTAACTGACATTGGAGTTGTTTCCAGTTTTTGTCTATTACAAATAAAACTTCTGTGAACATTAGTGTATGAGTCTTTGTGTGGACCTGAGTTTTGTTTCTCTTGGGTAAGTACCTAGGAGTGAATTGTTTGGTCATTTGGTAAATGAACGTTTAACTTTATAAGAAACTACCAGACTTTTTTCCAAAGTAGCTGCATTCTCACCATCAAAGTATGCTGGTTGTCATTGCTCTGTATCCTTCTCTGTGCTAAATATTGCCAATTTTTTAAGCCATTCTATTAGGTGTATAATATCTCATTTGGTTTTAATTTGTGGTTCCCTAATGACTATTGATGTTGAACATCTTTCATATACTTATTTGCCATATTTATATCTTCTTTGGTGAAGTGCCTGAATCTTTTGCCCAGTTTTTTTTGGGTTATTTTCTTATTATTAGGTTTTGAGAGTTCTTTATACTATATTCTGAGTAGAAGTACTTTGTCAGATATATGATTTGCAAACATTGTTTCCAGTCTCTGGCTTGTATTTTAATTCTCTAATAGTGTCTTTTGCAGAGCAAAAATTTGTAATTTCAATGGAATCTAATTTATAGTTTTTCTTTTACACATCATACTTTTAGTGTTATAGTCAAAAAATCTTTACTGAACCTGAGGACGCAAAGAGTTTCTCCTGTGTTTTCTTTTTTTTTTGCGGTACGCAGGTCTCTCACTGCTGTGGCCTCTACCATTGCAGAGCACAGGCTCCGGACGCCCAGGCTCAGCAGCCATGGCTCACAGGCCCAGCCACTCCGCAGCATGTGGGATCTTCCCGGACCGGGGCACGAACCCGTGTCCCCTGCATAGGCAGGCGGACTCACAACCACTGCGCCACCAGGGAAGGCTTCTCCTGTGTTTTCTTTAGGAAGATTTTATAATTTTACATTTTATACTTAGATCTTTGATCCATTTTGAGTTAATTTTTATAAGGTTTGAGATGAGGGTGAAAGTTCTTTTTTTGCATTTGCATTTTCAAATGTTGTAGCACCATTTAGTTAAAAGACTTCTTTCTCAGGCTTCCCTTGTGGCGCAGTGGTTGAAAGTCTGCCTGCCAGTGCAGGGGACACGGATTCGTGCCCAGGTCCGGGAAGATCCCACATGTCGTGGAGCAGCTAGGCCTGTGAGCCATGGCTGCTGAGCCTGTGCTCTGCAACGGGAGAGGTCACAACAGTGAGAGGCCCGCGTACCGCAAAAAAAAAAAAAAAAGACTTCTTTCTCCACTGAATTGCCTTTGTACCTTTGCCAAAACCAGCTATCTATGATTGTTTCTGGACTCCCTGTTCTTTTCCACTGATCTAAGGGTCTGTCCTTTTATGCCTACCACGGTCTTGATTATTGTAGCTTTATAGTATGCCTTAAAATCAGGTATGTGAATCATCTAATTCTGTTCTTCTTTTTCAATATTGCTTTAGCTATTCTAATTTTGTTTTGCCTTTCCTTGTACATTTTAGAATCAGATTGTCAATATCTACAAAATATCCTCCTGCAGTTTTGATGTGGATTGTGTTGAATCTATAGATCAATTTGGGGAGAATTGAAATTTTGACAATATGGAGTCTTCCAGTTTATGAACGTTGTACATCTGTGGCTAGGAAGCCAAGCCAAGAATTCCCCACTAGATCTCACCTGCAGCACCTATAGATTTGGGTGAATTCCTGCCTTCTAAATATTTCCAAAATATCCTAAAGCTCCTGAGCCTGCCAGAAAGTGACTTTCCTTACTGAGACCTGTAAGGCTGGGAACCCAATTAGCCTGACATCAGGCCGCTTTTTCCAAGAGGGCTTTGTGAACATTGGCCCCAGGAAGTCAACCTTAGCTCCTTACAATTGTCTGGTTATATTTGACAAAACTAGTGTCATTCCCAAATATGACATTCCAGGCAAGGGTTTGGTTGCATAGCCAATGTTCCAAGTATTCCTCTTAACAAGGAGGACAGATTCTCATTGAACGTACGCAAATAATTATATTGCTTTGAAAATAAGAATACTTAGTAAGAGTTTTTTAAATTCTGGGGGGGTCAGATAAGGAGGAAAAGATATCATTTTCAGATGTTTCATTTAACTTTACAAAGTGCAGTCTACTAAATGGCAACTTATGAGTTAAAGATAATGTAAGAACAAAAGGGGGTTCTTGTATATCCAAGAAATAGAACATTGAAATGAAAGATCTGATGAGAATTCATAATAAGGTTAATGTAATGGACGAGGAAATTTAGTTGTTTCTGCAGTATACAAAACAAGATAATGAAGTCAATCAAAAAAATTTAGACATCATAATTATAAACATAATGATTAACCCTATTCTCAAAGGAGGCCGTTAACGTTACATCTAACTTGTTAAAATGGATGAACGTTTGCAGGGGAATCTGTATGGAGGATGCATCTTTACAGAGGAAAAAATCTTCAGATATAACATATTATAACATATTATAACAAAGTTATATTATAATATGCCAACTATACAGTTGGAATATACCAAATATATATAGAAAGAGAGTCAATATGTCTGGAGCAGGTCTGTATATTAACAAACATCTGTAGATTAATAAAATCCCATAAGTAAGTGATATGAATCCCTTACAAGATGCTAGATTTAAAGAAGTACAGATGCAACCAAGTTAACATTTTAAAAATACAGTTGACCTTTGAACAATGTCGGGGTTAATCCACATACAGTTTATAGTCAGCCCTCTGTATCCATGGTTCCTCCACATCTGCAGATTCAACCATCCATGGACCATGTAGTAGGTAGGACCATATAGTCCTGTAGTATTTACTACTGAAAAAAATCCACGTATAAGTGGACCTGCACATTTCAAATCCGTGTTGTTCAACTGTAAGTGAAATTATGACTGATAACACTATACTGTTGTTGTATGATATCAGGAAAAGTGGCACCAGGATTCCAATGAATAGAAACACATCATGGACAGCAAGGACATTGGCAATTCTCTAGGGACTTTCTATACAGTATACAGTGTCTGAAATATTTATATTATTAGTATTTTACCCATTCAAAAAATTTTTAAATATTTATTTATTTGGTTGCACCAGGTCTTAGTTGTGGCTAGCCGGCTCCTTAGTTGTAGCATGCAAACTCTCAGTTGTGGCATGTATGTGGGATCTAGTTCCCTGACCAGAGATCGAATCCAGGCCCCCTGCATTGGGAGCTGTGCCACCAGGGAAGTTCCTACCCATTCTAATTTAACCTAGGGAAAGCTATGCAACTCTTCTGACTTGACAGCTTTTCCCATTTGACTCATCAGTATCAAATATACCTAAATATATCTAGCACTTGTCTGCTTTATGATTTTCCAGGGGCCCTCTGGGAAATCACAAAGACAGTTATAGGTACAAAAAGTCATCATTTAGGATTTAATTTTGGAAAGGCAAAATATCAAAAATTGTCAGAAGATTTGAACACTGACTAAGATGGGATTGTGGGTTACTGAGAACAATATTTGGCTAACTATTTAATAAAATATTTCTAAAGTAAACATGATTGTAAAGAACCTTAGCTCTTTCCTAACTAAGAAACTTTTGTTTTCTTAAATAATCAAGGGCATAACAAAGTCAACAAAGCACAAAGAATGATTTTGATAATACACAGAATCTCTACTATGTAAGCAGATTACACAAAAAGCAATGAATAACCTTTTACAACCTCTTATTAAGAGCAAACCAGGGCTTCCCTGGTGGCTCAGTGGTTAAGAATCCTCCTGCCAGTGCAGGGGACACAGGTTTGAGCCCTGGTGCAGGAAGATCCCACATGCCGCGAAGCAATGAAGCCCGTGCACCACAGATACTGAGCCTGTGCTCTAGAACTCTCAAGCCACAACTGCTGAGCCCACGTGCCACAACTACTGTGGCACCTACAACCCATGCTCCACAATGAGAGGCCCGCGCACAACAATGAAGAGTAGCCCCCACTTGCCGCAATTAGAGAAAGCCCACACGCAGCAACGAAGACCCAACGCAGCCAAAAATAAATTTTTTTAAAAAAAGGAGCAGACTTATAGGAAATTCCCTGGCAGTCCAGTGGTTAGTAGTCCCTGCTTCCACTGCGGGGGCCCCAGGTTCAATCCCTGGTCAGACAACCAAGATCCTTCAGGCCAAAAAAAAAAAAGAGCAGACCAATAATCTAAGAAAATTTTGTCATTTTAACAGAAAATCAAATTCTTTTTTTTATCGGTATAGTATTTGATACTAAAGTTCCTTTTGAAAATCTTATTTAAAAACCCATCAACTCTTAGCTTTGACCATGATGTAGAATTCCCTTACAACTTTATCTATATACATCCCTTATAGCACAGCTTCTTGAAGTGAAAAAATAAACATACTGATGAACAGACTCAACTATATACAGTCTGTCTGTAGCATATAAAATAAAAAGCAAGAGTACATAAACTTAAGTTATAGTTAGTAATCAATGATACAGTATTCTATTTTATTGAAATGATCTATATACCTATTGAATAGCTATCAGTTAAGTTACTTAAAGCTCTTAGAAATTATCTTCAAGCTGACATACTTCCTATTGAAAGTTTGTAGGGATAATGATTCAGTTTGGTTAAATACAAATGTACATTTTTTTATAATCTTAAACATTTAGTATAAGTAATGCTACCTTATACAATCAGTTAAGCCCATGTAAGTTTAGGAAGAACATACCCAAGCAAAATTAAAATCTACACATATATTATTTAACACTGATAATTATTTAATACAAAGAAGACATAGCTCTATTTATTAAACCAAATATTAAGCTAGTCTTATTTGTGAAAGATTTACCTAAATTATGTGAGCTTGAATAACTTGAAATGTTTCTGAGTTTGTTTCTATGAGAATAATTCTGTTTTTTCACATTGAAAATATTTGAGATTCAGTTTTCTTAACTTCTGGTTATTTTAGGAATATTCAATTTATATAAATGTTTATTTCTAAGCCAATCAGAATAGAGCTTCTTTAAGAGATTTTTATAATCTAGTTTGGTAATACTATCTAGAGTTAGGAAAATATGACACATGCACACAGTGAGAAGGAAAGGCCTTTCTGAGTTATAAACATGTAAATATACAGACATACAGAGAGAAAAACGTATAACTTCAATTATAAAATGTCAGCCATGAGTCAAACATGACCACAGAAATACGAAACTCACCAGTCCAGATATCCACTTCTGGCTGGGCATGGAATTCTTGATTTGAACTTAAGATAGACAAACAGGGCTTTCCTGGTGGCGCAGCGGTTGGGAATCTGCCTGCCAGTGCAGGGGACATGGGTTCAAGCCCTCATCCAGGAAGATTCCACATGCCCCAGAGCAACTAAGCCCGGGTGCCACAACTACTGAGCCTGCGCTCTAGAGCTTGTGAGCCACAACTACTGAGCCCATGAGCCACAACTACTGCAGCCCACGTGCCTAGAGCCCTGCTCCACAACAAGAGAAGCCAGGACAATGAGAAGCCCATGCACGGCAATGAAGAGTAGCCCCTGCTTGCCTCAACTAGAGAAAGCCCGCTTACAGCAATAAAGACCCAACAGAGCTAAATATAAAAACAAATAAATAAATTTTTTTTAAAAAGATAGACAAACAGAAGACTAACAAACCAGATCCTCTGCCATCTTCCACTCAACAGAAACAAGGTCTCTATAAACTATTCATCTGTTGACAGATCACCAAATGGTCAGACCATGAAATCCAAAGAATCCAGCACCAGAAATCAAGTGAGTACTCAAAAGGAATCAGAATCAAATCCTTATCATGCTACTGATGGACACAAGTCCAGAGCACAGGACCAGGAATGAGACATACCATTGGTCCCCAGTCACCAACCAGGAAGGAGAGGCTTATCACCTGTGTGGAGTAAGCAGGGATCTGGGGCAAGGTCTGGCCATATGCCAGTCACAGCACCAAAACAGCCAGAGACAGGATGCACTAGGCAATTGAAGAGATGGTTTTACTCAGGAGATTGCAATAGGGATAATGCCCTTTAATGAGGAAAGTCTCAAAGAAGGGGGAGGACTTCTCTGGTGGCGCAGTGGTTAAGAATCCACCTACCAGTTTAGGGGACACCAGTTGGATCCTTGATCCAGGAAGATACCACATGCCGCAGCTAAGCCTGTGCACCACAACTACTGAGCCTGTGCTCTCGCGCCTGCAAGCCACAACTACTGAGTCTGCACGCCACAACCACTGAAGCCCGCGCGCCTAGAGCCTGTGCTCCACAACAGGAGGAGCCAACGCAATGAGGAGCTCCTGAGCCGCAACTAGAGAAAGCCCGCGCACAGCAAAGAAGATCCAGTGCAGCCAAGAAAAAAAAAGAAAGAAGGGGGAGAAAATTTGGGATTTTATAAAACAAGGGAGTCACTAAAGAAGGGTGTAAGTGGTCTTATCTCAGGATATGGGAGAATAGGACGGTCCTTGGTGGCTAGCCCTTTCAGGACACAAAAAGATCACCAAAGGAGGGGGAGTTCTCTGTTTTCAGGCAGCACAGGGATCAGCTAGAGTTAACATTGTCACAACTGTTCCCTCCTCGTTTATTTTCAGAAAGAGATTTTTGTTTTTTAATGTTTGGTAGAATTCAGAGTGAAGCAGTCTGGGTCTGGAGGACTTTGCTCTTGTTGTTAGAAGGGTTTTTTTTTTTTTTTTTTTTTTTTTACTATGATCTCAGTTCCTTTCGTAGATGCAGGTTTATTCAGGGTATGGACCTTTGATAGTTTAATATCTTTCAAGGAATTGGTCCATTACAACTAAGTTGGTGAATGTATGGGTATAAAGTATTCATAGCATTCCCTATTATGTTTTGAATGTATTTAGAGTCTGTTCTCTTTTATTTATGTTATTGGTAATTTGTATGTTCTTTCTTTTTTATTTTTCAGTCAGTCTGACTAGAGGTTTATCAGTTGTATTGACTTTGCAAAGAACTAGCTTTTGTTTCATTGATTTTTCTCTATTGTTTTCCAGTTTTTAATTTCATTGATTTCTTCTTTTATCTTTATTATTTCCTATCTCTTCTTTCTTTGGGTTTATTCTGCTGTTTTTCTAGTTTTCTAAGGTAAAAGTATAGACAATTTTCAATTTCCAAATTTGGGGGGATTTTCCCGAATATCTTTTATTGATTTCCAGTTTAATTCAGTTTGGTCAGAGAGCATATTTGGTATGATTTAGTCCCTTTAAAAAATTTCAAGCTCCATTTTATGGCTCAAAATATGGTCTATCTTGGTAAATGTTGGGTGCACATTTCTCTTTGAAAGGTCATTTTTGTTCAGAGAACAAGTAGAATCCATCGAGAATAGAGCTGAGCTGGAGAGTGCTGTGCTGCCAGGTGTTGGCAAAATTGATTAGACACCAAAATGAGAGTAACAGCCAAGCCTTTAATCACTCACTGCGGTAATGTAATCAAGAGGAGAAAGCTCTGGCTCCCACAGTGTTCCCTTTTCCCATGTATTTGTGCAGATGGGGAGAATTTCTCACTGCGGAGAGAACCCAGAACAAAAAGGCTCCTGCCGTTCTATGGCTGGGGCACCAGGGGTAGGTAGCAGGAGAAGGTTAAGGAGTACTGGGTGAGAGTGGAGAAAAGTGTCTTCAAGATTTCCCCCCACCTCCATAAGGCATCTCAACAGAAGCACCTGAGTAAGGTCTTGACTGAAGGCTCCAGATAAAGAGGTCTCCGAATAGAGGCGCCCGGGCTAGGGATGCAGCGACATGTAGGAGCGTGGCCAGCCGGGGGGCCGGAGTCCTGGCTGTAACCACCATCCCCCTCAGAGACTGCAGTGTGCTGTCTGTGTACCAGGTCTGCTCTGGAGAGGGCAACTTTCCTTGGTGAAAGTCTTTGTAATCGCCTTTGGTTGGACCTGAAAGATCACCATAGGTTTTTGGCCAGGAGCTGGACTCCTTTGAGCCTTTTGTGGTTATCTAAGCAAGATATGATGGTGGCCATGAACTGAAACACTAATAGTGGGGCGAGACTTGAAAGTAAACTTCAAGAGGTGTTGCGTAGGAGGTGTTGCCCAAACTTGGTAGTAGATTGGTGTCATAGGTTGGGTTTCCTGGGAAACAGCCTCAGACAGAATTTAGAGCACAGGATGTTTATTAAAGAGTGTCTTTGGGAATCAACATCCAGGAAACGAGAGGAAGGAGGCAGTAGTGGGCAAAGAGAGAGATCGAGCTATATGATGCAGATCCAGTGACAGCCATGGCCAACTTCCCAGTCACTCGGGAGCTAGAATGGCCCTTCACAGTTCTGTCAACTTGGGCTGAGATGGCTAGGCCTTTATCCTTCCACATCAGTTGATTGGGGACCACTCCAGGAAGGGGCAGGGCCTTGGGGATGGTGGCTGTCTGAAGTTGCAACAGTCTCTCAGGGCACTGTCACTGAAGGCTACTTGTCTTCAGTTTCCAGCATTGGGGCAACTGCTCACAGAGAGCAAAAGAGAGGTACCTGTAACTCCCAGGCATTTGACTTGGGTGCCCAGGGCGGGGGGAGATGCTCTCACTGAGGTAAGTCAGTCCAGGACCAATAGGTTGTAGGAAGATGCTGAGTTAAGTTCTGGATATGTTGACAACTTGGGAATCAAGAAACAGGATCAGGTCCCATTTTTCTGAGTGTACAAAGAACTAATTGTGTCAATCATGTTTTCATTTTCTGTATTACCTAATGCTTTTATATTTTGGGGCCTTGCTAACACTAAAGAGAATGCCCCTCCGAGGGCCAGCTAATTCCTAGAGCCCATGCTCTTCAAATGCAAGCTAGCCAGTCCAGCGCCCACATCTCCACCTCCTTTATCGGGCTGTCACCCTCAGTGCCATTACGCCCTGTCCTAATCTCTCCAGGGTCAGGGGCCAGACAACCTGGCCATCCTCTAAGCCCCGGAGCCCCAGAAGTGATTCAGACTGGCCAATCCTGCCTGCTTACCCCGCCTTGCCTTGACTTTCCCACTGAAATCACAGTAAAGCCTCTGGCCCATCTTTCCCCACTCCCTGCACCTCCTGACTAACCCTGGTACTTCCCCACTGGCCCTACGTGACATGCTAAGCTTCATATTTCTAGGGAACCATGAGTATAATCTTCTTCCTTCATGATGGTCATTTCTGCGTCTGCATGTCTTACTGTACCTGATTAAAACAAATTCTGGGTACATTTTAAAACACTAATTTAGGTGATCTAGGCTTCCAGACCTGTCATCTAGGCATCTCTCTACCCACCCGCTGCTGTCAGTAGTTGAAAGAACACTGCTGAGAGGATGCAGATGAGGAAGAGAAAGAAGAAATGCCATTTTAATGAAGAATTGTTCTATTTAATTCTCACAACAGTTCTATTTTATAAATAAGATAAATGGGAGTTCACAGAGCTTACTAAGTGGTGATCACATCACACAGCTGATTGATTAGGTAGCTTAGAATGGACCTCTGGTCTATCAGGTTACCATGTTTCTTCCATTCTGTCTGCATCTGATCTGAGATGCTTATTTGGTCTCTGTTGAGCAGTGAGGAAATTGCTGCATGGGGAGGTTGTCCAAGGCAATTGCTATGAAAGCGAAACTAGAAACACACATCCCAAAGTGTGGCCTAGAGCAGGGGTCCCCAGCCCCCGGGCCATGGACCAGTACCGGTCCACGGCCTGTTAGGAACGGGGCCGCACAGCAGGAGGTGAGCGGCAGGTGAGCAAGCGAAGCTTCATCTGTATTTACAGCCGCTCCCCACCACTCCCCACCGCTCGCATTACTGCCTGAACCATCCACCTCCCCTTCGTGGAAAAATTGTCTTCCACGAAACTGGTTGCTGGTGCCAAAAAGGCTGGAGACTGCTAGCCTAGAGCGCTAGTTGTGAGCTATGTTTAGTGGAAAAGGGGATCCACGATCGGATAAGTTTGGAGAAGGCAGGTTAAACATCTCAGAGCCTATAATTTTCTTCTCTGCATTGTAGCACTTTCAAAGTTCATTTGACTCAAGAATTTGAGTGTGTGTGTGTGTGTGTGTGTGTGTATGTGTGTGCGCGTACACATATACACCGAAGAGGCACACTTGGGAGATGTTGACCTCGTGCTTCCATTTCCTACTCACCCCTGCACCGTGGGATGCCACAAGCCTCCCCTGGGCTCCAAGTTCAGTGCCAGGGATAGTTAGATAGTCAGGCTGATTTCGGACGCACGCAGCAGTGAGCAGTAGCTTACGGTAAGCAGTGTTTGGAAGCAAGACCTTAGTTCCCTGACTGGGGATCGAACCCAGGTTGCCTGAAAGGAAACCAGGATCTTAACCACTAGACCTCGGGGCCAGAGGATAGAAGCTAAGTCCCCAGTCCTTTGTCTGCCTTGAGAGGAAGAATCTGACAAGGAGACAGAAGGTATAGAAGAAAGTAAAAGTGTTTATTAGAAAAGCAGACTACGTGCAGAAAGGCGCCCGGGGGGAGCTCAGCAAGAGAGTCACAAGAGGCGCACCTTTGGGAAGTTTAAATCCTTTATGAGGGGGCAGTCTTTTGGGTCTTGGTCTTCTTCTTGGCCAATTGTATTGTTTTGACCCCACGGGTGATTTTTCTCATGACGCTCCCCTGGGTGCGCACGCACCCCTCAGCCAAGATGGATTGCATCACAAAGGCATGGGGGAGGAAGACAGCAAGACTCACTATGGTCTGGCTTCCCCTGCCTTTTTGACCCTGTGAAGCCTTTTGTGCACGTGTAGTGTCTCCCTTGCCACGAGGATGGGAAATGTATGACCTCCTGATCTTTTAACAGGGTTTAGCCCCTCTCTGTCCCTGCCATAGACATGTCCAGTGTCCAGTTATCTACCCTATTCCTGTTGTTTCTTCTTACATCGAAGTGCAGATCTCAAAATGTAGACAGGAGTCTGGTCATAAATATGTAGCACATGTTTGCCTCTTGCCTCAGGAAATGTAAACAGAGAGCTGGTAGTGAATGTCGGGGCTGGAGCCCATCTTTTTCTCACCCCAGGAAGTGTGAACGGGAGGCCAGTTGTAAATGTCTAGTCTGGAGCCCATCTATCTCCTGCCTCAAAGTTAGAAGTTATATAGGAGACTTCCGAATTATACTCACTAAAATCAGCCAATAATAGTGCCAGCAAAGAATTCATTTTGAGGGGAGGAGGCAGATGAAGGCAGATGTGGAAACACTCCAGAAAGTTTCAGGAAATAATCTAGACAACTCTCTGAATCCAGTCGTCTTAACTGAGAACCTGAGTTGGGTAAGATACACTGAAGAAAGAAAAGGTGGGACCTGTAGACTGGAGGCAAGTGATGTAAATTGAGAGATACAAGCTTAAGCAAAAGAAGAGACGTGAAGTAAGAAAGCCAGGATGCAGCCTGGCCTAGGGAGAGCCTGGGGATCAGGCAGCGGTGGGGTCTGGGAGGGGGCTCATCACTGCTCTCCTCTGTGCCAGCTTCCCTCTCTGTCTGCTGTGGACTGCGGTGTCTTCGTGGGAAGCCAGAACAATCATAATTGCCTCTGTGATCTGGGCAGACAGACGTTCCAAAAGGTATCTACTTCAAGGGAGTTCCTAGTCTTGTTAAAAAGATGCTATTTATACACAGGAAGCGGTGAAGACACTGATTGCTAGAAAGCACAGCTCAGACACGACTGCCAAGATGGCCGAAGCGGGAAAGGCTCCTTGAAGGCTGGCGAGGTTGGCCCTGAGGGGTCTGAGCTGCAATGGTGTGAAAGTGCAGCCGTTCTGCGCTCAGGCGTCAGAAAGGGCTGGCATGAACTGCAGGACAAAGCTCGGGACCGCCGCCCCCCACCACCAATAGAGTGAGACTCGTTTGGGGCCCAGCAAAACAAACAGAGTTCTCCTTAGGGACATGCTCCATTTCGTCAGTGCCTCTGCTTCATGTTCCGGCTACAGCCATCTCCCCAAGAAAACAGATTGTAAAGGGGCTGGGTGTGAGAGACAGGTGAAATTTGGGAAAAATCATTGGCAGGAGGTGCTTAACAAGTGCTTGTCTGCACGAGTTCTCTCAGTACCTCTCCTGCTTTGGGCAGTTCAGTGGGCTCTGAGCAGGCTCCTTCGCTTCCCAGCAACATCAGCACGGGGGGAGGAGGGGAGGCTGGGAAGAGCACTTCCCGGCCCTGAACAAGCAGCAGGGAGAAGGAGACTCTTTTGGCCTGTTGTCACCCGTCTCAGCCACCCAGCAAACAGACCTTTCTGTACTTCCTGCACGTCTTCCACCTGAGGTATCTGCCATGGTTCCAGCAGCCCCACGACCTGTGACGAGAGCGCAGCCCTCCCTGCCTGGCCGGGCGGCAAAGGGCTGGGCCATCCCGGGCACGAAGCCTGCGTTGGGCTCCTGGTGCTGGCCCGTGCCCGGCCCTGCCGCAGCCCAGAAGAGGGTCTGTGAGCTGTGCTGCACCGTCCTGGCCCCAGACTCACCTGGCCGGGGGCACAGGGAGACGGCTCTGGGAAGTCGGAAGTCAGAAGGTCCCAGAGGGTGCTCTCAAAGCATCCAGGCGATGGTAGGTCTCCTTCCACTGTGGAATGACCTCCACGTTTCGACACTGCTCCTTGCTGGGGTCCTGGTCGGAGCCTGCAGACCCTCAGCAGCGGGCGTTATGAGCTGTGTCAAGGCCACATTGGCCGTAGCAGCTTGTGAATATAGTGAAAGATGTGGATTCATGTTCGAAGCATCAAGTCTGATCTTCTAACTTAGACTTTAAAAGAAATCGCCTGTGGGAAGCACTAGAGAGCTGTGAAGGACATGGGGCTTGGGAGTTTGGACCCCAGCTGTGCCTCTTACTGTGAGGAGCTGGCAAGTGACCTGATTCTCTCTACCCTCAGGCTTCTTATCTGTAAAATCAGAACCATAACATGATTCCGAGGGTTTTCATGAGGATTAAAGGAAGTAATGTGTGCAAATTTCCTAATTTACTGCCTAGCACAGAGGGAGTAAATGCTCAATAAATTTACGGAAGAAATGGCTGGACTTTGGGGAGAAAAACAAGTCAAATAAATCCTCTGTGGACGAGTAGGTCAACCTGTGCCCCAGTGAGTTCCCAGGCTGGCTGGCCGGCCACTCGCAACAGACTCAACCAGGAGAGACCAGAGTCAAGCGAGGCTCCTCCCACTCCAAGCCCTGAAGGCCGTCCCAGGGGCCCCCGAAGGAGCCTGCCTCAGGCTGGAGACTTCCTGTTGGCCTTGGAGGCCAGAACTCCCAGTTCAGGCTACATCCAAGTAGGCAGGAAATTAGGATCACCTATGAAATTGTGATACGTGGGCACAGAGAATTGAAATTGGATCTGGGGTTTAGGAGATTTTAAGAATTAACTTTTATTGATTTTTATTATTACGAAAGTAATGTATGATCATTATAGAAATTTTAGAAAAAAGTCACATGAAATATCCCAACCCAGAAACCATTGCTGTTAACATTAGGGTATATATTTGGCGAATTTTTATGCTGTGTATAAACTTGTCATTAACGAAATGGAGCTCATAGTGTATGTTTCGTTTCATGATTTGTTTCCCCCCTACACACACACTGAATAATGTGTTGTGGCTTCTCCAGAAGTCATTAAATATTCCTCAACAGTATTATTTTCATGGCTACATTTTATGGACAGGTCATGGTATTTTTAGTTAATATACTATTGTTGAACATTTAGGTGGTTGTTTACAACTTTTTAGTATTTTGAACAACACTCTACTGGGTATCTTTATATTCTTTCATCATTATTTTCTTAAGATAAACTTCTAGAAATGGATTTGCTGAGTCAAAACGTATATAAAATGTGAAGGTTTCTTATAAGTTTGGATTAGAGTTCGATTGTGGTTTTACTCACCATTTGGTGTGAATCCCTAGAACAGGATTATCCTCTATAGTTTCAATAATATATTAGACCTGGTATGTTTGTGTTGGGAAAATACGCTGTCTCATAAATAGCAGTGAGTGTCACTGTGATTAAAAAAAAAAAAACTGATGGGCTTCCCTGGTGGCGCAGTGGTTGAGAATCCGCCTGCCGATGCAGGAGACACGGGTTCGTGCCCTGGTCCGGGAAGATCCCACATGCCGCGGAGCAACTAAGCCCGTGAGCCTTGGCTGCTGGGCCTGCGCGTCCAGAGCCTGCGCGTCCGGAGCCTGTGCTCCACAACGGGAGAGGCCACAGCAGTGAGAGGCCCGCATACCGCAAAAAAAAAAAAAAAAAAAAAAAACTGAGAAGAATAAGTGTAAAGGAAAAGGACAAAATTGCCCATAATCTCTCTTCCCAATTCGATCAATTCTTAACATTTTTAGTATTTTTCCTTCCAGGTTTTTAAATTTTTTTAACATCTTTATTGGGGTATAATTGCTTTATAGTGGTGTGTTAGTTTCTGCTTTATAACAAAGTGAATCAGCTATACATATCCTTTTTTTCTGTGCATTTAAACACAGCTTATATCATTTCTGTAGCCTTCATCTGGTACTTGTGCTGGTGTGGTTTGTATGTGGGGAAATGTGCTAGACTTGTCTCCATCAGCGTTTTGATGCCAGGACTCATGTTCTATCCTCCTTGTCTCCTGACACCACATAACACTGTCATGAGCACCAAGCAGAGGCTTTATATAGACCTTCTTTGAAAGGACTGGAGGGTCCAGAAAAGCAAAGGTAAAATCAGTTTGTGGCCATATGGTGGGGAATTATCACCATGTCATTAAGACTCTGCAGGGGCTGGGGACAGCTCTGCATTTCCAGGATTAACTCAGAAGCAGCATAAGCAGATCCCTTTGTACCTCTGTCTGCAAACAAACAGCGTGGACAGTGACTCATTTCTCCTGCACACTCTCCCACCGTGACCTTTACCTGGGGCTTCCTAACCTCTGCTGTGTGTCGGGATCCAGTCAGATTTGCAGCTTTGGAGTCTAGAGATGTTTAGGACTTAGGTTTTGAGATAAGCTTTTAGAGTTTGACAGTTTCAGAAAAAAAAAAATTATGTAATAAATGAATTGATATCATACAGACCCATCTCAGCCTTCTTCAGGTGAGAGAATTGCTAATTCTGTTGAGGGAAATACTCTAAATAGCCAAGGATTCAACAGTCACCCCTTTTTGCTTTAACATTTTTGTGTGTTCAGCCTAAACTCTTTGAATCCATTTCTCCTCCTTATTTAGCTGAATCTAGAGATGCCGATTTAATTTTTTCTTTGCTTATTAAACATCAGCAGATACTGAAGAAGGTTTTCTAATGGAGTAGACTTAGCATGGGCTTCAAAGTCAGACCCGTTTGAGATCAAGTCCTGGCTCCAGCCCTTGTGAACTGTTTGGCTTAGGCCCGGTATCTAATCTGGAGCCTGAATTTTCATATCTCTAAAATGAGACTAATGATACTTCATTAATTGAAATGCTGAATCTAAAGTTCCCAACAGTATTTGGCACATAGTAGATGCATAATCAGTGTTTAGCTTTCCTTCTGATTTCCCTAAGGACCATCATCAATGGTTATGAGCTAAGACTGAGGTCATCATCCCAGATATCACTAACTGTGACCTAGAGCTATGGGTAGGAAAAAACATAGGAAATTAATCCACATAAATCATTATCCCTGGATATTAACTGGTTATGTTTTTGAACAAAATCTTAATAGCAGTTAGTTTTATTTTATTTTTTTTCTAATGAAGATTGACTATATCTGAAATTTAGGCTTCTTTTTGCTTAGCTCAATTCTGCTTCTTTTTTCTTTAATCTCTGTGGCTCAGAGGAGAGTATGTTTTATAAACAGTTTAAAGAGATGTGTAAAACATTTGTGGGTAGAAGTGTTTTGGGTGTTGGTTAAAAAAAATTGGAAAAAGCACCAATCTCATGTTTTACAGAGCAAGATTCCATGATTTCTTTGTTAAAATAAAGATTTAATTTCTCATTAGTTTCTGGATGAGTTTACAGCTTTAGGAGCTACAATTCAGCTGGCAATTTGTAGATTGGTAAAGATAAAATTACAACTTCCAATTCTGCAAGATGATGAACTAACTTGAGAAACTTCTGCTATAAGCCCTTCAATATGCTGGATAAAATACAACAAAAATGAACTGCACAGCTCAACTCATAGGAATGAAAGAGAAGTCCCAGGTGTTAGCACTAGGAGGCTCTGAAGACAAGAGGTGATAGTCACATCCCCTGACACTGCAGCTAATGGGGAGAAGCGGCGCGTTTAATGGGAAAACATAGCAGCTAGAGTTGCTATTCGTCCACTTGGGAACAGAAGATCAGGCCTTGGGCTGATGTGAGGCTAGGAAAAAAAATAAAAAAATAAAAACCTTATGCAAAACTGAGACGCTCTAAGAGTTATACGTCAGTGGAAGAGTGGGTTTTTTATTCCATTCAACTCTTGCTATCTCTGTTTAGGTTCTGGGTCAGGAAAAAAATCCTCTCCTTGAGAATTTGAAATCTTGGGCCTGTACCTTACATGGATATAGAGTCCAAATTTACGTCAATTCATGCAGCCTGAGACCCTACAAATTGGGAAATCACCTAAAAATTAGTCCCTGTTTAGTGATAACCCAGGGCATTTGAGAAACATTCATATATTTAATAGGTGTCCAAATAGGAGAAAATAGAATGAGAAGTATTTGAAAGATGCATAGCTACAAATTTTCCAAAATTGATTAAAGATATGAATCTTTAATTCAGTAATGACAACACAACACTCATCATAGTGAAACTACAGAACTCCAAAGACAGTAGGAGATACTAAAAGCAACCAGAGAGAGAGAGAGAGGGGCCAGATTAACCACCATGGAACCAGATTATATGGAAAGCCTACTTAGTAACAGTGGAAGCCAGGAGAATACTAACTTCAATAATAACTTCAGAGCATGTCAAAGTGCCAAGGATTCTTTACCTAAATAAAGTATCATTCAAGAGTGAGGTAAAAATAAAGACATTAAGGCCATTCCTCTTTTCTAATACAAGATTAAGGCAATATACTTTCCTCCAAGCAGATTAAGCTGCATTCTAGAGATTTTTATGTTACTTTAATTATTTTTCAGTTCAAACAATTTTCTAATTTCTGTTGAAATTTCTTCATTGGCCTGTGTGTTATTCAGAAATATATTGTGAATTTCTAAACATATATGGATTTTCTGATTAGCTTTTTATCCTTAGTTTCTGATTTATTTGCGTTGACAGAGAAAAAGTCTGCATAATTTCAACCATTTGAAATTTATTGAAACTTGGTTGATTTTCACAGCATTTTCAGTGTTTCATATGTACTTGAAAAGAATGTGTATTCTGTCTTTATTGGATGCAGGATGTGTCATTTAAGCCTTCTTGTTGTATTTGTTTGTCTGCTTGCTTTGTCAGTTGCAAAGTACTCCTAAATCTTCCACTAGGATTTTTAATTTTTCTATTTTCTTTGTATATTTAGAGGCTATGTTACTAACAGCGTACAAATTTATATTTGGATATCTTCCTTAAATATTATCTTTTTGACATTATTAAATGTTCCTCTTTTTCTCTAATAATGTATTTTGCTTTATTGTCTACCTTGGTATAAATACAGCTGCATTAGCTTTCTTTTGGTTAGTGTTTACATGACATTATCATTCATTTACTTTTAACCTTTCTATGACTTTACATGTACCTCTTATAAATAGCAAGTTAGTGGATTTTTTAAAATCCAGTATAAAAATCTCTAGTTTTTAATTGGAATATTTAGTTCAATATAAGTAGTGATATATTTGGTTTTAGATCTACCATCTTAATAAATATGCTTCATTTGTCCCATCTATTTCGAGTTGCTTTTCACTTCTTTTCTTGCCTTTTTTGGATTAACTATTTTTTATTTTTCCTTTTTCTAACCTTCTGTTAGCTTGAAAGTTATAAACTTTATTATTTTTTAGTGCTTATCCTAGATATTATAACATACGTCCCTCTTATAAAAGTCTAATAAATAAATTAGTACTTTTGACATCTTCATAGACAATACAAGGACCCTAGAATACTCCTCTCCTGACTTATAGGCCATAATTGTTATAAATTATAAATTTTAATTTTCCCTTTTACTTTAATTTTATATTTTTTCTCTATATATTTTTAACTCAACAAGACATCACTGTTTTGTAGAGTCAGTGTTTGTTTATATTTTCTTGTATATTTACATTTTCATTGCTCCTCATTTCTTCCTGAACCTCCAGTTTCCTACCTAGGATCCTTTTCCTTCTGCCAGAATAAACATGCTTAGTATTTTCTTTAAAGTTTTGAATATATCTGCTTGAGATTCTTCCAGTTTTTCTTTATCAGAAAATGCCTGCCTTTTACTATAATTCCTTCATTTTCTGAGTATAGAAATTGACGCTTTAAAGATATTACATTGTGTTCTAGTTCTCATTGTTTTTGTTGAAAATCAGCTGTTGATCTAATATCTGCACGTTACAGTTTTGTTTTTCGGTTTTTGTTTTAATTTTTGGTTGTGCTGTGCGGCTGGTGGGATCTTAGTTCCCCAACCAAAGATCGAACACAGGCCTATGGCAGTGAAAGTGCCAAGTCCTAACCACTGGACCACCAGGGAATTCCTTAATTTCTGCACATTTAAAGTCAATATATCTCCTCCCTGGCCCCTTATACGATTTTCTCTTTGCCTTTGCTTTTCAGCAGTGTTACTGATATGCCCAGATGCAGGTTGTTGTTGTTGTTGTTATTTTTTCATTTACTCAGCTTAGAGTTCATAGGGCTTCTTGAACTTGTGGCTTGATATCTATCACCTATTTTGGAACATTCTCAGCCATTCTTTTCAAATATTGATTGCTTCTAGCACGTTCTCTCTCATAACCTGGAACTGTAATTACATGTGGACTTTCTCAATGAGAAGTGAATTTACAGTGTCTGTTACCATCTCTCTTCTTTCCATCTTTTTATCCCTGCTTTATTCTGAATATTTTTGTCTGACCTAGTTTCACTATTCAGTTGTAACTAACTTTCTGTTAAACCCATTTATTGAGTTCTTGATTTCAGTTATTGAATTTTTAGCTCTCAAGCTCCCATTTGTTTCTTTTCTTTATAGTTTTCACTTCCCTGCTGAAATAGTCGATCTTGCCTTTTGCCTCCTGAACCTATATATTAATTTTAAGATCTGTGTCTAATAACTCCAGTTCTGGATTGCCTGTGGATCTGTTTCTATTGAAGTTCTTTCTTTTGTTCATATTGCCTTTCCTCCACACGGGCCTGGTTATATTTGTGACGAACAGACTATTTGCAGAATTGTTTGTAGAAATAATTTTGGACTTAGGATGATATTATCTTTCCCCAAAGGGGATTTATATTGTTTCTGCCAAGTAACTCTGAGCAGTAGTACTTAGTCTTACCTTAGTCCAGTTTCAAATTATTCAGAGCTGAGCCAAGTCCTGCAAGGGCCTATCTATTTATAATTTATCCCCACTCCTGGCATGTAGTCCTTTGAAGTCCCAACACAGAGCGTCCCCACCCTCACCCCCTTAGAGGGCTCTTGCATCCATTTCCTCTCCCTCTAACCCCCTGGGGTATCAAAAGTATTGTCCCACCTCCAGCCATGCCTCTGCTTTGTCATGAATCAGCACTGCCTTTCCCAGGGAAAGGCAGCCATCAATACTTGGCTTATTTGCTTGAGCCTGTCCTCTGGATCCTGACCTGGTTGTTCATATCTTGATAGTTCCCATGTGTCTTGAAGCCTGTATTTTATATTTTCTCTAGTTTCTCTAACTGTTCTCCATAAATGGCTTGTGTGAATTATAGTCACCACCTCCAGAGCAGAAGTCCTGTGTCATTATATCTTTGAGATCTGTCTGTGCTGCTGTTCTGTTCTCACTGTTGTCTATGGTGTGCCCTCACCACATTTTACCAAGTGTTCCACTGATGAACACCCAGGTTGCCTTCAACTGGCTACTGCCACAATTGGTATGACAAAAAAATACAGCATTGAAATGTTTCTTTACAAATTGTGGGAATTGGGGGCGACATATATCCAGGAAGAGATTGCTGGACCGTGGAATATCTGTATTTATTTTAATTAAGTGCTGCCAGGTGACTTTTCCAGGATGGTTGCATCAATATACCCTCTACCAGTAGTATGAGAGTACCATATCCCCACAGCACTGCCTGGAACCTGGAATGTTCCAGCTTTCCAATTTCCTTCAAGTCTAATGGAAATAAAGGGATCTCATCATTTTTAATTTGCATTTCTCTGATTCCAATTTTTCTATTTGAGTTTCTACATTTTTCTTTTTGACTGCAAGAGTTCCTTTTGTATTTAGATACCACCCTTTGTTGGATGAAAATATTGCAAATATATTCTCAGCCTGTCATCTAACTGCCATCTTATTCATAATGTCTTAATTGATCAATATTGTTGGCTTATGGCTTTGTGCTGTTACTTATGGCTTTGTGCTATTACTTTGTGCTTTGTGCTGTTACTTAAGAAGTCATTCACTGCCTTATTTCTCTTATATCATGAGCTTTTAATTTCATATTTTTATCATTCATTTATGTCTTTAAATCATTTGGAGTCCACTTTTGTATAATGTGCTGCTAGGAATCCAGTTTCATTTTTCTCCATCTAGTAACCCAGTTTTCCCAACACTACCTATTGACGTTCTGTTCTTTCCCTCTTTTTTCATTTCTTTTCATTTCATTTTCATTTTTAATGGACTCCTATCTTTTTTTAATGTGTTACCAACCAGATTTTTTAGTATTATTCCCCTAACCCCATTTTCCCCCAATCCTGTAGTTTTTGTTGCATGATTTTACATATCATGGTGATTTTATATATGTTGCATTATAGTAGAACTGTCTGTATTTGGACATTTCCATAATAAAATGGGGTTTTTTTACTTTTTAAATTAAAATGTAAAAAAAAAGAAATTCTCTTTTATTCCAGTTTTGCTAAAAGATTTTTTTATAAGTAGGCATTAAACTTTTTAATATGCTTTTTCAGAATTGATTGAAATATCTTTTGGCTTGTTTCTCTTTTTGTCTACTATTGTGGTGAATTTCATTGATAAATTATCTCATATGGAACCATCCTTGCACTTCTGGGTAAACCCTTATTTAAGCATTATGCATTATTTTTAATGCACCATCATATTGGTGAGCTAATATATTATTTAGGATTTTTGCATCTACTTTTATAAAGGAGATCTGAATCTGATTTTTTGTTGTCATTGTATTCCTTTATTTGGTTTTTGAATCACAGTATACTAACCTCAATCGAGCAGTTTTTGTTCTTTTTCTACTTTCTGGGACAACTCATATAAGGTATGAATTAATTTTTTTTTTTTTTTTTTGGCCATGCCACAGGGCCTATGGGATCTTAGTTCCCCTACCAGGGATCAAACCCAGGCCCTCAACAGTGAGAGCTCAGAGTCTTAACCACTGGACTACCAGGGAATTCCTGAATTAACTATTCTTTAAAAGATTGATAGCCTCCTGTGTAAAACCATCCATGCCAAGGGATTTGGGACAGAAAGTTTTTTTTTTTAACTACCATTTAAATTTCTTTAATCTTTATTGGCTGTGCACAGTTTCTCATGCCATTTTACATACAATTTTACCATTTTCTTTACATTTTTAGGAATTTATTCATTTTACCTAAGTTTTCAGATTTCAAATTGAATGAGAAACCAAAACTACAACTGTAACTAGAGGGAAAGATATATGCCTTAAAATGGGCAGGAAAGTCAAAGCCAAAAAAGAAACCCTAATATACAGGAAAAGACTGATAAATTTGATAACATTAAAATATAACACTCCTTCAAAAGACCTAGACAATGTAATTTTTCACGGACTAGGAAGTAGAACAAGTCACAGACTAGTAAAGCTACCTACAATATCTTGTAAATGGCAAAGGACTGGTGTAAAGAATGTATGAAGAACTCAGAATGGATGAGAGGAAGACAGGAGTCAGCATGACAGGAGACAGCATGGCGTGTGGTATGAATAGGCAGTGCTGAGCAGAGTGCCTGAGTAATGAGTACACATGTGAACAAATGCCCAGCCTCACTGATGACAAGAGAGGGAACAGGAGGAACCCTCTCACACCCTTCAACTTGGCAGACACCACATGTGCAGTTGCCTTAGCACAGATGCTGACAAGTCACACACATGCACATGTTGGATCAGAGTGCTGACGGTTCTGTGGGATTTGACACAGGCCAGGTTCCAGAGTTGGTGAGGACCGTGGCCCCCAGGCATCCTCACTCAACTCTTCCCCAGGCTCTCAGCTGTTGTCATCCTGGGCCCCATCTTGCGTTCTGTACTTTCCTTTGGTGGAGGGCTTATTCCTGAGGACCAGGTGAGTCTCTCTTCTACTCTTGTACATAGTGTCTGAGGATGGCCCAGAGCAAAGGGAGAGACTGCTGGTGGCAGCTGTGTGTGACAAAAACAAAGGGCTGGAGATAGGCCTTCCCTGCAGATCCTCCGGGAAGCCACAGGCCTGAAGGCCCCCTGCCAAAGGCAGTCTGGGACCCGTAGCCGAGAGCTGGAATGGTCAGAGTCAGACACTTGCCAAAGGTACATGCACGCCCAGCATGTGTCAGGCTTTGTGTGAGCTGGTGGAGCACAGTGAGAAACAAGAAGCTGTTCCCAGCTTTCACAGAAAATTTGCCCTAGTGGGGGACCCAGACCAGTAAGAGGGGAAGTAAAAGCACATGTTACCAAGAGTGATTGCAGAGGGTGATGTTGCTAGTATTTCTGTAGAGAGAAGTATGGGGTGCTGTGGACATCAAGGAAGGAGGAGTCTGGGAGTCCCAGAAAATGTCCCAGAAGACAGAAAAGCCACAACTGATATCGTATTTAATGGTGAGAGACTGAAACCTTCCCCCTAAGATCAGGCACAAGGCAAGGATGTTCACACTCACCACCTCTATTCAGCACTGTATTGGAGGTTCTAGTCAGAGCAATTAAGCAATTAGGCAAAAATAAATAAATAAGAGGCATGTTGATAGGAAAGGAAGAAGTAAAACTATATTCGCAGATGACATCTGTGAAATTTTAAAGAATATACATACACACACAGAGCTAATAAATGAATTCCAGAATACAAGATCAACACATAGAAATGAGTATGTCTATACACTAGCACTGTACAATCTGAAAATGAAATTAAGAAAACAATTCCATTTACAATAGCATCAAAAAGTTAAAAATTTAAGAATAAATTTAACAAAAACAGTGCAAGACTTGTACACTGAAAACTATAAAACAAATGAAATAGAGAAGACCTAACTAAATGGAAAGACATCCTGTGATCAACAGATTTCATATCATCCCTATCAAAATCTCAGCTGGCTTTTTTGCAGAAATTGACAAGTTAATCCTGAAATTGATTCATATGGGATTTCAAGGAAACCAGAATAGCCAAATAACCTTGAAAAAGAGCAAAGATGGAGGACTCATACTTCCCAATTTCAAAACATACTACAAAGCTACAGGAATCAAGACAATCTAGTACTAACATAGGATAGACAAATTGAGAGTCCAGATATAGCTCCATACATCTATGCTCAATTAATGTTCAGCAAGGTGTTAGGACCATTCACTGGATGAAGGAATAGTCTTTCAACAAATGGTGCTGAAATAACTGGATATGGATGTGCAAAAGAATATAATCAGTCCCTACTTCACACCATACTCAAAAATAAGCTCAAAATAAGCTCAAAATAAGAACCAGAACTTCAAAACCCTCGCTGCACAGGATAGGATATAGGAGACATGGCTCATAGCAACAGCACAGGAGAAAAGCTGTTAACAGGCTTTAGTTGACATCTGAAGGAGTCAGCAATAGGATGGAGGGACCGAGCAAATTAGTACATTTCTTCCCAGTGTTGCGCTGAGCCATTTGAAGTCTGATCTTGGAGCGGTTGGTCATGCCAGAGCTGGGGCATTGCAGATGTGTGTGCTACAATGTAAGAAAGGCAGAACACTCTGGAGTGTGTTCAGAAGAGTGACCATCCATGTCCATGCCTCCTTGGAGATCTGTGCTGTGTGTGTGTATAGTAGTACTGTCTCTTTCCCTGGGAAGTGCACAGATACAGACATTACCAGCTCTCTGTGTGCTATGAGGTGAGCAAGATGGAGAGGCACTTTGCCTGCCATTTGTGTCTTTCCCCTGTCTGAGTTGACCTTTCCACGTCAGCTCGGTTCCTCTAATCCCTCCTCTACAGCTATTGCTCTGTCCAAAATAAACCCTAAAGGACCAGCATGCTTATCCCTACTTGTGTGTCTCCACTCATGCACTTGGTAACCGTGTTTTGAATTCCTTTCCCATTTTTTTCCATCTCTCCAAATCGTACCTACTCGTCACTGCTCAGTGGCGACCGCCCCTTCCTCCAAAATCTCTTCCCCAACCGTGCCAGCCCGCGTGTCTCTCTCTGGTTTCTTCATTTGCCCCATGGTGAGCACAGGTCATCAACCGTAACACTCCCGCGAGACCTAGACAGCTTCTCGGTCAGAGGGTGAGTCAGTTAGTGACGTGTGTCATGGATGATGGCGAGAGGGCCAGAGCCTGTTGTTCCTCATTTCCAGCTTGGTTGGAGTTATTTGCGTTCCGCTAGGGAGACTGTCCCATCTCCCTTAGATCATAACAGGAATATTAAGCACAAAATTGGAGTTCAAGAGCACCGGCTACCTTACTGGTTCCACTGACTCTTTTATCTGGAGATACAACTGTGTGACTCCAAAGCCCGTGTTGAAATCAGGAGCCAAAAATAGTTATCATCCAAAGGGTTAATTCCACCAGACTTTGGAGCCATTTGTATTTGTAGCCGCCTTCTCTGTCTTTGTCTTTCCAAAGTTCTCCAAACAAACCTACCTTCTCCAGTGGGCCAGGGCCCTCACAGTCTTCCTGAGAGTTCACAGCTCCTAATCCTGACCCACCAGAAGCCCTTCCTTTCCCTCTGCTTGTCCGAAATCCCAATCAATCTAAGGTACAGCTCCAGTGTCTCTCATACTTGGAAACATCCTCCAGCCCACAACACCTCTTCCTTGGCTTCTCGTACATGGGAGTACCTGTAATTCCTTGGCAATTGGGTTTACTATCTTATGTGTTCATCTTGGTTTCTCAGTGGAAGTAGCTTGCTCTGGATGTGGCTAGGCTTCACATCCACATCCTCCCACGTACTCTAAGACACGACCTCTCCAATCCTCACTCAGTTCTTTATTTATAAAACAATGGTGATTCCTGTTGTATACTGTCTTTGTATGAGGTGAAATAATATATATGAAAAGTCCCGAGGCATCATAACTTCCCAGTGAATGTTAGTTTCATTTCTTCCTTCTTGAGCGTGAGAGCCATCTCTTAAAATTTCTCTAGTATTCTCTGCAGCTTCTTTTTTTTAAATATACATTTATTTACTTATTTATTTTTGGCTGCGTTGGGTCTTCGTTGCTGCACGCGGGCTTTCTCTAGTTATGGTGAGTGGGAGCTACTCTTTGTTGCGGTGCGCGGACTTCTCATCCCGGTGGCTTCTGTCGTAGCGGAGCAAGGGCTCTAGGCACACTGGCTTCAGTAGTTGCGGCGCACGGGCTTAGTTGCTCCGCAGCATGTGGGATCTTCCCGGACCAGGGCTCGAACCCGTGTCCCCTGCATTGGCAGGCAGACTCTTAACCACTGTGCCACCAGGGAAGTCCCTGCAGCTTCTCTAAGCAGGGTTCTGCTCGATGGTTAGACACTTATAAACATAGACTGATGGGAATGCACCGTTCATTGAGTCCCCAGAAGCGTTAGGACGAGTTGCCTGTGCGCAGGTGGGTGAAAAAAAATCTAAAAGGCACTCTGTCCGGACTTGCTGGATCAATCAGAAAGACGACAGCCCAGCAGCCTGCAAGGGTCTGCCATGTCCCAGAGACTGATGACGGTGATGTTAAAACTGAACTCTGATTTAGCCAGCAGTGCCTTGTGTTGGATAGTATGTGACAGCAGTTGCTAGAATGCTACTGAAATGCAGAAACATTGAGAAGAAAATATATCTGACAGCCTAGCCTAGAAATTCAAATCTAAGCACAGTCACATGTCTGTTAGCTGAGAGCTTTCAGATCCATCTTCTGCAAAATTGGCTGTTGTGAAATTGACAGCTTCATTAGAAAGAACTTAACTAGAATAACTGGGCGATAATGATTTGGAAATATTCATGCAGGGATCCTGCACAAGGAGTTTTTTTGTTGAAATAGTACTTTTTATATCCCAGAGCTTTCAACAGTCAAAGGAACATCTTTGATTTGGACTGTGGACGTCACCTGCCACATCAGTAAACAAAGGGTGTTGTGGCCATCAAGCCAGCAGCCACTGAAGCCGCCCCAACGATGCACCTTGAGGGGATTCAGGATGGAGGAAAGCACAGGATGCTGGCCCCAGAGAACTGAGCTGCAAATCAAAGGAATGATTTCAATGGGCCCAGTCCCTTGCATCTTCCCATACGTAGAAAAGCACTAAATTCCATAACTTGAGATGTCTGGTTTTCTTTAATGAACAGTAATCTTTTGATGTTCTGACTACCTGGTTTTTATTGCCAAACCTCCTATATGCCCTGGCTCCCCCCCTTACCTCTTAGGAGCAGTCCCTCAGAGCATCTGAGAGGCTGTGTCCTGGGCTTAAGTTCTCAGTATGTCCACGGACTAAAACATCATTCTTAACTTTTCAGTTGTGCATTTTTTTTTTCAGTTGACAGGGCTGTCACGGGAGGGGAGCTTCTCCCCACAGGGGCTCCCAATGCCCCCAGGGGGACAGACCTGCCTGCGGGGGGCCAGGGAGAGACGTGAAAGGGAGGAGGCTGGGCCAGCGTGGTGCCGGCTCCAGATACACCTTTGGAATCAAGGTATCTCTGTTAGTCGAAAAACTACATTCTGAAATGTTTCCGTTTTATGATTGTCTTCCCCTCAAAATAAAAAGGCTCAGGGAGGGAAGGGGGTAAGGAAGCTCACCCAGTGGCAGAGCTAATTCCCTCCTCACACCCTCAGAGCTGGTAGCGCAGTCCTTCTGGGGCCACATCCCAGGCCCTGCATCCCCGCTGTGTGTTTGGGCCACATGCACGTGCTGCCACCAGCCTCCCCCTAGGTGTGTACACTGGTCTCTGTCTCAGCCACGTCCTTGCAGAGACCAGATCTCTGCGCTAACTTGAGAATGAAGAATGGTCTGCACCCAGGGGACATTTCAACTGAGACCTTCTGGAGGCAGTGTCTCCACTTTTTTATTTAGTCCAATGTTGACAAACAGCTTGCATACATGGAGGGCAAGATCAACCCCCCCCTCCACCTCCCTCCAAGCTTGGTGTAGCTGTTGTTGACTGAAAAAGCATGCACAACCTAAAATTTGAGAGTTAACGTTTTATTCGGTGGACAAAACTGAGGGCTTAAGCCTGGGACACAGCATCTCAAATCGCTCTGAGAGACTGCTCCCACGAGGCAAAGGGAGAGCCAGGATAGATAGAAGTTTTTGCAACAAAGACCGGGTAGTCGGAACATCAAAAGATTACTGTTAATTAAAGAAAACCAGACATCTCCAGTTAAGGGAACTAAATGCTTTTCTGTGTACGGGAAGATGTGAGAGTCAGGGCTCATTGAAATCATTCCTTTGATACACACCTCAGCTCTCTGGCTTCTCATCCCGAGTTCCCTCAGGGCTCACCGTCTGGGAGGCTGTCAGGTGATGGCTTGGTGGCTACAGCATCCTCTGTTTGCTGATATGGCAGGCACCATTTTTCATTCACAGTGTTGAGTCTGGTGACACCAAGAGGGTATGAAAAGGTTTACTGTTCACAGAGTGGGGCTCTCTGGAGAGCAGGACAGAGTCCCAGCCTTGGTGGGACAGCTGGAGCAAAGAGCGGGTAGTGGCTTAGGATTTGATTGTAGTTAGGGGGTGGGCTGGGGTGAGGGCTCCCCACCCCTGCCACCTAAGGTGGGGCCACAAAAAGCAGGGAGACCTTCAAACAGGTGGTCAAGGTGCAGGAGAGAGCAAAGTAACACCTGTCATCGAGAGAGGACTTTGCCTTTCTGAGCTGTGCTGTATACACCATGAGTGGGCTTATTCTATAGTAAAGGTTTAGCTGGAGGTATTTTTGATTCAAGGCATGGATTTTATATTCAAGGTAAAGTCCAGAATCTACATGGTTTGGGGGTCAGAATGTCTGGGTTTGAATTCCAGCTTCACCATTTTTTGGTTGTGTGACCTTGGGCTGGTTAATTTAGATGCTCTGCGCCTCAGTTTCTTGAAACTCAGATAACAGTGCCTACTTCTAGGTCTGTTTGGATTAAACAAAATTATAATAAAGCACTTAGCTGAGTTTCTAATACATATTGAGGACTCAAAAAAAATTTTTTTTTATTATTCTGGAAGTACCAACACATGCAGTAAAATAAGAAAATAAGAGGCATAACAACTGGAAAAGAGGAGGCAAGTGCAGAGTGTAAACGCTGGGCCTTTCCTGACAGTGTTACCCCCTGACCCCAAGTGTTAGGTCTGTTCCTCAGAAGGTTTCAGGCGTTGCCCCAGGCCCTGAGACGCAATGGAGACAGAAGCCAGCTACAAAGACTTGTTTGGGGAATAACTGGGAACTTTCACGTGAGCTCTCGTATAGCTATTACTGAACTAACGTTCATTTTCTTACACGTGATCATGGCACTGTGCTCATGTAGAAGAACGTCATTCCTGGAGATGCATGCTGAGTACTGGGGTGACTGTTGTGATGGCCGCATCTTACCTTTAAATGGTTCAGCACAAAACAATGGGTGTGACAAGTGTCCCATACATGTGGGGAGAGAATGAGAGAGAACCGAGGGACGTTATTTAAGGTACAAATCACCACCAGGAGATAAATAAGTCCTGGAGATCTGCTGCACGGCATAGCGATTATGGTGAACAATACTGTTATAAACTTAGAAGTTGCTAAATTGCTAAGAGAATGGATCTGAATTATTCTTACCACAAAAAAAGAATTATGTGATGTGATATAGTTGTTAGCTAACGCTACAGGGTGGCCATCATACTGCAGTGTATGGATGTATGAAATCAACATGTTGTACATGTTAAGCTTACACAATATTATGTCAGTTATTGATATATCTCAATTTTTAAAAACACGAGCAGGGACACAAAGCAAATGTAGCAAGATCCAAGTTCTCTTTTTATACAGTTACAACCTAAGACCCCATGTCCCCTCTTAGAATTGCCTTGTCAGCAGATTTAGGAAGACTTGTGTCCCAGAGGCTGGGCTGGGCTGGGGAGCTTCTGATACTGAGGGGGAGAGAAAAGTGCATATTCATAGGTTAGTAGTTTAACATTTGAAGGATTGAAAAGTTGTCTTTCGCAAGTCATGGTCACATGCATTAGGAAGGAGTTCTAGGGTCTAATAAAACGTTAAGCAACTATCATTTTGTCGAGATTGTTTTGTCTAGTTTACATAACTCGAAGCTCTCTCTGTTATGGGGACCAAATTTCTTCATCAGCAGATTGGCCGTGAGGGTACAATGATGGAGCAATGCCATCTGCAGGCCTCAAGATGGGGGGAACTAGAACCAAAGAGAGTGCATGAGAACTTAGTTCAGACAGTCCTGGGTTCAAATCTGCACTCAAGCACTTACTAGGAAAATCCCTTAACTTTTCTTTGCCTCCATTTTCTCAGCTTTAAAATGGGTTGTTAGGAGAATTAAACAAGATAAATGATGTAAAATGTGTAGCTTAATGCCTGCCATGTAATAAACATTCAAGGCTCAGTGGTTTCATTTTTCCTTAATGGTCTGAATCATATACATATGGATTTGTATATAAGTTAAAATTTGAAAAGTTGAACCTTGACATGTGTGTATATATGTGTGTACAGAATATGGATTAGAAAGATATATGTCAAATTATTGATAGTGTTTTACAGAGGGAGTGTGGTGGGTAATCTTCCACTATTCACTTTATATACTCACTGTTTAAAAATTTTTACAGTGAAAATCTATTTGTTTCATAATAAGAGAAAAGAAAGAAAAGCTGAGCTGCCTTCTAAATGCACTGGAGGTGGGAGGGGTTTGCCTACCATTGAAAGGAATCTTGCAATGAATCCTTTTCTAAATCCTTTCCTTCTTCTGTTCATCTGCAATCAGGACTTTATATGCAGGATTTTTTTAATAAGGTGCCCTAGATTCTGGTTGGTAGTGACTAGGCAGGATGGAGAACAGAAACTGATTTAAAAAATCTGTCCTCAGGGCTACCTTTGGCTGACCCCACCTTGGCCTCCCCACTTTCTTCTCAGAGCATAGCGTGTATTCCTCTGCTAGGAAAGCACTGGCCATGTGATCCAGTCCAGGGGTCCCCTCTTCCATCCAGTGGCACTGTTTATGTTTATTTATACTCCTGGGATAAGCAGACTATGGTAGTTATGTTCACAGAACTAAGGCTAGTCTTTGGCTTAGGAGAAGAGTATCACAAAGAAAGCTAAAGGCCATTCTGGTTTAACATTAACAACCGACAAGAACCCTTCATTATTACTCCTGTCAGATGTCACCCTCTCATCCCTGATTGAACATTTTAATTTTAATTTTGTAAAATTTACTGCTTTGGGAAAGGCTTCTGCCTGATGCTGGGACGCAGTCAGCCTTCCTGTAGCTTTTCTCTAGTGTTCATTCTTTAAAGTAATTCACATGAAGTTTTATTTGTCTTAAATGTAACAGCCTTGCAGACATCTGAAAACCATTCCCCTCATCTCCCCTGCCTCCAAGTCTTCCCTTTGCCAGGGTAACTCTCAGTACTTCCTGATGTTCACAGACATGTCATTGTCCTAGCTACCTTCTACTAGACATGCTCTTATTTGTCAGGGTTCCTCTTGGAAGTATGTGGCCAAATACAGGACATCGTATTCCAAGTGTGTTCTGTCAAGCACAGTGGAACCAATACCTCCGTGGATCACCAAGTATTACATCAAAGATATGAGTATCCATCTAAACAAGTAAGAAAAAGAACAGCAAGTTAAACTCAAAGTTAAGTAGAAAGGAGGAAATACTAAATGTGAGAGAAGAGATTAATTAAATGAAAAGCAAACATATGATAGGATTTTTAAAAAATTGTTCCTTTGCAAAGTCTAATGGTTTTTTTAAGTCTAAAATTGATAAACCCCTGGCAAGAGTAATGAGGGGCTGTTTTAGGTCATTCCCCAGTGCCATCTGATAGCAGTTTTATATCTTTTCAGTGGGTATAGTTATCTGTGGGAGAGTTTGTCTGATAGAAGTTATTCACTGTTACGGGAGCCCTTGAGATAAAATAAGTGTTTAATTTATTGAGTGGTTGAGAGAGAGATTTTGACAGTCTCTGCCATGGCAAATTAAGTTTTGCTTGACCTTAAATGCCTTTGTCTAAGTAGAATAATCAAGGATGGGTAAGTCAGAGCAAGTGTTACTGTTGTGAGGAGATTCATTTATTTGCACGTTTGGAATATAATGAAAGGAAGTTAACATCCTTACAGAACCATATATCTTTCTGCCTTAGATACCAAATTCATGTTTGTGTTTTAAAAGCAGATCCAGAATGGAAGGCCTTTTTAAGTTAATTTTGAACAGTTCTTCTGGAAGAAAAGAAAAAGGACATGGGCAGATGGGTAGAGCAGAGGTGTGTGTGTGTGTGTGTGTGTGTGTGTGTGTGTGTGTGTGTGTGTGTGTGTGTGTGTGTTGGAAACTACACAGGCCTGAAGCCATAGGACTCAGCCTTGTGTCTCAATTCTGTTGCCATTTTCTCTGTGGCCTGGTAAAGCTCTCCAGGATGCAGCATTTCTCTCATGTAAAATGAAGACAAATAACACAGTTCACATGACAGAGGAGTAAATGAAAATATTTGTTGAACGTGAACCTGAAAGGTTTAGAATACATTCCCTTGATAGTAAAACAAAATAGTCCAGGCATTTTACAGGAATTCCCTGGCGGTCCAGTGGGTAGGACTCCAATGCTCTCACTGCTGAGCGCCCTGAGGGCCTGGGTTCAATCCTTGGTTGGCGAACTGAAATCCCATGAGCTGCACGGGGCAGCCAAAAGAAAAAAACAAACAAAAAAAAAAAACACAGGCATTTTAGCACACCTGGTCTTTCCAGCCCTCTTTATCCCAACTTGAGCCCCTTTCCCCTCCCGCAGGTTATTCTAAGTTTCAGCGGTGTGCAAGCCCAAGAACAGGACTTGTATGGAAAATATTTTGACAATGGGAGCAAAGAAGCCTCTTGGGCAAATTTATTTCATCTGTCTGAAAGGATATGTTCATTTGAATAGACAGCGTCAGTGTTGATAGGAGGGATAGTAGCAGACGAGAAACAAAATGCAATTTCTGGAAAGTCTGGATGTTTTTAGCAATATTTCAGGACTTGAGCCCTGAACGTCAGGACCCTAAGCACGTGCCTCTGTATCAACCACTCCGACTAGCACGGCGTGCTGTTAATGCCCACATGGTTACCAGCAGCTTCCACCCAAACTGATTAGTCTTCGGATGATGGGTCAGGAGCCCGTGGGAGCTGCAGTGGGTGGGGGTGGAGAGAGAAAGCGAAGCCAGAATGGCCACTAACTTCGGGTGCCATGGCGAGGATTCTGACTCTTACTCTGATTTAAATGGCAGGCTTTGCAGTTTTTAGGCAGAGGAGTGATGTGATCTGATTGCATTTTACCAAGGGCCACTCTGGCTGTTGTGTAGAGGAGGACAAGGGCTCAAACAGGGAGACTGTCTGGGAGGCTCTTGGGTCACTCCATGGAGGAGGGGGCAGTTGATGTGACCTGCACCAGGGGTCACTGGTGGAGGGAGGAGAAGTGGCTGGGTTCTGAATAACAAAATGAACCCGGAGCTGTTAGATTAGGATGTGAATTGTGAGAGAAGGAGAGGAGTCCAGGAGAGCTCCAAGATTTTTCTTTATTGAAGTATAGTTGATTTACAATGTTGTGTTAGTTTCAGGTGTACAGCAAAGTGATTCAGTTTCATATATTTATATACTCTTTTTCATGTCCTTTTCCATTATAAGTTATTATAAGATATTTAATATAGTTCCCTGTCCTTGTTGTTTATCTATAATCCCAAACTTCTAATTTATCCCTCCCCAACCCCTTTCCCCTTTGGCAACCATACGTTTGTTTTCTATGTCTGTGAGTCTGTTTCTGTTTTGTAAATAAGTTCACTTGTGTCATTTTTTAGATTCCACATATAAGTGATATCATATGGTATTTGTCTTTCTCTTTCTGACTTACTTCACTTAGTATAATAATTTCTAGGTCCATCCATGTTGTGGCAGATGGCATTATTTCATTCTTTTTTATGGTTGAGTAATATTCCATTGTATATATATGTACCACATCTTTATCCATTCATCTGTGGTTGGACACTTAGGTTTCTTCCATGTCTTGGCTATTGTAAATAGTGCTGCTATAAATATTGGTATGCATGTATCTTTTCAAATTAGAGTTTTCCTCTTTCCCAGATATATGCCAAGGAGTGAGATTGCTGGATCATATGGTAACTCTAATATTAGTTTTGTGAGGAACCTCCATACTATTCTCCATAGTGGCTGCACCAATTTACATTCCCAGCCACAGTGCAAGAGGGTTCCCTTTTCTCCACAACCTCTCCAGCATTTATTTTTTGTTGACTTTTTATGATGGCCATTCTGACTGGTATGAGGTGGTACCTCACTGTAGTTTTGATTTGTGTTTCTCTAATGATTAGTGATGTTGAGCATCTTTTCATGTGCCTGTCGGCCATCTGCTTGTCTTCTTTAGAGAAATGTCTAGTCAGGTCTTCTGCCCATTTTTTTTGATTGGATTGTTTGTTTTGTTTGTTATTGAGTTGTATGAGCTGTTTGTATATTTTGGAAATTAATCCCTTGTCAGTCACATCATTTGCAAACATTTTTTCCCATTCTGTAGGTTGTTTCTTTGTTTTGTCTATGGTTTCCTTTGCTGAGCAGAAGCTTATAAATTTGATTGGGTCCCATTTGTTTATTTTTGCTTTTATTTCTTTTGCCTTGGGAGACTGATCTTAAAAAACATTGCTACTATTTATGTCAGAGAATGTTTTGCCTATGTTCTCTTCTAGGAGTTTTATGGTGTCATGTCTTATATTTAAGTCTTTAAGGCATTTAGAGTTTATTTTTGTGTATGGTGTAACAGAGTGTCCTAACTTCATTGATTTATATGCAGCTGTCCAGTTTTCCCAATGCCACTTGCCAAAGAAACTGTCTTTTCTCCATGGTATGTTCCTGCCTCCTTTGTCGAAGATTAATTTACCATAGGTGTGTGGGTTTATTTCTGGGTTTTCTATTCTGCTCCATTGATCAATATTTGTTTTGTGCCGATACCATTGGCACATCAATATTGCTGCTTTGATTACTGTAGCTTTGTTGTGTTGTCTGAAGTCTGGAAGGGTTATGCCTCTAGTTTGTTCTTTTTCCTCAGGATTGCTTCAGCAATTCTGGATCTTTTGTGGTTCCATGTAAATTTGAGGATTATTTGTTCTAGTTCTTTGAAAAATGTCATGGGTAATTTGATAGGGATCACATTAAACCTGTAGATTACTTTGGGTAGTATGGCCGTTTTTAACAATATTAATTCTTCTAAACCAAGAGCATGGAATATCTTTACATTTCTTTGAATCGTCTTCAGTTTCCTTTATCACTGTTTTATAGTTCTCAGCATATGTCTTTCACCTTCTTATTCATGTGTATCCATAAGTAATTTTTATGTGATTTAAAAAGTGATTGTTTTTTGACCTTCCCTTTCTGATATTTCATTGTTAGTGTAGAGAAATGCAACAGATTTCTATATGTTAATCTTGTATCCTGCTACCTTGCTGAATTCATTGATCAGTTCTAGTAGTTTTTGTGTGTAGTCTTTAGGGTTTTTATATATAGTATCATGTCATCTGCATATAATGACAATTTTACCTCTTCCCTTCCAATTTATATCACTTTTATTTCTTTTTCTTATCTGATTGCTATGGCTACAACGTCCAATACTGTGTTCAATAGAAGTGGTGAGAGTGGGTATCCTTGTCTTGTTCCAGATTTTAGTGGGAAGGCTTTTAGCTTTTCACCATTGAGTATTATGTTGGCTGTGGGTTTGTCATAAATAGTTTTATTGTGCTATGTTCCCTGTTAGCCCACTTTGGTGAGAGTTTTTATCATGAATGGATGCTGAATTTTATCATATGATTTTTCTGCATTTATTGAGATGATCCTGTGGTTTTTCTCTTTTCTTCTGTTGATTTGGTCACTGATAGATTTGCATCTGTTGAACCACCATTGTGACCATGGAATGAATCCAACTTTATCATCATGTATGATCCTTTTCATTTGTTGTTGGATTTGGTTTGCTAGTATTTTGTTGAGGATTTTTGCAGCTATAGTCATAAAAGATATTGGCCTGTAATTTTCTTTTTTGGTAGTGTCTTTGTCTGGTTTTGGTATCAGGGTGATAGTGGCTTCATAGAATGACTTTGGGAGTGTTCCCTCCTCTTCAATCTTTTGGAAGAGTTTGAGAAGGATCTGTATAAATTCTTCTTTATATGTTTAGTAGAATTCCACTGTGAAACCATATGGTCCTGGACTTTTGTTTACATGGAGTTTTTTTTTTTTTTTTTACAGATTCTATTTCACTTCTTTTTAGTGATTGGTCTGTTCAAATCAACTATTTCTTCTTTTTTTAATATAAATTTATTTATTCATTTGTTTGTTTGTTTATTTATTTATGGCTGCATTGGGTCTTCATTGCTGTGTGCAGCTTTCTCTAGTTGCAGGAAGTGGGGGCTACTCTTCGTTGCAGTGTGCAAGCTTCTCATTGCGGTGGCTTCTCTTATTGCGGAGCATGGGCTCTAGGCATGCAGGCTTCAGTAGTTATGGCTCCCAGGCTCTAGAGCACAAGTTCAGTAGTTATTGCACATGGGCTCAGTTGCTCCGCAGCATGTGGGATCTTCCCAGACCAGGGCTCAAACCTGTGTCCCCTGCATTGGCAGTCAGATTCTTAACTACTGCACCACCAGGGAAGCCCAAATCATCTATTTCTCCTTGATTCAGTTTTGGTGGGCTATATGTTTCTAGAAATTTGACCATTTCATCTGGGTTGTCCAATTTGTTGGCATATAATTGTTCATAGTATTCTCTTGTGGTTTTTTGGTATTTCTGCAGTGTCCCTTGTTATTTCTCCTCTTTCATTTATTATTTTGTTTATTTAGGTACTCTCTCTTTCCTTCTTGGTGAGCCTGGCCAGAGGCTTGTCAATTTTGTTTATCCTTTCAAAAACCCAGCTCTTGGTTTTATTGATTTTTTTCTATTGTTTTTTAAATTCCTGTTTTATTTATTTCCTTTCTGATTTTTCTTATTTCCTTCCTTCTGCTGACTTTAGGTTTTGTTTGTTCTTCTTTTTCTAATTCTTTTAGGTGGTATGTTAGGTTGTTTACTTGAGATTTTTCTTGTTTTTTGAAATCACTATGAAATTCCCTCTTAGGGCTGCTTTTGCTGCATCCCATAGATATTGTGTGGTTGTGTTTTCATTGTCATTTGTCTCAAGGTATTTTTAAATTTTCTCTTTGAATTCATCATTGAGCCATTGATTTTTTTAACATCTTTATTGGAGTATAACTATTTTACAATGGTGTGTTAGTTTCTGCTTTACAACAAAGTGAATCAGTTATACATATACATATGTTCCCATATCTCTTCCCTCTTGCGTCTCCCTCCCTCCCACCCTCCCTAACCCACCCCTCTAGGTGGTCACAAAGCACAGAGCTGATCTCCCTGTGCTATGCGGCTGCTTCCCACTAGCTATCTATTTTACATTTGGTAGTGTATATATATGTCCATGCCACTCTCTCACTTTGTCACAGCTTAACCTTCCTCCTTCCCATATCCTCAAGTCCATGCTCTAGTAGGTCTGTGTTTTATTCCCGTCCTACCCCTAGCCTCTTCATGACATTTTTTTCTTAGATACCATATATATGTGTTAGCATATGGTATTTGTTTTTCTCCTTCTGACTTACTTCACTCTGTATGACAAACTCTAGGTCTATCCACCTCATTACAAATAACTCAGTTTCATTTCTTTTATGGCTGAGTAGTATTCCATTGTATATATGTGCCACATCTTCATTATCCATTCATCCAGTGATGGACACTTAGGTTGCTTCCATCTGCTGGCTATTTGTAAATAGAGCTGCAATGAATATTTTGGTACATGACTCTTTCTGAATTATGGTTTTCTCAGGGTATATGCCCAGTAGTGGGATTGCTGGGTCGTATGGTAGTTCTATTTGTAGTTTTTTAAGAAATCTCCATACTGTTCTCCATAGTGGCTGTATCAATTTCCATTCCCACCAGCAGTGCAAGAGTATTCCCTTTTCTCCACACCTTCTCCAGCAGTTATTGTTTCTAGATTTTTAAATTATGGCCATTCTGGATGGTGTGAGATGATATCTCATTGTACTTTTGATTTGCATTTCTCTAATGATTAATGATGTTCAGCATTTGTTCATGTGTTTGTTGGCAATCTGTATATCTTTGGAGAAATGTCTATTTAGGTCTTCTGCCCATTTTTGGATTGGGTTGTTTCTTTTTTTGTTATTGAGCTTCATGAGCTGCTTATAAATTTTGGAGATGAATCCTTTGTCATTTGCGTCATTTGCAACTATTTTCTCCCATTCTGAGGGTTGTCTTTTGGTCTTGTTTATGGTATCCTTTGCTGTGCAAAAGCTTTTAAGTTTCATTAGGTCCCATTTGTTTATTTCCATTTCTTTCCATTTCTCTAAGAGGTGGGTCAAAAAGGATCTTGCTGTGATTTATGTCATAGAGTGTTCTGCCTATGTTTTCCTCTAAGAGTTTGATAGTTTCTGGCCTTACATTTAGGTCTTTAATGCATTTTGAGTTTATTTTTGTGTATGGTGTTAGGGAGTGTTCTAATCTCATACTTTTACATGAAGCTGTCCTGTTTTCCCAGCTCCACTTATTGAAGAGGCTGTCTTTTCTCCACTGTCTATTCTTGCTTCCTTTATCAAAGATAAGGTAACCATATGTGCGTGGGTTTATCTCTGGGCTTTCTGTCCTGTTCAATTTATCTATATTTCTGTTTTTGTGCCAGTACCATACTGTCTTGATTACTGTAGCTTTGTAGTATAGTCTGAAGTAAGGGAGCCTGATTCCTCCAGCTCCATTTTTCGTTTTCAAGATTGCTTTGGCTATTCGGGGTCTTTTGTGTTTCCATACAAATTGTGAAATTTTTTGTTCTAGTTCTGTGAAAAATGCCAGTGGTAGTTTGATAGGGATTGCATTGAATCTATAGATTCCTAGGCCAGAAACTATCAAACTCTTAGAGGAAAACATAGGCAGAACACTCTATGACATAAATCACAGCAAGATCCTTTTTGACCCACCTCCTAGAGAAATGGAAAGAAAAACAAAAATAAACAAATGGGACCTAATGAAAATTAAAAGCTTTTGCACAGCAAAGGATACCATAAACAAGACCAAAAGACAACCCTCAGAATGGGAGAAAATAGTTGCAAATGACGCAAATGACAAAGGATTCATCTCCAAAATTTATAAGCAGCTCATGAAGCTCAATAACAAAAAAAGAAACAACCCAATCCAAAAATGGGCAGAAGACCTAAATAGACATTTCTCCAAAGATATACAGATTGCCAACAAACACATGAACGAATGCTGAACATCATTAATCATTAGAGAAATGCAAATCAAAAGTACAATGAGATATCATCTCACACCATCCAGAATGGCCATAATTTAAAAATCTAGAAACAATAACTGCTGGAGAAGGTGTGGAGAAAAGGGAATACTCTTGCACTGCTGGTGGGAATGGAAATTGATACAGCCACTATAGAGAACAGTATGGAGGTTCCTTAAAAAACTACAAATAGAACTACCATATGACCCAGCAATCCCACTACTGGGCATATACCCTGAGAAAACCATAATTCAAAAAGAGTCATGTGCCAATATGTTCATTGCAGCTCTATTTACAATAGCCAGCAGAGGAAAGCAACCTAAGTGTCCATCATTGGATGAATGGATAAAGAAGACGTGGCACATATATACAGTGGAATATTACTCAGCTATAAAAAGAAACGAAATTGAGTCATTTGTAGTGAGGTGGATGGACCTAGAGTCTGTCATACAGAGTGAAGTAAGTCAGAAAGTGAAAAACAAATACCGTATGCTAACACATATATATGGAATCTATGAAAAAAAAAGTTCATGAATAACCTAGGGGTAAGATGGGAATAAAGACACAGACCTACTAGAGAATGGACTTGAGGATATGGGGAGGGGGACGGGTAAGCTGTGACAAAGTGAGAGAGTGGCATGGACATATATACACTACCAAACGTACGGTGGATAGCTAGTGGGAAGCAGCCGCATGGCACAGGGAGATCAGCTAGGTGGTTTGTGACCACCTAGAGGGGTGGGATAGGGAGGGCGGGAGGGAGGGAGATGCAAGAGGGAAGAGATATGGGAACACATGTATATGTATAACTGATTCACTTTGTTATAAAGCAGAAACGAACACACCATTGTAAAGCAATTATACTCCAATAAAGATGTTTAAGAAAGAAAGAAAGCCGTTTGAGCGCATCTCGGAGGACAGAGGACTAGCTCTGCCCCCTGCCATTTGCAGACGAGCACTGGGCCTGGGTGTCCTGACTGCCATCCTGGGGTGGTCCTCCTACTGCCACCTCCACTCACACTCCTGTGAACGGTCTCCTATTTCCTTCATTTACTCAAACACCTCTCTGTCCCAGACCCTGTGCTGGAAGCTAGATATTAGATAATGATAAAAATATTGGCAGACTCATGTTGAAACTTGCTTTCCTTTCCTCCCGGGCTGCAGGTTTGCTAGATAAGCAACCATTTTGTGAGCTGCTGAGACCTTAACTGGGACTGGCTAAGAGAGAGCCAAGAAAAGTAGTAACTCTTACAAGGAATCTGTTTTATTCCCTCAAAGAGATGATTGATTTTTAAATTCTCCTAGAAGAAGGTGTGGCAGAGAGACAGACTCTGTATCTCTTAAGACATATACAATATAGTGTTTACAGATTAAATTATAGGATGTCTGGGATTTACTTTAAAATAATGCAGCACTGAAGGAAATCAAAGATCTAAGTATGGAGAGGTATTCCACAGATTGGAGGACGCAACAGAGTAAAGATGTCAGTTACCTCCAAATCAATACACGGGTTTGACACAATTTCTACCAAAATCCCAGCAAGGTTTTTTTGTAACTATAGACAAGTTTATTCTAATATTTATAGAGAAAGGCAAAGGAACAAGAATAGCTAAAATAGTTCTAAAAGAGAGGAATAAAGAGGAACCACTCCAGCAAATTTCAAGAATTATTATACAACTATAGAAAACAAGATTGTGTGATATTGGAGAAGAAAAAACAAGTAAATTAATGGATCAAAATAGAGAATCCAGAAATAGTGCCAAACAAGTATAACCGAACAATTTTTAAAACAGCTTTTTTGAGATATAAACCACATACCATACAACTCACCCAGGTAAAGTACAAAATGCAAATTTCTTTGTATGTTATTAATTTTTAAAATTGTGATAAAAATGTTTTAAAATTTGCCATTTTATATGAATAATTCAGTGACATTATTTTCACATGTATGCAGCCATCACCACTATATATAGCCAAATTTTTTCATCACTCCCTGTTCCATTAAGCAATAACTCTGTTATTGCTGTTCCCCTCTCCCTACAGCCCCTGGTAGCCACTAATCTATTTTCTGTCCCTAAGAATTTGCCTATTCTAGGTACTTTATATAAATGGGATCATACAATATATGGCCTTTAGTGTCTGGCTCATTTCACTTTGCATAGTATTTTCAAGGTTCATCCATGTTGTAGTGTGTATCAGAACATCATTCCTTTTTATGACTGAATAATATTTCATTGTATATAAATACCACATTTTGTTTTTCCATTTATCTGTTTGATGGACATTTGGGTTCTTTCCACCTTTTGGCTATTATGAGTAATGCTGCCATGAACATTGGTATACTAATATCTGTTTGAGTCCCTGATTTCAATTCTTTTGGGTACATACCTAGAAGTATAATTGTTAGATCATATGGTAATTCTATGTTTTGCTTTTTGAGGACCTGCCAAACTCTTTTCCACAGCAGCTGCCTTGTATATCTTTTTTGAAGAAATGTCTACCCAAGACATTTGCCCATTTTTTAATGACTTTGTTGTAGTTGCTGTTGTTCTGTAATTGTAGGAGTTCTTTATATATTTCAAGATATTAGCCCCTTATCAGATATATGATTTGCAAATATTTTCTCCCATTCAGTGAGCTGCCTTTTCATTTTCTTGAAAGTATCCTATGATGCACAAAACTTTAATATTTTGATGTAGCCCAGTTTAGCTATTTTTTTTCTTTTGTTGCCTGTGCTTTTGGTGTCATATACAAGAAATAATTTCCACATCCAATGTCATAAAACCTTTCCCCTGTTTTCTTCAAAGAGTCTTACAGTTTTAGCTCTTATGTTTAGGTCTTTGATCCATTCTGAGTTAAATTTTGTATACGGCATTAGGTAAGGATCTAACTTCATTATTTTGCATGTGGGTATCCAGTTTCCCAACACTATTTATTGAAAAGACTGTCTTTTCCCCCACTGATTATCTTGGCACCTTTGTCAAAAATCAACTGACCATTTATGTGAAGGTTTATTTCTGGGGTCTCTATTTTATTCTATTAGACCAATAGAATATATGTCTATCCTTGTGCCAGTATCACACTGTTTTGATAACTGTGGCTTTGTAGCAAGTTTTGAAGTCAGGTAATGTGAGCCCTCCAGCTTAGTTTTTTCAAGATAATTTTGAATATTCAGGGTTCCTTGAGATTCCATATGAATTTTAGAATAAGTTTTTCTATTTATGTAAAAATGCTGTTTGGATTTTGATAGGGATTGCATTTAATCTGTAGATTGCTTTGAGTATTATTATCATCTTAACAATATTAAATCTATTAACCTATGAACATGGGATGTCTTTCCATTTATTTAGGTTTTCTTTTTATCTCTTTCAGCAATGTTGTAATTTTCAGTGTACAAATATTTTGCCTCCTTGGTTAAAGTTATTCCTAAGTATTTTATTATTTTCAATGCTACTGTAATGGAATATAAAATATTTTTTGTTTTCAAATTGTTCATTGCAAGTATATAGAAATAAAACTGATTTTTGTGTGTTGATTTATATCCCCCAACTTTGCTGGATTTATTTATAAACCCTAACAATCTATTGTGGATCTTCAGAGTTTTCTACATATAAGATTGTGTCATCTACAAACAGAAATAATTTTACTTTTTCCTCTCCAAGTTGGATGACTTTTATTTCTTTTTCTTGCCTAATTGGCCAGAACTTCCAATACTGTGTTGAATAGAAGTGGTGAAAGCAGGCATCCTTGTCTTTTCCCCAATCTCAAGGAAAAAGCTTTCAGTTTCTCACCATTAAGTATCATGTTAGCTGTGAGTTTTTTGTATATGGCCTTTATCATATTGGGGACATTCCCTTCTATTCCTAGTTTGTGTGTTTTTATCATGAAATAGTGTCAAATTTTGTCAGTGCTCTCTCTGCATCAATTGAGATGATCATGTAAGGTTTTTTCCCTTCATTCTATTACTGTTGTATATTACATTGAATGATTTTCATATGTTGAACCATTCTTGTATTCCAGAAATAAATCCTAATCAGTCAAGATATATAATCCTTTTAATATGCTGTTGAATTCAGTTTACTAGTAGTTTACTGGTATACTAATCCTTTGTTTAGAATTTTTATATGTATATTTATGAAAGATATTTGTCTTCAGTTTTCTTTTTTATAGTGTTTTGTTTGGCTTTAATGAGTTAGGAAGTACTTCTTCCTCTTCAGTATTTTGGAAGGTGTGAGAAAGATTAATGTTAATTGTTATTTAAATGTTTGGTAGAATTCACTAGTGAAGCCATCAAATCTTGGGCTTTTCTCTGTTGGGAAGTTTATGATTCAATTTCCCTAGTAATTATAGGTCTATTCAGATTCTATTTCTTCTTGAGTCAGTTTTAGTACATGTGTTTTTCTAAGAATTTACTCATATAATCTAGTTTATCTAATTTGTTGGTGTATAACAGTTCAGTTGATAGTATTTTCTTATAATTCTTTTTATTTCTGTAAAATTGATAGTAATGTCCCCACTTGGCTAACTAATTTTTGACAAAAGAACAGAAGCAATTCAGTAGAGGAAAGATAGTAGGTTTTTTTTAGAAATAGTGGTGGAACAACTGGACATCCATAGGCAATAAAAATGAACCTTCACCTAAATCTCACATTTTATACAAAAAACCTCAAAATGAATCATAGGTTTAAGTGTAAAAGGTAAAACTATAAAGGTTTTGGAGGAAAAACCATAAATGAAAATCTTTTGGAACTAAGATTTGGTGAAGAGTTCTTAGATGTGACTCCAAAAGCATCACCCATAAAAGGAAAATTTGATAAATTGAACTTCATCAAAGTTTAAAATTTTGCTCTGTGAAATCCTTGTTAAGAGGATGAAAAGATAAGCAACAGACTGAGAGACAATACATGCAAACCACATATCTGAGAAAAAAAAAATCTAGAATATGTACAGAACTTTCAAATCTCAACATTAAAACAATAAACAATAGAAATAGAAAATAGGCCAAAAAACATGAAGAAATACCTCACCAGAGAAGATAAATGAATGGCAAATAGGCACATGAAAAGATGTTTCACAGCACCTGCCTTTTGGGAAATGCAAATTAAGACCAAGATGCAATATTATTATACACCTATCAGAATGTCTAAAGTATAAAATAGCGACAATACCAGATGCTGGTAACGATGCTGAGAAACTGAATCTTTCATACATTGTGGTGCAAATGTAAAATGGCACATCCACTCTGGAAAATAGTTTGGCAATTTCTTAAAAAACTAAACATTCAACTGTCATATGACTCAGCAGTTGCACTCCTGGACAATCACATCTATCTCAGAGAAATGAAAACTTATGTCCACCCAAAAAACTGTACATAAAAGTTCCTAGTAGCTTTATTTGTAACAGCCTAAAATTGGAAACCACCCGATGTCCTTCAATGGGTGAATGTTTAAAAAAATGTGCACATTTATTACATGGAATACTAGTAGGCAATAAAAAGGAATGAAGTAAAAATACAAGCAACCACTTGGATGGATCTCAAGGGCATTTGCCTGAGTGAAAAAAGTCAACCTCAAAAGCTTACATTCTGATTGCCGTGGAGGTTACACAAATCTACACAGGTGATAAAATGACATAGAACCATTTACATGTCTTGTACCAAGGGCAGTTTCCTGGAGTCATATGAAATGTAATCATTGGGGAAAACTAGGTGAAGGGGACACAGGACTTCTCTGCAGTAGAGTCAGAACACCCTATACTGTATAGTTATTTCAAAATAAAAAGATTTTTTAATGCCTTAGAGGAAAAGGTATGACAGACAACTTTCGATAGACTATAGTCTGTTTAAGATATGTGCTATGGTTACACTTTTTTAAAAAAGAGTCCTCTTCTTGGGACTTCCCTGGTGGCGCAGTGGTTAAAGAATCCGCCTGCCAATGCAGGGGACACGGGTTTGATCCCTGGTCCAGGAAGATCCCACATGCTGCGGAACAACTTGTCCTGTGCGCCACAACTACTGAGCCTGTGCTCTAGAGCCCGCGAGCCCCAACTACTGAAGCCCGCTCACCTAGAGCCCGTGCTCTGCAACAAGAGAAGTCACTGCAATGAGAAGACCACGCACTGCAATGAAGAGTCGCCCCTGCTCGCTGCAACTAGAGAAAGCCCGCGCACACCAACGAAGACCCAAACAACACAGCCAAAAATAAAATACAATTAAAGAAAAAATTTTTAAAAAGAGACAAGACACACCACAAACAGGGAGATGATACTTGTGGCACAGATGGGTATCCAGAATAGAGGGGGAAAGTGTATGTGTATAAACTATACATACATAGAAATATATTTTTACATTAATGATTATATTAAAGATAACTCAATAGACAGACACTTCACATTAAAGGAAATACAGATAATCCATAAACATAGAAGATAAGATGTTCAATACATTAGTAAGCAGGAATTTTAAATTAAAACTACCCTAAGATCCCATTTCATACCTATCGGCCTGTCAAAAATGAAACTGTCTGACAATGCCCATCCCAAGATTTGGGAGGATGTATAGTTGGAAACATTCATACACACTGTCTGAAGTCTAAGTTGGTAGGACAGCTTAGGGGACAGTTTGGCCTACCCAGGACCCAGGGATGCCATACCTAGGTGTCTATACCCAAGAGCATGAATTCACTCCACAGGTAATGGTTTCATCCAAGAGGGCGAAAATCTTAGCTATTACAATGGTTTGTGATCCTCCAAAGAGTAACAGGACTTAAAAATATATAGTATATTCGTGGTATTAAAATTTCATTGGGGTCAATAGGAAAACAATGTATAAAAGCCTCTTTGGGGCTTCCCTGGTGGCGCAGTGGTTGAGAGTCCACCTGCCGATGCAGGGGACACGGGTTCGTGCCCCGGTCTGGAAGGATCCCACGTGCCGCGGAGCAGCTGGGCCCGTGAGCCGTGGCCGCTGAGCCTGTGTGTCTGGAGCCTGTGCTCTGCAACGGGAGAGGCCACAACAGTGAGAAGCCCGCATACTGCAAAAAAAAAAAAAAAAAGAAAAAGAAAAAGAAAAAAGTCTCTTTGGGCGGGGGCAATAATGAAAAAGAGGTTGGGAAACACTGGGAGAAAGTCTGCGACCTATTCCCAGGCAGCACGTGGATGTGTCCGCAGCACCATCATTTGTACCAGCAACAGCATGGGAAACACCCGATGTTCTGCAGCAGTGCAGTGCGCCTGCAAAACTGCAAATACTCACAAAATGCAAGACTGTGCATCAGGGAGACTGAATCATCGCAACTACGTGAGCTGTTGAGTAAAAAAGCCAGAGAAGAAAAGTTACTGGTTCCATTTATATGAGGTCAAACCATGCAAAACTCAACAGAAATAAATGCTAAAACAAAGACAGCCTGGGTATAATTTATAAAAAGCTTGAAATATTGGATATCTCTAAAGGAGAGGGAGGGGAATGGGACTGGAGTAGGATATACAGGAGGTTGAATTCTAAGATTCTGGTATTTTCTAAAACAGGATGATAAGTGCCACAGGTGTTCATTTTATTAATTTTCAAACAATATTTGCATGTATATACTGTAATTTCTTTGGAGATATATATATGTTTAATAAGAAGTTGTTAGCATTTTTAAGGGCCTTATGCCATGTATGAGGTATGGTAAAGTATACTATGTATACCTGACACATTGGTAAGTGGTTTTGAATTGAATTCAACGGGAGGGGACTCGAGTGTCATGCCACGGCACATAGTTGCGAGTCCTTGTTTACGGAGCTGGTGGGGACTGAACGGTAGGTGATTTACAGTGATGTGTGAAAGTCGACCAGTGCACTTTTTCAACCAGACTGTGTTCTTGCAGCAAGAATGGTGTGAGGACCTGGCTCCCAGACCCTCTCCCTCCTCTTATAGAAGGAGTGTTTATCCCGGCAAGGCGCGTCTCCTTTTCCGCGTGTCCCCTCCCTCACTCCTCTTTAGCAGCTGCTCTCTCTCTCCTTCCAGCCCTCCCTGATGGAGCTCTGGACACGGCGCTCCGTGCGGACGAGGCAGGCAGTGAGGAGGACCTGTACGAGGACGTGCACAGCTCCAGCTACCACTACAGCCACCCTGGAGGGGGCGGTGAGCAGCTGGCCATCAACGAGGTAGGGTCAGGGCTGCATGGGTGAAGGGATGGGGCTGGGGCGCACGGCCTGGCCATGGGGGTGACTTCAGCACACTCATGCAGGCCTGGATGTCCACAGTCTGTGTTCCAAGCAGATGACAGTGGCACCGGCGTGCACGCCACACGGTTTCAGCCTGTGGCTCTCACTTTAGAATGTGGTGTCCACGAGCAGAGCTTGTTAAATCCAGGACCCTCCCCTCTGCCCTCAAGGGGCCTAGAAGGAACCCAGAATAGTAAGTGTGGTACCTAGGACCTGTGATGTATGTAACTCCTGTAACTCTGTCCTGGATGGAAGAAGCTCTGCTTGGCAGGAGGGAGGCCAGGGCTTAGCCCCTGACCTCTCAACCAGTTGCCTGGGCAAGGCACGTGATTTCTTCCCTATTGACTCCAAGAGCTTAAAGAGTATTGCTGTTGCTATGACAACTGTGTAGTATATGTTACCACTTTTTACCGTTCCTACTTAAGCAGAAGAAATCGGTACGAAACTTTATCTAGGCAAAACTGGTCTCCATGCCAAGTCCTCCTTTTGTATTCTCCAAGGAAGGAGAAATTTCGAGACCTGGATGCTCCTCTGTTTTTCTCACTCATACTTCTATTTTCTCCTCTTCTTCTTTTTCACTTAATTTGGAGAAGGCTGTTGAACATAATGTGGTAGGTAACTGGCACAAGCACATGTCCATAACAGCACCACATTCTCATCTTGGTCATGATATAAATGTATTTCTGCTTCATTAAAACGAGAATCGGACCACCCACGATCTTGCAGAAGATTTTCCCCTCACGAGATCAATGTACAAACAGTTAGCTTCTAACATTTCTGGAGCCCTTCGGGAGTGTGGTGTCCTCGTTACCTACCTGACAGTCACCAGTGCACCAGCGCTTCCCACAGGCCCGGCTCTGAATGATGATTTAAAATAGCCATTAAATAATGATTTCATCAAAATCCATGATGCATGAGGAATAAACATCCAAATAAGTTGGTTTTTCCAATATATGAAGCCTTTCTTTAAGTGCTTCTCATAAACTATTTTGAATGGAAGGGGCTCCAAAATGATGTCATCTTAGCAGAATTCACAAAGAATGGTTTGCTTTTTCTTGAAGATTCAGCCACCCTCAGTCTTGGGGCCCAGCCATGGTGGGAGGCCATGTGGGGCAGGGGGAGAGCCTCTCACACCTGGATGGGAGCTCCTCCCTGCCAGCGACCAGGTGTGGAGATCTGAGCAGGTAATCCTCTGAGCGCCGAGCTGTAAAATAGGATGACCATACAGTTACAGGAGGACGGACAAACGTAAGTAACGTGGCACGCAGTGGGTTCCCAACCTCCAATGACGAGGATGGTAATAAGGAAGGAATAGTAACATAAAGCTTTCCGGGACCCTGGAGAGGTATGGGGTTATCTGACTGGCCATCAGTGCTGCATTGTTAGAGCTCTCGTGTCCACTTTTTATAGATGTTCATCTCCTACCTGGAATGAATCTGGTCCATCACATCGTGCTGCTGGTGGGGAGGTACCTTTTTGGCCCTTGACAAATTGTCCATTCTAAGATGCTTTGGATGAGGAAAGCCAAGAGCCAGGAGTGCTCTAGAAGAACAAATAGGCTCTGGCCAAGGGCAATGAAGGCAAGTTAGACCATGAATCGTATAGGACCTATTTTAGCTGCTTAGAGAATTTGTTTCCTGTTTGGTTCAAAGGTCCTGCCTGGTATTTGAGGTTACTGAGTGGACAGGGTGGTGGTGTTGTACCTGTGTTTAGAGCCCTCAGTTCTCCCAGGGTGCTGGTCTTCCCTGGACCCTGTGCGAGCGCCCAGGTTGGGGTGAGGATGCAGCATGCCACGGAGGGGGACGGCCAGGCCAGGCAGCAGAGCCCCTCCAGTGATACAAGGCTGACATGGGGCAGGGGCTGGGCTGCTGGCTAGTGGAGGACCTGCTGCAGGTCATTCCCGTCTTGGGCCTCTGTTTCCTCTGTGTGGGGTGAATGAGGCCCCTGGGTCCCACTGGCATGTAGGAGAGTCACCGTGCCCAGGTGTACTGGGTACCCGGGAAAGGCTGTATTAGTTAGGATTCCTTGTCAGCGTTAAATAGATTCACCTTAACAGGAACTCCAAAGAGACATAAGAGGTGATTCTCTGATGCCAGGCTGGTTCCCCCAGCCTTGCGAGAGCAGCACGTCCTGCTCTGCCTCCCCGGCCCCTCTGGCACGCACAGCTCTTGCATGTGAGGCAAGAAGGCTTACTGGGGGTCAGTGTAGGTTTCAGGCTTGGAGATAATAGAAGCAACACGTGTCAGAGAGAAGTCCACACTAAATAGCATCTGGCTTGCTCTGAACTCACACGTGCACTTGTATTTTCTAATACGTTGGTGTCATGTTCTAAATTGAGACACTGTCTTGTTCCTGGTGACCTAAGGAGTGATCGCTCTTCAATTTCCTAAGCAGGAGGCAACCGAAACCACCTGGCCTGAAGAGCAGGCGATGCAGGGGGGCAGCAGAGCCCTTTTGTGTCCTGGGTACATGAGGAGCACGTGTGTGTGACCACGTGAAGATCTGAGTGTGAGGTGTGCACATGTGTGTTGCATGCATGTGACACCCATTTACTGAGTGTTTAGTGTGTGTCAGGCAGTTTCTCAGGTCTGGGACAGAGCTGTGCAGAGGACATTGTCCTGCCTTCCGGGAGCTGACCGCCAGAGTAGCGGCAGGCACTGCATGTCTGCATGTGCCCCGATGGAAGGAGAAGGGGGCGCGGTGTCTTGTTCATCCTGTATCCCCTGCCCCTAACTTGTGCCTCATGCCTTGTGACTGTCCAGTTCCTGCAGGTTGAGTTAACGTCAGGGCCCAGAAATGTCCCCTCTCCTTTCAGTATTGTCCCTGCCAGATGCCTGTGACCCGGGCCCAGGCCTGGGCCTGTCTGCCCAATTCCTCACCCCCCTCCCACCATCTCCCTGCCTTCCACAGCTCCGGCCATGCTCTGCTGAGCTGGCGTCACCCCTGAGGTCAGGCCTGAGGACATTCTTAGCCCAGGGAGTTGTTTTCTGAAGAGTTGAGGGCTGAAAGTAGGCAGTGTCTTTGGAAGACATTGTTCTTGTTTCTTTTTAACCCCCCCACCCCAAGCTGTGAGACAGGACCGGCTCCCAGCCAGGAGGCCTGGGGTCTCCTGGTGCCCAGCCACCGCCCTGCAGATGGCAGTCTCCCCTCCGGGCCAGGCCAAGCTGTGCTGGAGGACGGCACACTTCCTGCACGGAGCTGAGGGCCTTCGAATGTCCAGCTCCCCTCCAAACACCTGTGTGTAGACCTGCTCTGATGGCCCTGCTCCAGGAGGGCAAGGGGGGCTGAGGGCAGCTCCTGGATCATCCTGCAGAGAAGATGACACCCAGACTAGAGGGCAGACAGACATAAAGCTTGTCCTCCAACCTGGGGCTTAAAGCGTAAAAGGAGCTTTGCCGTTAACCAGGCCAGCCCAGCAGGTAGGAAGCAGGACTGGCCCGGCCCACCAGGCCATGGGGTCACCAAGGACAGAAGACAGTCTGGCTGTCCACCTACTCCCAGCACTTCTTGGTGGAGCATTTAGAGAACACCGCAGGATGCGAGGCTGGCTTGTGACCTCCCCTTCCTGGAGGCAGTCTGACCCTCTCTCCAGGAGTTTCTGCATTCCCCGGTGCCTGTGACCTTGGGTATCTGTCCCCACACCTGACCTGGCTCTTGCACATCCTCCCCGGCCCCAGGGAGGAGCCCAGTACTGGTCAGGGCTCCAGACCCCTCACGCGTGCCCTGAGCTGGGTGACAAACGGTGGTAGGTCTCCGAGAGATGGGACAGGAGCAGCTTGAGGCCCCAGCGCCAGGCCTGCAAGTGTCCACGGCCAGCAGCCCAGAGCAGCCTTCCTTTTCCCTCACCCTCCTGAAGCCCTGTCCCAGACACCTGGGTACCCCCCTCCATGGCAGTCCTGCCCCTCACAGACTTGCACACCCACCCAGCTAGCCTCTTGTACCCTTCCCTGGCTTGGAACCTTTCAGCCTGGATCTTTCAAGGGCCTAGGCCCTTGTTTGCAAGCGTTTTTGGCTTTGTTTCTGTTCATGAAATACACACTGAAATACTGTTGCTACTATCTTCCCTGCCGTACACCCAGATAACCGGGGTCTGAAGGCTGGGTGCCCCGGGGTGGGGCAGAAGCCACCTCTCAGTCCTCCATCCCGGCCCAGGTTCAAGGTTCTTCTGCCACTTAACGTCTCCCAGGCTGCTCGGCTGCACAGGGCACACAAGCGTCATCCCAGAACCGGGCCGTGGCTGAGGTCCTGAAGCTCGCCCCCAAGGCCAGGCAGCAGCAGGAAGGTCCTGTACACCCACAGCGCTCAGAGCTGCGCTGACCAGGGACTTCCTGGAACCACCCTGACTGGTGGCCTGAGGTCACATGGCCCACCATGCCCTCCTTCCTGGCTGTCCGATGGCTCTGCGACCACAGGGGCACAATGACTCAAGTCAGGGGTCCTACCGCACCCTGCCAGAGGCATCACACAGTCTTACCAGTGCTGGGATTTGGGGCGGTAGGGAGTCCCCACAATCCTCGTGAGAGCTTGGGGGAGAAAATCTTGAGCCAGTTTTTTGAAGAACTGGGCAGGAAAAGAAGACTGTTTCCCCCAACTAGACAGATAAGCCCAGGTTGAACCTTCAGATCTGAGGGGGGCAAACAGCCTCTTTGGACACATCTCAACCCTCCTCTGCCACACACACAGGTCCCCAGCTGCGCACATACATCCCAGCATCCACTTGCACTCTTCGGCGGGACGGTGATGTCCACAGGTACCCTCGTCTCTACTCACTCACATGCACGTAGAGCTGGCGCACACACCCGGAACCTGAACATACAGCCACCCACAAAGGAACACCCAGCCTCTGCACGTAATCCCTCCATGGGCTTCTCCTACCCCAGGAGCCGCAGAGCTGAGCATGGAGCCTGGAAACCTCTGCCCACTTCTGAGCTGCTTTTCGGTCTCCTCGGCCCCCTCAGCTGCAGCCTCCTGACCCATCAGAGGGGCTCGGCGACTGTGACAGAACTCCTCACTGTGGATGGAATGACAGGCTTGCACGTGAGCTCTGATCCCTGTAAGGGTAAGGTTGCCAGCTCTGTCTGGGAGGCAGTAGAAACCCCCGGGGAACCTGACATAGGGTTTTTTTTCAAAAGCTGCTGAACCACGTGCAGAAGAATGAAATTGGACCCTCAAAAATCAACTCAAAATGGGATTCAAGACTCAAATGTAAGACCTGAAACCATTAACCTACTAGAAGAAAACGGGAAAAGCTTCTTGGCATTGTTCTGGGCCATGATTTTTGTATATGACACATTTGAAAAGCACAGGCAGCAAGAGCAAAAATAGACAAGTGGGATTAAATCAAACTAAAAAGCTTTGCACAGTAAAAGAAACCATCAACAGAGTGAAAAGGCAACCTATGGGATGGGAAAATATATTTGCAAACCATATATCTGATAAAGGGTTAATATCCAAAATCCCTAAGGCACTCACAACTCAATAGAAAAAAAAAACACCCCAAAACAAACCAGAAATAATAATAACCCAATTAAAAAATGGGCAAAGAGACCTGAATAGACATCTCTTAAAAGAAAATGCCCAACGTTACTGGACATTCAAATATCAGGGAAAGGCAAACCAAAACCATAATGAGACATTACCTCACACCTTACAATGGCTGCTATTAAAAAGAAAAGATAAGTGTTCTTGACGATGTGGGAAAAGGAAACCCTTACACACCGTTGCTGGGAATGTAAACTGGTGCAACCACTTTGGACAACAGTGTGGAAGTTTCTCAGAAAACTTAAAATAGAACTATTATACGCTCCAGCAATCCCATTTCTGGGTGTATATCCAAAGGAAATGAAATCAGGATCTTGAAGAGATATTTGCACTCTCATGTTCACTGCAGCATTATTCACAATAGTCAAGATATGGAAACACCTAAGTGTCCGTCAACGGATGAATGGCTGAAGGAAAATGTGGTATATATATTATTCAGCCTTAAAAAGGAAGGAAATCCTGCCCTTTGCAACAAGGTGAATGAACCTAGAGGACATTATGCTCAGTGACACAGAAAGACAAATAATGCATGATTGCACTTATATGTGTAAATCTAAAAGTCAAACTCACAGAATCTGAGAGTAGAGTGGCTGCCAGGGGCTGGGGGAGAGAGAAGTGGGAAGGTATTGGTCAAAGGGTACAAAGTTTTAATTATGCAAGAAGAATAAGTCCTGGGGATCTCATGTACAGGATGGTGAGTATTGGTCACAATACTGTATTGTACTTGAAATTTGCTGAGTGGTTAGTTCTTAAAGTGTTCTCACCACACAGACAAAATGGTAACTCTGTGAGGAGATGGAAATGGTAATCCAGCCACCACAGTGGCTTGATTGTGGTGGTCATTTTACAGTGTATATCAAATATCAAGTCGTACGCCTTAAATAGATACAATTTTTGTCAATCATACCTCAGTGAAACTGGGGAGGGAGGGTTAGAGGCTCGGCTGAAGAAGCCAGCTGCTTTGTTCCCATAGGAACAAAATGCCGCTCTGATGGGCAAGGTCAGTAGGCGAGGTCCTGAGTCAGGGCCTTTCTGGAGCATCTCAGCACGGATCCGCCCGTCTGTCCAGAGTTCAAATTCCTGGGCGAGTTTATGACAGAGCAAATCGACCTTTCAGAGCCGCATTTACTCATCTGTGCCGTCGGGGCCAAGGGCAGCCCTTGGTGTTAGGACTCGGAACCCCTGGACCCCGGCACCCCAAGCGCCACCGTGGTCATCTATGCGCCCGGCCCTCGCGGAGCCAGGCCGCGGAGACCCCTCGGGTCCAGGAGGCGCCCCGGGCCGAACGCGGCGCAGGCGGGAGCCAACCGGCCCGGCCCCGCCCTCAGCCCCGCCCCCGCCGGAGGCCGGGTCGCTGGGCCGGGTCTGGGGGGCCGCGGCGCGCGCGGGGAGGGAGACGCCCTGGCCCGGGGAGCACGGCGGCTCCGCCCCCGCTCTGGGCGCTCCGGCAGCCCCGCGGCCGCCCTGTCGCGGCGGGATCCCCGGCCGCGCGGAGCCGGGAGGCTGGGCGCCATGGCCAGGGCCCCGCAGTCCCGGCGCCGCCCAGCGCCGCCCGGGAGCGTCCTGCGCGCCCTCCTGCGCTGCAACCTGCCGCCCGGCGCCCAGCGCCTGGTGGTCTTCGCCGTGCTGGCGCTGCTCGTGATCATCAATGTCGTGCTGATACTCCTGCTGGCCTTCCGCTGACCGCCGGGGTGAGTGGCGCCGGCGTGGGCCCCCCCGCTGCTGCGCGTCTTTCCTGCCGCGGGGCTCCGGCTGTGGCCACCGCAGCCCCCAGCTGCCCGAGGCGGGGCCCCGAGAGCCCCGCACCGCCCCACGAGGGGAGGCCTCCCCCTCAAACCCGTGCGCTGGGGCCCGTCTGCGTGCGCGTCCCCCGGGGCACGGCCAGGTTGGTGACTCAGGGGCGCGGTGACACATGTGCCATGGGGTCCTTAGCGTCTGTCGTGTGTGTGTGTGTGTGTGTGTGTGTGTGTGTCTCACTGAGGGTGCAGATGCAGCTGTGGCCGCGGCTGTCTGCTTGTCAGGGAACCTTGCACATGTGACCACCGTGTGAGCGGATCTGGACATGCCCTTCTGTGCCGGTTGAGAGATGTCTGAGGATGAGTGGGCTCCTCTGTTTATGTTGCCTGCAGTTGCTTTTCCCACTTTAGGAGTTAGATAAGTGGTCTCAGTCAGCGTGCCCCCCACTGCAGGCACGGCCGCCCCCCACCCTGCCCCTTGCAGGTGGGCACCCCTGGGCTGCGTGCGCAGGGGCCCGTGGGATCTGCGTCGTGTTCCCAGACTTGTCGGCGTGGACTCCTCCATCAGCGTGCGTGTGTGAGACAGCTGGGAGGTGGGGCAGGGTGGGGAGGATGATGGGTGGTCATCAGGGGGCGCTTTGAGGCAGAGCCTGGCTTTCCCAACCCTGTCAGACTCTCAGAGGCACAAAAGGGGATCCAGCACCCTGTCCCTGGCTTGTCTTCGTCCTGAAATTGCCCCCCGCCGTCCGGGACAGTCCCCCACCTGCCTCCACATAAACACCCCATACCTCAGAGCCAGCGTATGCTCCCCACTGCCAGGCCAGGAGGGAGCCTGGAACCCTCCCCCCTGGCGTGCCCAGCCTGAGTTTTGCCTTCAGTGCAGCTGCACCTCAGACAGAGTGCCAGGAAGGGCCTCTGTCCAGAAGCCCACCTAGCACCGGCCCTGGCAGCCTCCAGGAAGTCCTGAAAGTAGAATGCGTCTCTGACCTCTTGGAGTTACGTCTTGTCTTAGTGATATCACATAAATGGTTAATGTCATTGCTGTAACTCGTCTGAGCACCTCCTATTTGTGCATCTACACGGGAGCCCGGTGACCCAGGTAGAGCACACTGTTAACTCTGGGTTCTGATGGGGACCGAGGCACAGGGATATCAGGGGAGTTGCTCGTGGCTGTGTGTCTATCAAGTCCCCTGTGCCCAGCAAGTCTCTGGGACAAGGAAGTGACAAAGGGCACCCTACCCTACCCCCTGCCATCAAGGGCTTCTAGGTGACTGGTCAGGATGGGTATGGGGGCTTGTCCATAAAGGTGTAAGGAATCCTGGTGTCTCTGGGAAGTCTGCCTCCTTGCCCCACACCTGGAGCCCTTCCCAAAGCTGAGGAGGAGACCACCTGAGGAGGACCCGCACCTCTCCGCCAGGGCTGGCGGAATAAAGCGGGGGCAGGCAGGAGGCACTGGGCCATGCAAGCGGGGATTTTGCTCAGGGCTCATTTGAGGGAAGGTGGGGACAGGGGGAGGTGCCTGACCTGATTAATATCATGCGGGACTAAGCTGGCAAGGGAAGTGGTCGGAAGCTGGGCTGTGTGGGATGTGTCTGCAGCGCTTCCTCCCTGCCTGGACTCTAGCAGTGGGGACTACCTCCATGCTGTCCTGGTGACTAGCGCGTGCAGCTCGTGTGACCTGAGGATGGACGGCATCCACCTGCGATCTAGCAGATTGTTCTCGAGAGATCAGAGCGTAGCATCCCATTAGCCAGCCTGTGAATGTGCACCGGCAGGTGCGTGCTGGGGCACGTGCAGGAACGGGCAATCTCAGAACACCCACGTCCCCAGGGTCAAAACTACAAAGCTTAATAAACCAGAAGTTTTGTTCCCTGCCAGATTCAAACCTCAGGTTACGAAAGCAGCTCCAGAGGTGAACCCTCCCCAGTCTCCGTAACTCATCACTCAGAACATAGAAACCTTCCCAAATACTCTCCATCCTGATGGGCAAACTCACCCTTGGTCACTGTCCCTGTATGGGAATGTACACCTGCAGCCACGTCCTCATTGGCTCAACGACACCACCTTTGAGCCACTCTGCTTCCTCTTGGTCTAGGGCCAGATCCTCTGAGGGCTGGATGGCAGCCTGCTTGGTGCCCGTGTGCCGGCTGTGGGCCTCCCAGCCTGATGCCTGCTCCCGGGCTACAGCTGGCCAGCTCTTCTCACGTGGCCTCGCTGAATTCTCTGGTCTCATCCTGGCCGCACTGCAGCCCGGAGGTTTCTCCCTGCAGAAGAGGACAAGCCTGTAGTAGGTCTTCTAAGCTGGGATGAATACAGTGGTTTCTTGAGGAGGCCTGCAGCCCCCAGGATTAGCCCAGTGCTTTCTTCCCAGGGTCCCTGGGTGGGCCACGGGAATCTGCAGCCCTTGAACAGCTGCTGCTGTGAGGATGGGTGTACACGTAAGCTGTGGATTATTCTGAAGAGTGGTTTCACTGGGGTTTGGAGCGGGTTTAAACCCAAGAAGACATGAAGAACCTCATGGTGGTTTGTGAACGTGCTTTCTCAGGCCCTCCCCTGGAGGAAGGGCCCAGCCTGAGTGGGCTCCAGTACCCAAGCACCCCCCCGCTTCTCACCCTGTCCCTCTGGGGTGCCATGGAGACAAGTGACTGGAACTCAGGTGGAGACCCAGCCAGTCCGGCTGCGCCCCACCGTGGTTCCCATTTCGGTGGGAGGGTTACCATGCACACTGCCCTGGGAGCACGCAGAGAAGGCCCCCTGCCGGACAGCAGCTCAGAGGAGGAAACAGCACAGAGGCCCTGCCTGGTGATGCCCCAGGGCCTTGACTGCTCAGCCAAAGAGCCAGCCCAGGTCTGTGACCGTCAGAGCCAACACTTGGTCCCAGTAGAGAGGGGCACGAACCTCACCTCCTGGGCAGTGCCCAGCCCACTGCCCCTCCTGCCTGAAGCTCACGGAGCCACTCATCCTTCACGAGTAGACACCGAGCCCACGTTACGTGAGCAGGAAGGAGTCAGCCCAGTGCAAAACGGAGCACTGAGGACAAGGGCTGCCTGGGAGGGGAGCATCCCTGCTAATGCAGTTTCTGATCATGTGGGAGAGAGGAACCATGCCAGTCATTTCCGGAGAGAGAAATTAATAGAATTGTTAGCCAGGTATAGAGCGGGTGACTCAGTCACTGCTCAGGAACAGTCCTGAGGTTTCCGTTACAGAGGTGGCAACTGCGAGATGTTCCTTCCTCTCTAGAGCTGGGCAATAAAGGAAATAGACTGGAATAATTAAAACTGAGAATTCTGTGAGCTGGAGGCCTAGAACTCTGAGGAGAGAGAGGGGCTGCTCAGCTGGTGCCGAGGGGGTCGAGACTGGCTCTGCAAGCGTTCAAGAAACACTGCAGACCGGATCCAGCTGCTGCAGTGGCTGGGCACCAGCAGACCTGGGGAAGCGGTGTTTGCTGCTAATCAGGTTGTACACTGCAGGTCCACAAAAGACACTAGGAGGGAGCAAGCCCCCTCCCTCTCCAGTTCTCAGTTCCCCTCCGGTGCCGCAGGGGACAGTCAGCACAGCAGAAATGCAGCCGGCAGTGCCCCAGGCCGCCATCACGGAGCACAGCAGAGAAGCGGGGGCAGCTGAGAGGAAATAGTTTAATCACAGCCCAGCGGGGAAGGGAGGAAGGTGTGCCCTGTGAGCGGGAGGGAGCGGCATGCTGGCCCTCAGATTCTGTGGCTCCGCAGGATTCTAGCAATCAAGGATCAAGTTCACCGCCAGTCTAGACATGCCCTGGGCATAGCCCTGCCCCCCGAAGGGCGGATGGCTCACAGGGAGCCTCTGTCTGCCCCTCTGTACCACGAGTCAGGACCCCCCCTTCCCAGGGGCTGGGGGCAGAGGTCAGAAGCACCCTCCCCCCCGTGACCCTCCCCCTGCTGGTTCTCTCCACAGCTCATCAGCGATGGCAGTGTGGTCTGTGCTGAAGCACTCTGGGACCATGTCACCATGGATGACCAGGAACTGGGCTTCAACGCCGGGGACGTCATCGAAGTAATGGATGCCACCAACAGAGAGTGGTGGTGGGGCCGGGTCGCTGACGGCGAGGGCTGGTTTCCAGCAAGCTTTGTGCGGGTACGGCACTGGCCCAAGCTTCTCCTAGCCCCGTAGAGAGGCAGCTGGCTCTCCTCAGCAGTGCACACCTGAAACTGCGCTGGGGTCTGAGGTGCTGCATTTGGACCTCCCACTCATAGCTGCGCTGGGACTGCAGGCTGGGGGCTGGGTGCGCGGGTGGGTGTCAGGAAGCCCAGCCTGGGAATCGAGACCCAGCCTTCCTCCTGCGCCACCACCAACTCCAACCCTGCCCCTTCCCCTCCCTCCAGGAGTCCTCAGCGGCCAGAGAAGGACGGGTCAGAAATGTGGTCCCCTCCGGGCGCGGGGGGGTCTGCGTGTTAGAGTACAGCCGCCACAGCCAGCTGGGCTTCCCAGGCATCTCCAGAGCGCTGTGCAGACCATCTGTGCGGGGCATCTCAGTTCTAACTTTCACAACAGCCCTGGGATCTGGGAGCCGTCGCTACGCCCGAGGAAACTGAGGCAGGGCCAAGCTAAGTCTTTAACCCAAGAGATCACGGGAGCGAACCCAGACCCAAGGCAGCCTTTGGTCTCCAGGGAAGGAATCCAGGCGCAGCCTCCAAACCAGGCGGAGGGCCGTGGGGAGGGGAGTGCTTATCCTGCCCCAGGCCTCCCGGGGGAACAGCGCCCTCTGCACCCGGAGCCTTTCTAGTTACAGTCCCAGAGCTTGCAAGGCCACATCACCCGTCTGCTTCCTTCACAGACCCTAGAGGGCCCAGTATGAGCAGGCGCTAGTTCGGAACCCCTGGAGTGAGCGTGTGCCCGGTTCCGAGCACTAGGCCTTGCAGAGCCGAACGTAAGGGGGAGGACGGAGAGCGGGGCGCCTTCGGACCTGGCGTCCCCTGTCCCTGCGGGCATTGTGCGGGTGACTGAGGAGCTTCCTGCCCCTGCGGTCCTATGGGTCCTCCGAGCCTCAGCTCCCCGTGCCGCCGTGTGGGATGCAGGGCGCTGATTCCCGAGGCACGCTGACCGGCTGCGTTGCCTGCAGCTGCGGGTGAACCAGGACGAGCCCGCGGATGACGAGGCGCTGGGGACCGGGCACGGCGGGGCCGGGGACGGCGGGACCGAGGCGCAGAGCAGCAAGGACCAGATGCGGACCAACGTCATCAACGAGATCCTCAGCACCGAGCGGGACTACATCAAGCACCTGCGCGACATCTGCGAGGTGAGGCTCGCGGGCGGGCGGGCTGGCGGGGCTGGGGGTGGAGGGGACCCGGAGGTAAGCCTGACCGCCCGCGCCCCCAGGGCTACCTCAGGCAGTGTCGCAAGCGCGTGGACATGTTCAGCAAGGAGCAGCTGCGAACCATCTTCGGGAACATCGAGGACATCTACCGGTGCCAGAAGGCCTTCGTGAAGGCGCTGGAGCAGAAATTCAACCCGGAGCGGCCACACCTGAGCGAGCTGGGCGCCTGCTTCCTGGAACACGTGAGCAGCCCGCCCTGGGACCCCGCCCCCGAGGCCCTCACCGTGTGCAGTAGCCCCTGACCCCCCATCTCTGCTGGGGGCCCTGCCCTGCCCCACCATCCCTGGCCCTGACCGCTGTCACCCTTCCACTCTGTTTTAGAAGTGCCTCTGCTTCTGGGGGTCAGGGTGGGGTGAGGTGGGCAAACCAAGCTGGAGGAGGCTCCTTAGAGGCTTTGGCCCCGGAAGGGATCTGCTTGGGACAGAGGTGGGCTGGGCTGCCTGCTGAACACCCTAAGGGCTGTTCTAGCAAATTCTGGGATTCCTCTCACAGTGAGCACATTGGAATTGAGGTTGAATTAGTTCTTACTTCCACTCCAAATGCCAGTTCACATTTAGCCTCGGTTCACTGGACTCGTCTGGGCTGGGCGGACTCCTCCTTGTTTGTTTTTTTTTTTTGCTGTACGCGGGCCTCTCACTGTTGTGGCCTCTCCGGTTGTGGAGCACAGGCTCCCGACGCGCAGGCTCAGCGGCCATGGCTCACGGGCCCAGCCGCTCCGCGGCATGTGGGATCTTCCCGGACCGGGGCACGAACCCATGTCCCCTGCATCAGCAGGCGGACTCTCAACCACTGCGCCACCAGGGAAGCCCCTCCTCCTTGTTTTTATCCCTCTCCTGTGGCAGTCATGTGGGGTTGAGCAGAGGATGCCTAGCTCAGCCCATCAAGGACAACCTGGGCTCCTTTCCGACTACTAGCAGCGGGGGGTTGGGGAGGCCCTTCCACCCCTCTCCAGTGGCAGGAGGAAAGCTGAGGGGGGTGACCTCAGGAGCAGGTGGTGGCTCTGGGCACCTGAGTGAGTGTGGGAATTTGGGTCCCAAATTATTCATCAGGCAGAGTTGTGACAGGGGACTGGGAAAGAGGGCATGTCTAACAGGCACGCTATCAGCATTACCCAGTGGGACCATCACAGCAGGCTGCCAGGCTGCCAGGCCGCCAGCTGCCTCTACCCTCCTTTCCCACCTAAGTCCACGAAGTCCTAGGTCAGACCTAGGTCTCCCTCTGGCTCCAGGTAGATGAAAGTTGCACACAAAAACAGGCACAGTGAGTCTCCCGTACAACACACACGCAACGTGGATATGTCTCTGTCACGTGGTGTTGAATAAAGTTTGACAGCGGCTGTCTTCAGATGTGAGGCCAGAGCTTTGTGAGGAAGAAGCAAAACACTGGGCTGAGGAGGAAGACAGCCCGGGAGGCACAGCCGTCAGGATCTCTCTTAATCTCCCTCTCTCTCCTTTTGGGCCGTGATATCCCTTCCTTATTAGTATCATTGATTTCACCCAGAAACCTGGCATACTGTCAAAATATCTGCTGAGGGCCCTGCAGAGAAAGCTAGGTGGCGACGGGTATGCGCATGCCTGAGTTTTCTGGGGTCTTTCACGTCCCTGGGCACGATTCTGCGTGGCTCGTGCCCATAGACGTAGGTAGACAGAGTCTGGGCTCCCTGAGCTCCCTCCCGCCCCCTCCTCCTCCCCAACACTGCCCGTGGCCTGGGGGAGCAGGAGGCAGCCGTCCTCACCTCCAGCTGTGCCCACAGCAAGAGGATTTCCAGATCTACTCAGAGTACTGCAACAACCACCCCAACGCCTGCGTGGAGCTCTCGCGCCTCGCCAAGCTCAGCAAGTACGTGTACTTCTTCGAGGCCTGCCGGCTGCTGCAGAAGATGATCGACATCTCCCTGGACGGCTTCCTGCTGACACCTGTGCAGAAGATCTGCAAGTACCCTCTGCAGCTGGCTGAGCTGCTCAAGTACACGCACCCCCAGCACAGGTAGGAGGGTGCTGGGGGAGGGTTGTTGAGGCTTATAGTGTGCTGGGCACTGCTGTGGGCACTAGGGTGACAGCACAGACCGAAATGTACATCAATCCCAGCCTTTGTGAGCTGTCCTTGCAGTGAGGGACTGTGCTGAATAAAGTTGTATAGGATATTGAGTTCTGCTCTGTGCCTCGTTTATGGAGATGATGGGGGTATGCACTTGACGGGGTGGAGAAATGGCCCAAGGGCACAGCCCCAGAGGGAAACAGCTCCACGGGGGGCTCCAGGAGGCTCCCAGCCCTTCTCTGCTCTTGATCTCGTAAGCCCTCTTCCACCTCTGTTCCGTCCCAGGGATTTCAAGGACGTGGAAGCTGCCTTACATGCCATGAAGAATGTGGCCCAGCTCATCAACGAACGGAAACGCAGGCTTGAAAACATCGACAAGATCGCTCAGTGGCAGAGCTCCATAGAGGACTGGGAGGTGAGGGCCCAACACCGCCAGAAAATACTGTGGGGCTTGGCCTTGGCTTTAAAACCATGCTTGCCCCTGAGAAATCTAGGAGGGTGCTGAAGCAGGGGGCCATGCTCCTGGGAGCCAGCAAACAGGAGCTAGTGTCAGGAGGGAGAGCTGGGCCTCTGCCGGGCCAGCCCGGCCCATGTTCGAGCCCCAGGCCTTGAGCGCGGCTCCCAGAGCAGGCCTGCTGGCCTCCTTCCTGGTGAAGAGCTCAGGGCATGTGTAAAATGCCACATGCTCCTCTCAGGGTGCAGCCAGCCAGCCTCTGGGGACAGGCTAGGCCCCCAAGTTCGAGTTAACTTCTGGGGCTCCTAACAGAAGGGGCCAGGCTTGCCACAGTGTGACCAGAGATGGATTGCCACTGGTCGGAGCCTCCTGGGTTCCGTTTTCCTGGCATACACAATCCCCTCACGTGGGCCAGTCTCGTCTTCTAAGGCAGCACGGAGGCCTGAACTAACGACGACAGTCCTGTCCTCTCCAACCCCGCCCGCCAACCATAAAATCTGTGAAAAAACAAGATTCCTAGGCCCCATCCTAGAAATATGGAATTAGACTCCCTGAGAGGGGGGCTGAGTGTTTGATTTGTGTTTTGTCTTGGGTGCCTAGTGTTTGCTTTCCTGATGGTTGGTTCTGAGGCCCAGCCCTGAGCAAGGACCCTCACAAACTCACTTATCCCAAACTGAATGGCTGCCAACAACGCCTGGCTGTGGTTTGCATTTTCCTGGAGGAACCGGGCACAGTAGGGCTTCATCTGAAAGTGTGAAACCTGATGATAGGACTTCAGGTACTAAGTAACACTGAGCCAGAGGAAGACCTCCGAAACCCCTTTTAAAAGACGGGCGTCGGAAGTGACTTCCAGTCAGGTCTAATTGTTCTCTAGAGCCGCACTGTCCAATCAAAGTACCGTGTGAGCCACACAGGGAATTTTATATGTGTTAGGAGCTGTTTTAAAAATGAAAAAAAGAAACAGGTGAAACTAACTTTAATGATGTTTTGTTTAACTCAGTATATCCAAAATATCATTTCCACATGTAATCAACATATAAAATACCATTGGTGAAATAGTCACAGTCTTGATTTCATATTAAGTCTTCAAAATCGGTGTATCTTTTACCTAAATGACACCTTGATAGAGATTAGCCACATTGCAAATGCTCACACCACTGACTGCTGTGGGGCCTCACTTAACGGAGATGACCAACTCGTAGGTCAAACCGCCGTCTGACTCCACCCCACTTCCTCGGGCTTCAAGAGCAACCCCTTCCTCTCTGGCCTGCTGCTTGCTGCAGACCCTGGTCCAATGGGGGCCATGGGCAGGCAGGGCCAGTAAGGACCCCACCTACTGAGCCAGCAGTAGAGGCAGGACGCCGAGCCCAGCAGAGCCTTGCTCTAAGCCCCAGGATGGGAGCACTCAGCTCATGGTTCCCCTTGGGTCCTCCAGGGAGAAGATCTCCTGGTCAGGAGCTCGGAACTCATCCACTCGGGGGAGCTGACCCGTGTCACACAGCCACAAGCCAAGAGCCAGCAGAGGATGTTTTTTCTCTTTGACCACCAGCTCATCTACTGTAAGAAGGTACCAGAGTCACTCTTCCCTGCTGAATGGACCTGTTCAGAGCAGAAATGGAGGGAGTGAGGTTGAGGGCTGGGAGCAGCTGAGACACGCCCCCCCCCCACGTGATTCCTCTCCCTGGGGTCCTGCTACCCAGAGAAAATGACACACACACACACACACACACACACACACACACGATTCCTCTCCCTGGGTCCCTGCTGCCCAGAGAAAATGAGACACACACACCCCCCACACACATGCGTGCATGTGCAATTCCTCTCCCCGGGGTCCTGCTACCCAGAGAAAATGACACACACACACACACACACACACACACACACACACACACACGATTCCTCTCCCTGGGTCCCTGCTGCCCAGAGAAAATGAGACACACACACCCCCCACACACATGCGTGCATGTGCGATTCCTCTCCCCGGGGTCCTGCTACCCAGAGAAAATGACACACACACACACACACACAAACACACACACACACACACACGATTCCTCTCCCTGGGGCCCTGCTGCCCAGAGAAAATGACACACACACACACACACACACACACACACACACACACACACACGCGCGCGCGCGCGACTCCTCTCCCCGGGCCCCTGCTGCCCAGAGAAAATCACACACACATGCGACTCCTCTCCCTGGGGCCCTGCTGCCCAGAGAAAATGAGACCCCCCCCAACCCGCCAACACACACACACACACACACACACACACACACGATTCCTCTCCCCGGGGCCCTGCTGCCCAGAGAAAATGACACACACACACACACACACACACAGACACGACTCCTCTCCCCGGGGCCCTGCTGCCCAGAGAAAATGACACACACACACGCACACACACACGCGACTCCTCTCCCCGGGCCCCTGCTGCCCAGAGAAAATCACACACACACACACACACGCGATTCCTCTCCCCGGGCCCCTGCTGCCCAGAGAAAATGAGAGAGACACCCCACCCCCACCCCCACCCCCCACACGATTCCTCTCACCAGGGCCCTGCTGCCCAGAGAAAATCACAGAAAATCACACACACATACACAGGCGCGGTAGGGGGCTGTCTACAGCATGAGCCTAGTGGCCCAGGGACCAGAGGGTGGCCCTCAGAGTCTGACCAGTGCGCAGTGCTATTAAGAACGCCCTCCTTCCTGCTGAGCCCCTGCTCGCTTCTCAAGCCAGCTCTTCTCTTCCTGCAAACCTCAGCTTCCCCTTCCCAACCCTGGGGTCCTCTGTTCCAGCTGCCTCCAGGCCTCCTCTTTGCTCCTGGCTTCTACTCCCCTTTCAAAACATGGCACAAGTGGCTGGGCAGCCCTCCTGAGCGCTGGCTCTGGCCTGGCCTCGGTAGACTGCTGCTCTTCCCTGCTGCGCACTGTGGGCCCTGGCCTGCTGCCTGTCTCCAGGGCTGCCTCCCCATGAGGCTGAGGGTGTTTAGAGACCCCCAGGCCAGCCAGTAACTGTTAACTAAAGGAGCAGCTCCTCCACCATGGGTTCAGCATGTGGTCATGGGCTGAGCCGCTCTCGCTCTCCCTCCTGAGATCACTTTCTGCTGGGGAGGTGGGTGCAGGTCACAGGGTAGAAGGTGAGGCAGGGCCTCGGATGTGGTCAGGAAGATGGTTCAGGCCATGGGGCCGCGCAAGCAGGTGGGCCGGGGGCTCACGGCGTCTCTGGCAGGACCTTCTCCGCCGGGACGTGCTCTACTACAAGGGCCGAGTGGACATGGATGGCCTGGAGGTGGCGGACCTGGAGGACGGGAAGGACAGGGAGCTGCACGTGAGCGTCAGGAACGCCTTCCGGCTACGCCGAGGCCCCTCGGGGGAGAGCCACCTGCTGTGCGCCAAGAAGCCCGAGCAGAAACAGCGCTGGCTCAAGGCCTTCGCCAGCGAGCGGGAGCGGGTGCGGCTGGACCGGGAGACAGGTGCGAGGCCCGCCCGGCCCTCCGTGCCCCCGAGCTCTGGGGGGTCGGCATGGCCGTGAGACTGAGGCCGCTCTCACACAGGCAGAACCTCGGGCTTTGGGGAGGCTCCGGGACGCGTCGTGCTTTCGGCCCCAGGAGCGGGTCGACCCCCTGACGCCCGCGACACACACACACACTCCATGGGGTGGGCAGTGGGAGGTGGGCGGGGCCTCCAGAAGCCTCCCTTGCCTCACGTGAGCACGGCATCTCCCCCCCGCATTCCCCTCCTGTCCCTGGGCCCCTGGCCATCACGGTGGGCGGTGACCAGGTCGGTTCTTGACCTGGCAAAGGAGCCGCCTCCACAGGGCCGATAAAGGACAGTGGGCACCAGCCACGTCGGTGAGCCGGGCAGGGTGAGCGACGGGGCAGGGCGACGAGGGAGGCCGCTGAGAGGCGCAGCAGGGCGTCCCCGCGGAACATGTCCTCCGCCCAGGCAGCCGAGCCAGGCTTGGTAGGGCAGGACGCTGAGCCGCCGAGTACCGGTGGCAGGGCCGGGTGCACAGAGGCTGCGCTGGTGCCGGGACAAGGGGACCGTGGCGGGGGGAGGACGGGATGAGGGAGGGCAGCTGTGGCTCTCATTTGTGGCCCCTTCTCAGGCTTCTCCATCACCCAGCTACAGAGGAAGCAGGCCATGCTGAACGCCAGCCAGCAGCAGGCTGCCGGGAAGCCCAAAGGTAAGCAGGTGGTGGGCCCGCCTCCACCCCCGGCAGCCCGGCCCAAAGCAGGGTCAGCTGGGCCTGGGTCTTCAGAGGTGCCCACTGCCCTTTGCAGGTTTGTGTTCCCAAAGGTTGGTGGTGAGGGACCGCTGGTGAGGAAGCCTGCTTGGGGACACGGTGGATATTCCTGCCCTCCAGCCCCGCCCCGTAGGCTCCCAGGAGTAGCACCGGTGCTGCCCGGTGCTATCTTTTCCTTCCCCAGGGAGGGCTGCTTCCTGGCAGCGGGCCTAGGCACCTCCTGGCAAGGAACTAACAGCCTATCCCTACAGAAACGTTCAACGCCCACCCAAGAGCAGCTCCAGGCCTCACGCCTTCCCACACCCCCTGGCCATGCCCCCTGCAGACCTCGGAGGGCAGCCCAGGCCCTTGGGTGTGGTCAGCCCCCGGGGGAACCAGGGTGGGTGTCTGAGGCAGCCTGGGGACGGCCCGCTCCCCCCCCCACAGGCTCTGCCCTGTGCCACCTGGCTCCCGACACACCTCCAACCCCTGCTCTCTTCCCCTGCCCAGCCCTTAGCCGGCCCTACTACCTGACACGCCAGAAGCACCCGGCCCTGCCCACCAGCCTGCCCCAGCAACAGGTCCTGGTGCTGGCAGAGCCCAAGCGGAAGCCATCCACCTTCTGGCACAGCATCAGCCGGCTGGCGCCCTTCCGCAAGTGAGCCCACGCCCCGCCCGATGGCTCCATCTGGACCTGCCCCGCCGGGCGGGCCTCCAGCTTTTCCTCCCCGAGGCTCACCACATCCGGCCTTCCTCTGCCTGTTATGCAAACTGGAGGTGGGAGGTGCTCAGTGCCCCAATTCCCGGTTTCCTCCCCACTACTGGGGCACTGGAGACGCTGGCTGGAGAGGCAGGCCCCCAGCACGTGAACCTCCTGCCACTCTCTGGGCCTGCGCGGGGCCTCCTGGGAGCCACAGCTTGGAACCACGTGTGAGAACGCCACTTTGGACCCTCTTCTCGGGACATCTAATCATTCCTCCTGCTCCTGGTTTCTCTGGGCAGGAGACGTCTCTGCCTTCGACCACCTGCGGAGCCAGGCTGTGTGCTCCTCTGCCCCCATTCTCCTTGCAGGCCCCCAGTTGGTGGACCAGGCAGCCTGCGTCCCTGGTGGGGGGGACCAGGAATTCTGCACACAAAAACATGTGGCCCAGAGCCCACCCGTCTTTGCTTCCCAGTCCCTCTCTAGACACTCCTGGCTGCTGGACACCCTCTCCTCACTTGTGATGTGTTGTTTATAGTGGAAAGAAAACCATAGTCAGCTGAATACTTCTGTCAGGGTTTGTGACCAGTCCATCTGTAGCTGTGGGGTGATTCCAGAACCTGGTTCCAGTATTTTTTGTTCAGATTTTGTTTTTCTAATGGTAGAGAAAAAGAATTGTTAGTGACACAGAAAGACTGCCTTACCCTAAGTGAGCGTGAGAAGCCATAAGGACTGAATTCTGTGGCCCAGCACCCAGGACTGACCCACCCAGAGGCTGGTGGGCACGTGGGATGGAAGGAAGCCCACATCCCAGAGGAGGGGCACCAGTGAGTGTGGCCAGGGCCTGGCTTGGGGCACGGAGCCGCCCCTGTGGCCCACGGGAATTCAGCAGTATGTACAGTCACTCTTGCACTATACCTTCTCCAAGCCAGAAACCACATTTAATTTCATAAAGAAACTTGTGAAAAATAACCTGGCTGCTGGCCCTTGTTTTCTGTTGGAGCCTGTGCATTTTCTTGTCCCCTCGCCACTTGTCTGCTTCTACCCCAGGCCTTTCCTAAGACTAGAGGAATGAGCTAGGCCCCAGGGCTTTGGTGGACAGAGGCTCAGCGCTTCAGAGAGGCTCAGGGTAACTGGGAGCTGTCTCAGCACCTCCCTGCCTGGCTGCTGCCAGTCAGTCTGTTTCGCTGAAGTGAGTTTGGGGGACAGGCAGTCCATAATCTTTCTGGGTCTCACCTTCCTCCTTGGTGAACTGGGGAAGGATGTGTCTTCCTCCCAGGAGGACCGAGGCCACAGGACCATAAGAGGAGGAACAAGGGTGGCTTCCCTCCCCTTCCCCACAACCTGCTACCCTCACACCCATACACACTGCCCAGGTCACTGGGGCTGAGCCTGAAAGCCCTGCATTTCCTAACTTAAGAGACACTACACCTTCCATCCAGGCCAAGCCACCTGGAGACAAAACCTATGGGGAAAAATCATGAAAATCACAGTATGCAACACAAGTCAATCTTTATTGAAAACTGCAGTATTAATACATAACAATTCTTGTTACAATAAACGTGCTTTTAAGAATTTTAAATCTGAGCTCATCTACTCATCAGATTGCATAAAAAATTAAAATAGTACGAATTTACACATAATGGAATTGGCTCAGGATGGGTGTTCCATTCCTTTGTATTGATTGACACCTTAAGTTCAATGCAGAGGTGAGGGGGGCCTTTGACACTGGAAGACAATGCTGATTTAAGTTTTAAAAAAGTACTATGAGAATGGTCTAAAAAAAAAAAAAAAACAGTATTCCAAAATCATTTTAAAAAAACAAACAATTTCTTAGTAACGGTGGCTCCCTGGGGTCTCTATTGAGTGGCCATCACAGTAACCCTGCCAGGAACACATGAGAGCTACCCTCAGGTCCAGCCCAATTAGTCTACCGACCACTGGTCTGCACGAGGACCTACAGGAGACCCCAACAGGGCTCAGGAGGCCAAGACAAGACACTTGTCATCTCCAACACACCAATCCTGAGAGCACAGCATCCCCTGAAGCTCACTGCAGGCTCCCTGCACAGAGATGGCCAGCCTCTCCTCCGTCTCCCTGTCCCAACTGACTTGACATTTGATCCCAGGGATTCAAATAAGATTACCCCAGAGGTTTTCTGTTCAAGTGAATAGGGTGGGGAAAGAGAAATCCTCTGAAACATGTAAGATCAACTCTGCAACTTTCTACCTGAAAAGATCAGACCCTCCTCTGCAGCGTGTCCTCTGCAGGCTCCTTTCAGAAAGCTCAGGCTGAGCAATAAACAGCTCAGGAGAAAAAAACACACCAACATGTGAAATGTGCTAGAGAGGAGAGTCACGCAGGCCACCCTTCCCCTATGCCAACCACTCCTCTCTAGAGACACACCCGTCCTTAGAAAGCACCAAGAGAAGAACCAGAAGCTGCCCCCCACCTCAAGCCCCACACCCTTAAGCCTGCCCTTGCACGGCCAGAGGAAGTCAGGCAGGCGGCCCGTCTGGGCAATGCCCAGGCTGGCAAGAACTGGGGTGTCCAGCCGTTAGCTGCCAGATAGGGAGAAGGTGGCCCAACTGGTCAGAGTAATACTGTTTCCAAATGTTTACAAAGGACAGGTGAAGAAGTGGGTTTCCTTAAAAAGCAGGCCCCAATACTGATGCATGTGGTGCCTGCCATCCTTTCTCCACCTGCTGGCAGGACAGCACTACCAGAGATTAGTACATGCCAAGCCCCAAGAATCTGTTTCCTCTTGTTTGAAGTGCCGATGCCAGCAGACGGAGCAAGGCGCTGCATACCCAGCCTGGGAAGGGCAGGGCGCGTACCAACCAGGTGTCCAGCCCACAGCTCAGGACCACACTCGGCTCCTGTAAATACTGCATTTGCATAGCACTCAACAGAGTCACATAATACAACTGGTAGGCCTAATAACCAACCCAATAAGAATGTTGAGAAAAGACTGAACACAAGAGACATAAAATATTCTGGAAGCGCTTCTGTGCTTGTCACCATGAATGGCCCTGGCCTGAATGCTGGCCTCAGTTCTCAAAGGCAGCAAGATGATGGGACCATCGCTCATCATGAAACGTCGTCACCCAGCCCAGATCCAAACAAGATTTCCCTCAGCAGAGAAACATACCTTCTAAACCTTAGGGGAAGGCTGTAGAATAAAATTTTCTAAAAATATCCATGATGATACCTATGTTTATAGGAATTAGTTCCTTTACTTGGCTGTCTCAACTTCTAAAATAACTGTAATTTAGCTGAAAGACTCTCAAATTAGGAATGTCACATATAAAAATTGCAAAATTTCTCTGAATGTTCTACTATTGTGCTTAGGATATCAAATTATGCAACTTTATAACAGAAGCTCTATTCCTTAGTTAATTTTACTAGAACTAAATGCTGCTAAAATTACAACATATGATAGTTTTATTACTATTCATTATATCCAGATTCTCACCTGCTAGACAAGATCTACCTTCCATATTTGATAGCTGATGCTGATAGTTTCAAAATTGAAAAGAGATCCACACAGATGTATTCCATAATGCAAAAGTATTTGATGAAGTCTCCCAACTCAACTTCACAAAATAGAAGTAAGATTTTTTTAGAAATTACGGGGGGGGGAAGTGTTTATAAAGCTGATGTAAATGGGGAGAAAACGAAACCCACTCTTTTCTTTCTCTTGAAAACACCATTTAATTCAGTGCTCGTGAAAATACTCATCCTGTGTGTGCCAAGTCTCAGGCAAGCTGGAAGAAACAGCCTATATAATTTCTCTTAACTTCCTCCTGAATTCAAATGAGTCCAACCCTTACAGGTAGTGGCGTGTGTGTGTCTGTGTATGCGCACACTGGGACGTTTAAAAAGCATATACTAATCTCTTATTTTCTCCTAACTTATTATGCTAAACTGGGGAAACCAACTTCTCTGTTCAGCCCCTGGAACCATTAGAACATACTGATATTACAAACCGTCCACTATACAGATGGAATTACCAACAAAGAGTTGAAGAAGTGGACACACTGTGCCTGGGGTAAACGGCTGCTACTCTCACACACACACACACACACACACACACACACAAATACACACAAACAAAGGTGGGTTAAGTGCTCTTGAAGCAATTTAAAGTACTTATCAGTAAACAACACTATGTTACAGACATTAGAAATAAATCTTGTTTACAATGATCCATGCAAAAATATTCCTAAAACTCTTATAAAATAAAATGTGAAAAAGAAAATTATGAAGAGTACTTACTATAAAAAATAAGGTTACCAAAGGCTCAGGGGTCAGGTATCCCACTCACTGTCCGGGGCTGAAGGCCACCCCAGTGCCGGAGCCCTGACCAGCTGCAGGAGCTGTAAGGAGAGTAAGGTGCCCTCCCCACCTGAGGCCCACAGCGCTTGGAACGACGAGGGGTGGAGCAGGGGCACCCCCACCCCTGACAGATGGCTGAAAGGGAACAGCCCTCACCCCCCCACCCCCTCTAACTTCATCTGAGGACAGACACACACACACACACCCCTATTGATACAAGTTGGGCACATTTAGGCAAAAAAAATTCTCTTGGTTTCTTATGTACAATATTCAGATTTTCAACACAAAATCCTTTCTGTAATAAGTTCTGGCAGGCAAACACGTTCTGACGCTGCCTGGCCCTTTGCTGTCCACACGTGCTTTGTGCTGAGTGTCCTCAGCCGCAAGAAGAGATGGCCAAAGGGGCTCACAGACAACAGGCGCCAGCCCTTCCCTCACACACCCCCACAGCCATCTCCACACAAGTCCCCATCAAGTGCATGGGCCGAAACACAGCCCTGCCTCTCTACAAGGAACAATCAATATCCAATAAAGTTCTGTTCCCTTTTAAAAGTTCTTAATATACGACTTTCTTCATAACACACAGCTGAATTAAGTCTTTGCCCTTCTTTTGGGAAGGAGAACAGCAATGCCTACATATATTTTCAGGTGACTCAGACATTTCCCCCGCCGGGGGGTGGGTGGGTGGGAAGGAATGATTTTTCTAAGCTAAATAAAGGAGAGGCCAATACCTCCTCCAAGTGTGGCTGGTTCTCTTTCACACATCTTCCATCCCAGGAAAATAATTTTGCTCTACATAGGACTTTCCCATTAAACATATAGAAAACATCATCTCTATCTGTAAGAGATTAGTAATGAAAATTTAGATGGCAGAGAAAATTGCTTTGCTGATACATAAACCACCTTGTGTCCCTAACTGGATGCATGGTAATCCCTAAGGACGTCCACATCACACTGACCCCACAAGCCTAAATGGAGAGAAAGCCATTAACCTGGCTGCACCCCAAGCAGCAGTGGTCTCCCCACACTCTCCCAAACCCTGCAACTCTCTCCCAGTGCAGTCTGCATAAAAGGAACAGATGGCTGGAAACTAGAAGTCCACGTTTCCAACTGGCAACCCACGTCAACCCCAAAAGGCTGAAGAATCATCAAAGAGATTTCAGATGCTCTATGAAGAAATTCACTTTAACACTTATAACTTTAAGACTCTGCATACATTACAACAGTGCATTAGTGATACAAGTTGTAAAATACTTTTCCATTCCTTTGGATTTTGCATACGATGGTTCTGCATCAGTCACTGTAGGTAGATTGAGCAAGCTTTGTTTTTGTTTGTCTTTTTTTAACATGCATTCAACTAGATATGATTCAGAACAGATTAACACTCCCTTTTTATCATTACAGTTAGCTAAAAAATTGCCTGGCAGCCCACCAAACAGGATTTGCTTTAAGACCAACCCACAGAGTCAGTTGGAGACTGAGGGTGCTGGGACCTGCTGGGCCGGCTGTAGTAGTGTTTAGCTAAGTGTCGAGAGCATTAAGAAGAAAGTCCTGGTTGGAGGCACAAGGCCTGCAGCACCAGCTGTGGAACCTCCATGATGTGACTGCACAGCTCCATCCGCACACCTGGGGGGTGGGGAGAAAGACGGACACGGTCACACACAGCTCCTCTGGCACCACTGCTCAGAAAAGGAGGCATTCAACTGGAGGAGGAGGAGGAAATCCACTAGGACAAGAAAGGGCAGCGGCAAGAGAGGCAACTGTGCTGGTTCCCACGGACCCCAGAGACTTCCAGTTACAACTGGAGTCCTACTTCCTGCAGGAGGCGGGCAGGAGACTAGAGCACAGCCCAGGTAAGGAACACAGTGCAGGGGGTGCACAGCAAGAACTCAATGGTTTCCTTCTTCTTTCCTCTGTAGAGTCCCAATAAGGACACAAATGTAAACGTTGCATTGCCTATGGATCATCAGGTAGCATTTTTCTTAGCAGTGTTTAAACTGACACAGATCTCCCGTTCTCCTCTTTAAAAACTGCACTTTAGTTCACAAGCTGGCCCTGGGCTTCACCAGTCACTTACGTTTGCAGGGTGATCACCACTGGGGGGGCACATAGCTGTAGGTGGGCGTTCCTGGGGCCCGATACGTGGGCACGGTGACGGGGTGGGGGGCGACAGGAGTCGGGGAGTGGGCAGTCAGCAAGGTACCTGGAAGGAAGAGCAGGCATCTCAGTGGAGGGCGGCGTCCCACCACTGCTCCCTCTTGCAGGGGAGCTCCCGCCCGACCCCCGTGGCAAGGCGGCAGGCAGGCAGACGGGAAGAGGGGATGGCTTTGACCCACAATGCTCTCAGAACTCTTGATTATATACAAGTCAAAGCTGTATAAACACAGCAAGCTTGCATGGAGAGCATGTCTGCAGAAGCCTTTGGGCCTCCCCTCCATACAAGCATACCGAATTATTTTTGCAGATGAGGTGATAAAAAGAAAACAAATATATTATTCGGCCTTAAAAAGGAAGGAAATTAGTCACATGCTACAACATGGATGAACCCTGAGGACATTATGCTCAGTGGAATAAGCCTGTCACAAAAAGACAAATTCCGCACGAGTCCACTTATATGAGGTCCCTAGAGGAGTCAAATGGATAGTGACAGAAAGGAGAATGGTGGTTGCCAGGGTCTGGGACAAGGTGGAAGGGGGAGCTGTTTAATGCGTACAGAGCTTCAGTCCTCCAGGACGAGAAAGTTCTGGAGATGTGACACAACAGTGTGGTAACACCACTGACCTGTACACTTGGAAATGGTTATGGTGGTAATAAATAACTGGAAGAGAGGGAGAGAGGGACGTGGAGGGAGAGTCCCAACTACATGAGCTTCTGAGTACCTTAAGCTAAGCATGTTTTCCCCGTAACTGCAGAAAACTCAGCTGTGTCCATTTATGGACAAGCACCACCTCAAACCTAACAGCCTCACCTGGCAGCCCTTCTCTCCTCCTCCTTCCTGCCTGCACCCACACCAGGGCCTGCCATCCCCTCCCTCCATGTGCCTCAAACACACAGTTTCTATCTGTGCCAGACTCTCCTCTGCCTTCACGGGTAAGTATGGGAAAACCAAATAAAATAGAGACTCTAAGCAGAAACACCCAATGGTATACTGAAACACCGTTCTCTCCTGACACATTTTCCGTATACTAAAGTCTAGGAAAACGAAGAGGGAACAATATATATATATATTTTTTAAAGACCCAGCCATGGGCAACCAAATGCATTGTGTGTACCGTACCTGGCCCCTCACCACAGACAATTCACATGCCCATAGGAGGTAACCTAATCCCTAGACATTCATTCAGTCAAGCCCTCACACACTCGAAGGTTCCATGGAGACAGGCCCATTCCTGCCACGGGTCTCTTCTCTCTGTGGCTTATTTTCCAGACCTAGGGGAAGCCTTGGGAAATAAAGTCAATGTACGCCAAAGGATTTCTACAGGCAGCTGTTATCTGTATGAACACAAGACCGGCTTCCCTAGATTCAGGAAAACATCCCCATTCAGACAACCTGGCCTGCACTGGTATCCCACACTAAAGGGAAGGATCAAGAGGGCCAGCCCCCCAGATCACAAAGTATCCCTCTCTGCCCAAGCGTTATGTGCTCACATTAGGAATCTGGCCACTCCTTGTCCCTACAGCCAAGTGACTCAGCTCACCAAAAAAAAAGTGGCCCCATCAAAAGTGGCCCCAGGGGCTTCCCTGGTGGCGCAGTGGTTGAGAATCCGCCTACCAATGCAGGAGACACGGGTTCGTGCCCCGGTCCGGGAAGATCCCACATGCCGCGGAGCGGCTGGGCCCGTGAGCCATGGCCGCTGAGCCTGCGCGTCCGGAGCCTGTGCTCCGCAACGGGAGAGGCCACAGCAGTGAGAGGCCCGCACACCACAAAAAAAAAAAAAAAGTGGTCCCATCAAATTTGGAGAGGGCTACTCAGTCATGGTCTATGGAAAAGATACTTGGTTCATGGTTCTAAACCCCACACTCCAGTCTCAACTGAAAGGAGAAGGAAGAGAAAGGAGGGGAGGTAAAGAAAAACATAACATGCCATTTCTTCCCCAAAGATCAGGTGTCCTTCCACACAACTCTAGCCATGATGTCAAAGCCAAGGGTCAGAGTACCGGTGAGCCCTCCCTCCCCCCAGCCCTCATGCCATCACGGAGCAGGCGGCCCAGGGCCCAGGACTCACCCGCTGACATGGCCATAGTGGTCCCCGCCACCATGCCCATGGTGACGCCGTTGCCTCTAGGCGGAGGGAGAGCAGCAGGGTACACTGTCGCCGGCATGCCGTTGGGCTGCACCACTGTGGTGTGGTGGATGACGTGAGGGGGTGCTGCATACAGGGGCTGGGGGTAGTACGTGCCTTGCTGGGGAAAGAAGAGAGACAAGGGCCACAGGGTCCCACACCCAGGGGGTCAGAGCCCTGAGGAACCGGCCCTTCCCACACGCACAGTGCCCAGTAGACCCCGTAAGACCCCCACAGCGCGCCCCAGGCCTACCTGTGCGTACGGGCTCTGCTGGGGGTAGGCACTTCGTACGGGGTACACAGCGGTCTGGTAGGGGTTGGGGGAGGAGGAGTATGGTGGCACCGCCCCGCTGGTGGGGGAACAGGACACTTTGTAAGGTGTGCCAGGAGTGTAACCTGAAACAAAGAAGCCCCAAAAAGCCTTAATTCAAACCCACACTCGGCCAGATACAGGGGACGGACCAAGTGTGCAGCGAGGAACGAGGCAGCGTGCCAGCCCTGAACCGCAGCCATATCTGACACCTCCACTGAGATCTGGCTTCACTGCTTAGACTTTATGTGCAAGTATTTTTGGGGGGGGGAGCGGGGGAGGAGAAAGTTCTACTGAGTGCATACTTACATAGGAACAGGAAAGAAACACGGGTCCTGTCGGAATTTAAATTAGCACACCCTTGCTGGGGCACAATTTGGCATTAAAAGTATGTATGACTTTTAACCCCACCATTCTACTTCTAGAAATTTGTTTTGAAGAAATAAGCATGGCACATAAAATGATGCTCAACATAGCTCGTCATCAGGGAAATGCAAATCAAAACCACTATTGCCTCACACCTGTGAGCATGGCTATGAATAAAAAGAACACAAATAACAAATGTCGGTGAAGCTGTGGAGGAAAGGGAATCCTCGTACACTGTTGGTAAGAACACAAATTGGTGTAGCCACTATGGAGAACAGTATGGAAGTTTCTCAAAAAACTACAAACAGAACTACCATATGACTCAGCAATTCCACTCCAGGGTATTTATCCCAAGAAAATGAAAACACTAATTTGACAAGATACATGCATCCCAATGTTCATAGCAGAATTATTTACAACTGTCAAGATATGAAAGCAACCAAAGTGTCCATCAACAGATAAAGATGATGTGGGAAACATACATACATAGGGGCGTGCATGGGAATGTTACTCAACCATAAAAAAAGAAGGAAATTTTGTCATTTGCAACATGGATGGACTTAGAGGGTATTATGCTAAATGAAATAAATCAGAAACAGACAAATACTGTATGATATCACTTATATGTAGAATCTAAAGAATACAACAAACTAGTGAATATAACAAAAAAGAAGCAGACTCACAGATATAGAGAACAAACCAGCGGTTCACTGGAGAGGGAAGGGAGGAGGGGGGCAACATAGGGGTAGGGGATTCAGAGGTACAAACTACAGGACATACACAAGGAATATAGCCAATATTTACAGTAACTATAAATGGAGTATAACCTTTAAAAATTGTGCATCATATAAAATACTGTACATCAACTATACTTCAATTAAAAAAGAAAAAAAGAAATAAGCATGGATTTGAACAAAGGCTGAACTGTAAGCATGCTCATCACAGTGTTGTTAATTACAGCAATAACAAAAGGAGAAACTTGTCAAACACTAGGGTTATGCTAAAAAGACTTCTGGGTCTAAGGTACAGCAGGCTGAACACATACTTTTGCCTTTGTCCCCACCCAAAATGACAATAAAGCAGATTAATAAATAAAAAGACACAAAGCCACACAGATCAAGAAGAGAAGAAAAGACATTTTAGAACCTAATCATTTTGGAATCTTTTAAAAAGTACAAGTGGAAAATAATTTAGCAGACTCAAAAAAGCTACTCTCAGCCAGCAGTGCAGAGGGTCAAGAAGCAGCCTGACACCTGGAAAGACCCTTCCCCCTAGACCTAGAAGCTGTCAGCACGTGTTGCCAGGAAGTGATGAAGGACCACGATCTGGAAGAGTGATTCAGAGTCTAACTGGTAAGCAGTAAGATGCCGGACTCCCCCTCCTGACTCCCCATTCCAACGGAGGAGTTTTTCTCCAGGGAGGTTAAGAGAGGGTCTCTGAATTGCCACGTTCATAGTTCACTGATTTATACAGACTAAACCACCAACAAACTGTGGTACAACCATACAACAAAATACTAATACTCAGCAACCAAAAGGATAGAACTGCGGATACACATAACATGGGATAAATCTCAAAAAAAAAAAAAAAGAAAAAAGAAAAAAGAAAAATACAACATGCAAAAGAAGTCAGACACAGTAACACCTGATATGAAACTCTAGGAAAGACCAACATAATCTACAGAGACAGAAAACCAATTAGTGGTGCCCAGGGGCCAGAGGGCATCTTTCACAGGAATGAAGTCACTTGACTGTTTGTGGTGTCACACATCTGTATACATGTCTAAACACACCAAACTGTGCACTTATAAAGGATAGCTTATATGCAAATTATACCTCAATAAAACTGCTTTCTAAAAAGTCTCATTTTTCATTCACTAGAACGGCTGACATGGCAGAATGCTCACACGAGTTCCATGGAACAATACAACTTCTCATAAAGCTACAAATATACTTCCCATAGGGCCCAACAATTCACTCATACTTTCCCTAGAAGAATGAAAACACTTCCACAATAGGACTTGTAAAAAATGTTCACCAATCTTACTCAGAATAGCCAAAAGATGGGAAATAATCCAAATGTTTATCAATAGGAAAATGGGTAAATTATGATGCATCCATATAAACACTACTCAGTATCAAAAGGCAAAAGCATGAATGAATCTCAAACCATGCTGACCTTTTAAAAGACACCAGACACAGAGCACACACTGCATGATCTCATTTTCAACACTTAAGTAAACCTAGCTATGGTGACAGAAGTCGGGGGGAGCGGGAGGGAGGTGTATGATTTGGAGAGAGTGAAAGAAAAGCCCAGGATGATAAAAGTGCTCATTATTTTGTTTTGGGTGGTGGTTACGCGAGTATGACAATTGTCAAGATCCATCCAAATGGGGCTTCCCTGGTGGCGCAGTGGTTGAGAGTCCGCCTGCCAATGCAGGGGACGCAGGTTCGTGCCCCGGTCCGGGAAGATCCCACGTGCCGCCGAGCAGCTGGGCCCGTGAGCCATGGTCGCTGAGCCTGCACGTCCGGAGCCTGTGCTCCACAACGGGAGAGGCCACAGCAGTGAGAGGCCCGTGTACCGCAAAAAAAAAAAAAAAAATCCATCCAAATGAATATTTAATATGTGGGTGATTTGCATAAATTATATCTCAAACTTAAAAATGAGCTGAGCTGAGTATTTAAAAAATTAAAAGTTTAAAAAATTTAAATCACTTTATTGAACTGTGTTTAGCGGTGTACTTATATTTTAATTTAAAAGAGAAAAAAAAGAATGAATGACTTCCAGGATATACACTAGTTTTTTTTAAACATCTTTATTGGAATATAATTGCTTTACAATGGTGTGTTAGTTTCTGCTTTATAACAAAGTGAATCAGCTATATGTATACATATATCCCCATAACCCCTCCCTCTTGCATCTCCCTCCCACCCCTCTAGGTGGTCACAAATCACGGAGCTGATCTCCCTGTGCTATGCGGCTGCTTCCCACTAGCTATCTATTTTACATTTGGTAGCGTATATATGTCCATGCCACTCTCTCATTTTGTCCCAGCTTACCCTTCCCCCTCCCTGTATCCTCAAGTCCACTCTCTATGTCTGCATCTTTATTCCTGTCCTGCCCCTAGGTTCTTTAGAACCAATTTTTTTCTTAGATTCTATATATATGTGTTAGCATACGGTATTTGTTTTTCCCTTTCTGACTTACTTCACTCTGTATGACAGACTCTAGGTCCATCCACCTCGCTACAAATAACTCAATTTCGTTTCTTTTTATGGCTGACTAATATTCCATTGTATATATGTGCCACATCATCTTTATCCATTCATCTGTTGATGGACACTTAGGTTGCTTCCATCTGCTGGCTATTGTAAATAGTGCTGCAATGAACATTGTGGTACACATTACTTTTTGAAATATGGTTTTCTCAGGGTATATGCCCAGTAGTGGGATTGCAGGGTCGTATGGTAGTTCTATTTGTAGTTTTTTAAGGAACCTCCATACTGTTCTCCACAGTGGCTGTATCAATTTACATTCCCACCAACAGATACACCAGTTTTAAATTATCCTTTTTTTTTGAACCACAAGTCTCCCTTTCCTCCAAGGGGCCGAGTCAGTCCTGGAGACCCACTGAGAACCGTCACGCACTTGGTGTGCCTGGGTTCACTAAGACCTTAAATGCCATGTTTCTCATTTATTCCCCAGACTGCCCCTCATGGTGTTCATGGTGAAGATGCTGGTAACGGTGCTAATGCCCCAAAGTCACACACAGCAGAGCAGGTGCTCAGACAAACCCAGATCCAGCAGCACTGAGCAATGACTCCTTTGCCCAAACCAGGTAATTCCCAAGCTCAGCTCGTATGTTTTAAGGAGAAAAGACCCTCAGAGGTTTCCCTATTTCTGTGTTTCAGAAAAAAAATTTTGTATTGAAGTATACTTGATTTGCAATATTGTGTTAGTTTCAGGTAGACAGCAAAATGATTCAATTATACACACACACACGGGTCGTTTTCATATTCTTTTCCATTATAGGTTATTCTAAGATATTAAATATACTTCCCTGTGCTATACAGTAAATTCTTATTACTTCTCTATTTGATGTATCTATTTGTATCTGTTAATCCCATACTCCTAATTTATCCCTCCCCTCTCCCTTTCCCCTTTGGCAGACTAAAGTTTGTATTCTATGTCTGTGAGTCTGCTTCTCTGTGAGTCTGTTTCTGCTTTGTATATAGATTTATTTGTATTATTTTTTAGATTCCACATATAAGTGACATCATATATTTGCCTTTCTCTGTATGATTTACTTCACTTAGTATAATATTCTCTAGGTCCATCCACATTGCTTCAAATAGTAATTATTTCATTCTTTTTTATGGCTGAGTAGCATTCCAACACACACACATATACCATGCCTTTTTAAACCAATCATCTGTTGATGGGCACTTGGGCTGTTTCCATGTCTTGGCTATCATAAATAGTGCTGCTATGAACACTGGGTAGCTTTTCGAATACGAGTTTTTATCTTTTCCGGATATATGATCAGGACTGGGATTGCTGGATTATATGGTAGCTCTCTTTTTAGTTTTTGTTTTATTTACTTATTTACTTATTTATTTATTGGCCACCTAGCGCAGTTTGCAGGATCTTAATTCTCTGACCAGGGACTGAACCCAGGGCCCTGGCAGTGAAAGCGCCGAGTCCTAAACACTGGACTGCCAGGGAATTCCCTATTTTTAGTTTTTTAAGGAACCGCCATACTGTTTTTCATAGCGGCTGCACAAATGTACATTCCCACCAGGTTTCCCTATATTATTTTGAAATTCATTAACTATTATGTAAGTAAAAACAATGCCAAAATTTGAAGACACCAAATTTCAATACCAGTTTGGGGCTGAAAGAGAGTAGAATAAAGAGTCTCAGTCTCAGGATTTGGAAAAGCAACATTAACGACAAGAGCAGTTAAGTCCCTCTCTCTAGCTGCTCATCTTCTAGTCTTTAAGAGGGACAGAAAAGGAAAGTGATGGTTTCACAGGTTTCACAGGTATATACATGTTAAAACCCATCAAATTGAAGCTTTAAATACGTGTACTTAATTGTACACCAATTATACCACAATAAGGTGGCAAAACATTTTCTTTAATTACAAAGAAAAAGGTAATTATGAAAGCCACTAATTTCTACCCCTGCACTGACACTCCCAGGAGACGGCTCAGTGATAGCTCCTAATTCCCCATAAATGACTGACTACATCAGAGGAGGAAATGAGGCACTGGTGCCTGGACATACTCGTGACCAGTCACAGTGATGGAAGCACTGCACCAGGGCAGAGTGCTGCCAACTGCCAGAGTGCATCACCAACATCCCATGCCATGCTTGGGGCCAACAGGGCCAACAAGTGCTAGACTTCAAACTTGAAAATCACATTCAGGGGCTTCCCTGGTGGCGCAGTGGTTGAGAGTCTGCCTGCCGATGCAGGGTACAAGGGTTCGTGCCCCGGTCCGGAAAGATCCCACATGCCGCTGAGCGGCTGGGCCCGTGAGCCATGGCCGCTGAGCCTGTGCGTCCGGAGCCTGCGCTCCGCAACGGAAGAGGCCACAACAGTGAGAGGCCCGCGTACCACAAAAAAAAAAAAAAAAAAAATTAAGAAAATCACATTCAGAATTTCTGGCGCTAGCCAGTTTTCATAGGTTAAAAAGAACCAACAAGGCCCCCCCTTTCTTCACTGTACAATGAAAAAACATCCATGACATAGATGAAACAACTGGTAATATAAATACTGATTGTAGTACTGATACTATTAAGTAATTATTGTTATTTTTTAGGTGCGATGATATATATTTTTTAATTCATCTTTTAATGATAATACTGAAAAACCGATGAATGTGATGTCTGAGATTGGTTTCAAAATAATATAGGGGAAAGTGACAGGAGTACAGATGGAAAAGATCAACTTTAAGCTATTAACTGGTAAGCCTAGGGCATGGGCAGGTAGACCCTGTACTGTGTACTTGTGTATACTTGTAACTGCTGAGGCTAGGGTGTGGGTAAGTGGCCATCATCCTGCTGTGTACTTATGTTATCTTTGTATTTCAAATTTTTCATAATAAAAAGTCTTTCAAAGTGTTTTATAAAGGTTAGGTAGATTTATGGATTAAAAGAGACAAGAGACGTAAGAAACTCAACTTTATAAAAAATTCAACATGTAAATTTTGAATAGATCCTATTTCCAAATCTTTTAAAAAAAATTTTGGGACAAATGGGCAAATTTAAATATGAACTATAAAATAAAATGAGAGAATTACTGCTTCTAAGTATGATAACGGTATCACGGTCATGCAGAAGAGCATCCTCATTGTGTTACATTGAGGGTCAAGCTGAAGCCCACAGGACAAGAGCCAAAGGCTATAACTCTGAATTCCTTCAAGAAAAAACCAAAAACAAACAACAAAACGTACACACACACTCATCTTTATATGGTAGATAAAGCACATATGGCAATATGATAACTGATGAATCTCGGTGCTGGATATTATGGACATTCACTACACTGTTCTCTCAATTTTTCTGTATATCTGAAACTGTTTTGTAGTAAATAAGGTGAAAAAATTATAATGCCTTCAGATGGTGACACACAACTGAGAGAGGAGCTAAGAAAACCTCCCAGGAAACAACAGTCATGCAGCAGCTAAAGGGACAAGGAAGGAAGCGGGCAGAGGTCCCCTGCTACTAGGAGATGAAGGTGAAAGATTTCTGAGCCTTTAAAAAGGCCATAAGCTAGGAGGGCGTGGCTCTTCAGCAATCTGATCTGAAAGATAACCTGGCAGCTAGGTACTAGCTGGAAGGGCAAATAAAGGTAAAGTATGCCAAAGTTCAATACATACAGCCAACCCTCTATAGAAAGTCATGGTTCTATAGGATAAAATGATTCAAAAAAGAATGAGAAGAGAAAGGAGAACCTGTCTGAGGAAGTGAAAACACACAAGCAATGCATTCATGACCTGAATGAAAAACTGGGAGAAAACAGAGCCTCTAAAAAAGCCATCAATATTCCTAATAAGAAAGTCCATGACAATTTTGTCACTGTTCAAACTGCAGAAAGAGCCTGGAGCTTGCACTGAAGAGAAGCTGGAAGCTGTCCACCGGAATAAGCTGCTAAGGACACGGTATGAAAGCAAAGTTAGGAAGATCTAAGCATACGCCTCTCCAGAGAGAGGCCCTCTGATTCAGAAGCACTCTTCTGGCCCACCACATCCATTGAAAAAAAGGTAAAGTCCCTTATTTACCACAGTCAATGATAGGCCAACCTACGATGTCGAGCTTTTCTTTTAAGGGAGGCTAGAGGCCTACTGTTGTAGAAATCCATCCAGCAGGCCTGAGGTCTCTTAATCATCTGAGATATCTTTTTTATAACACCTGCCTCATATGTACACTTTATTGAAGATAAAGAGATGACTCCAAGAAGGTACCACGTGTATGCGTTTGTCAGAATACAATGAATGGTATATTTAAAATGTGAGCATTTCATATATGTAAATTTCACCTAAAAACAAAACCTAAAAGAACTGTAAACAAATATTAACAATATGCCCACTGAAGTAGATGGGGAAAAGCGTCCTGACATCCACAACTTACTTCAAAACACATGAAAAAACAAGATGGACTGAAGGATGGATGGAGTAAAATGTTTAATTTTAAAAGTTGATTTTAGGGACTTCCCTAGTGGTCCAGTGGTAAAGAATCCGCCTTCCAATGCAGGGGACGTGGGTTCAACCCCTGGTTGGAGAACAAAGATCCCACATACTGCAGGGCAACTAAGCCTGTGCACCACAACTACTGAGCTCGTGCGCCTCAACGAGAGAGCCTGCGTGCCTCAAACTACAGAGCCCACGCACCCTGGAGCCCGCATGCCACAACTAGAGAGAAGCCCACGCACCACAACTAGGGAGAAGCCCGCATGCCACAACAAAGAGCCCACACACAACTAAGATCCTACGCAGCCAAAAAAATAAAGAAAATAAATTTTTTTTTAAGTTGATTTTTAAAACTTTAATTATAGACTCTTGGCAGTCCATATGGAGATGCTCACTGTGAATTTTTTTCAGCTTCTCTGTATGTTGGAAAAATAGTCACCCACTATTTCTAATTATAGTAACAATTTTTAATATATATTATCTTACTGCTTATTCTTGTAACTGTGAGCTATGTCCTGAACTCTTGAGAAAATTGATTTTGGTTTTTTGTATGGGCATGAATATTACATCACTTTCTATCCAACACTGAAGACAAACCAATTTCAAGGAGAGCAAACATGTCTCCCAGTCAATTAAAAACAACATGTGTATAGGCACTTTCCTTTTTGTTTTCTGTAACACCAGATCCACTGTCTCACACCAGAGAACCTAAACAGGAGTCTTACAAACTTAAAATTAAAAAATACATAAATAAACACACATACATCTCATAGTATCCAAAATAGACACTTTGTGAAATAATATTTTGGTCTGCCAACCATTCACCATGCAAAACCAAACACACTCATTGCTTGGTCTTTCAAAAACACTACCAGCTTTCCAGATGCTCCTTCCCTAAAGACCACTTATAAGGGTGCCACACAGACAATAAATACACTGGTCACAGCCTTCTTCCTCCTCACTCTCAGCAAACATGCATCACCGCAGGCTGACCTCCTCTCTGGGCAGAACTCATGCACAGGGCCACTGCTCTCAAACTGCTGTGAGGGGCCAGAAGCTTTTTACATCGGAATAGATCATTTTTCCCCAAAAGTACCGCGAACCACACAAATTTCATATAATAACTTTCTGAGTATAAGAAATTTATTTAGAAAATTTGGAAATTCAGAAACATATAGTATATGTGAGGAGGAACGACCTGCACCAAACACAGCATCACGAAATTTCAGAACCTGGAGACAGAACCACTACAGAGCACCAAAGAGAAGCCCAGCTCAGTCAACCAAGCATCAGAAAGGTACCGGCATTCTCAGCAGCAACAACGAAACTGGCAAACAGTTCGGCAATGTCCTCAAAATTCTGAGGAAAATAACTGCTAGCCTAAAATTCTATATCCAGACAGACTAACAATGAACTGTGAGTGCAGAATAAAATGTTTTCCGACATGAAAAAATCTCAAAACTGTGACTCTCCCATATTCTCCTGGGAGATTACTGAAAAAGATCCTCCACTAAAACCAGAGTAAACTAAGAAAGGAGACAAGGTATCAAGTGCAAGGGAAGAGAAGAGAACTCCCTGGGATAATGGAGGAGAACGACCCAGTGTAAGGCCCAGAGGACAAGCAGCCCAGGCCAGAGTAGGAGAGAGGGTTTCAAAAAGACATCACCAAGAAAAGAAAACACGAACACCTTACGTGGCCTAAAAGGCTGAGAAGAGACCCCATACCTGGGGGGAAGTTGAGGGTTTAATTAACTTTGTGGTTACAGAAATCTAATAAAAGACACTAGGTCCTGGGAAGAAAAACTAACTGCAGAAGAAAACAGCCACTCGTTCACAGCAGTGAGCAATGTTCACAGGGTCACAGTTAACAGGGGTAGGAAGGAAAACCAGGAATCTTTAAACTATGTGAATGTAAACCTTTAACTTAAGTGACAGAGAGAAACAGAGGCCATGACCCCACAACCTGTTAACACACTAATGTTCTTCTCTCCTGTGTGGCTGCCGTAAGTGAAACTTTTAAACAAACCTGGGATCTTACTTCATGGACATAATTCTGAGCTTAAAAAGAAAGAAAGTGGCACATCGTAAAGCATTTCCACTTACTAAACATCCCTCATACACAAGTAATAAGACCAGTTAAACACTGAAATAAACCAACAGTTTAATCGAACCATTACTTTACTAGATATATCTGCACGTATACATAAATATTCGCATAACTGATTACTCTCATTTTTAAGCTTCTTTCTATTATATTGCCAAACTGTCCTCCAAAAATGTTTCCCCAATTTATCCACCATCCAGTCATGCATGGCAGCAACCACAGAAGCCTTTCCATCACTCTTAGCAACGTTCTCATCTTTTAAAAATACGTGCCAATGTATAATATCTAAATCACCTCTTACACAGAGCTTACTACAAAGAACTGAATGTTTTCTTGATGATTTCAGATGATCAATGCAAATATTAGTTACAGATACTCCTGGCTATAAATGGGAATAGAACAGAAGCCTGAACGTGCATCCTTGGTGCCTTGGGAGCTTGATAGCGTGCTTGCAGCTAGAATCCTCAAATAACACAGCTGAGGAGATATAATGATTCGTTAAACAAAATGCCAAAAATGAAACGTCTTTCCCAGGAGTGACAGAGTCAGGATTTGAGCCACATCTTGCTAATGCTACAGCCCAAACTCGTTCCAATATATTGTTCTGATTCCAAAAAAGACAGCCCTCTCTGGTCACACATGTACTCAGCCTACTAGGCTTGTTCATGAGGATAAAATGAATACCACCTCCATTTCCAGATTCTGAGTAATGGACTCTTTCACCAAAAGACACGACATCTCCTCACAAGGTTCTCTAAAACCTCCCTATGTCACACTTGTAAGAGCTAAGAAATAAGCAGTGTTAGGGTTGTAAAAGTGCTTTAAAAGCCACATACACAACCCCTATACTATACATCAGCTTTGTCTGAAAATCTGGTGGTGAGAGAACCAGAACATTGAGAAAGCAGCAGACATGGAGAAAAATTTTGTTTAATATTTCTGTAGTGACAATTTTGGCTTACTCATCACATAAGAAAAAAAGCCCACTGAAAAAGGAAATTTAAAAATTCAAGCTATGAAAAATGCTGAAGATCCCAAAAAAGGAAGGGAGCACAGCTGTAGCCTAGACTCAGATCAGGTGGCTGCAAGCACTTGCGTGACACCGGCAGGACCTTCCAAGTGCCTTTTATCTTTTTCATTCCTAAATTTCACATACATCTTTATTCCCAGCTTCTAAAAATCTGAAGATCTGGCAATGCTGGGCCAGCAGTGTGGGAGCCAACAACTATCCAGCACCCATCAGTGGACACCCCTTTCAACAAGGCAGGCCCTCTTGGCAGCCACCGTTCCCACCAAGACCACTACTCCCACCTGCCTGCCCCAGCTTCTGGGTTAGAGGAACAGCTTGAGAACAGTCTTGGAAAAGAGGCAAGAAAGAGCCCATCTCCCTACAAGAAAGGAAACACGCAAGAGAAGAGGAATGGCACCTGCTCTACAGGTTGGCCAGAGGAGGAAGCTATCAGACACCAGCACCAGCCCACTAAACACCAAACCTTCCCTTCAGGGGAGCACTTCACACCCTGGGCAAGGAAAACGGCTTCACCAGCCTCAAATAAACCTGAGGCTCTTTTTGTAAAAGAATAAGAAAGTTGGAAGCTTTCAGTACATTTTTACATCAATTTGTACTCCACAGAAAAAATGAGTACAAGTGAGCTATGCTGGAGAATTCTAGAACACTGACATTTTATTGTGGTCTGCAGCATGATCACATACAGTAAAAAACAACTAAAACGCAAACATCAACTTCAATCCATTCCTACCACCATATAGAAAAATTAATCCAAAATGGGTCATAAACCTAAATGCAAAACCTAAAATTATAAAACTTCTAGGAGAAAACCTTTGTGATGCTGGGTTAGCAAAGGTTTCTTAGAAACGACACCAAAACCGTGATTTATAAAAGAACAAGATGATAAAGTGAACTTCATTAAATTTTAAAACTCTTGATCTTTTAAAGACACTGTGAAGAGCCACAGACTATGAAAGTATATTTGCAAATCATATATCTAATAAAGAACTCTCAAACCCAACAATAAGAAAACAAACTTAAAAACTGACAGGTAGAAAAAGATGTATACAAACACTTAACCAAAGACACACAAGTGGCAAACAGGCACATGAAAAGATGTTCAACATTATTAGTCATTAGATAAGTTCAAATTAAAACTACAGTAAGAAATCACTACATATTCACTAGCATGGCTAAAATTAAAAAGAATTACTATATCAAGTATTAGCAAAGATATAAAGGAACCTGAACTCTCCTCCACCGCACAACTCCTTTGGAAGACAGTGTGGGAGCTTCTTACAAAGTTAAACATATGCCTGCCTTAAGAGCCAGCTGCTCTACTCCTCTGTATTTACTCAAGAGAAATGAAAAGGTATGTCCACATGAAGAATGTACACAAGTATTCACAGCGGTTTCATGCGTAACAGCCTCAGACCGCAGACAGTCCCAGTGTTCATCGACCAGTGAAGGGATAAGCAATTTGTGCTATTTCTGTACAATGCAATACTACCCAACAATAATTAATAAGAAACGAACTACTGATACACACTACAACATGGATGTCAAAAATTATCCTGAATGAAAGCCAGTCCCCAAAAAGGACATTCAATATGATTCACTTATACAAAATTTTAGAAACTACAAACGATCTGTAGTGAGAGAACACAGATGAGTGACTTCCTGGAGCCTAGGTGAGGTCACAAGGGGCAGGAGAAGACTTCTGGGGATGAGGGATATGTTCATGCTAGACTGAGAAGGTGGCATACATCAGATCAAGTACCCTTTAAATATATGCAGTTTACTGAATGTCATTCAGACCTTCAGAGAGCTGTTTTTAAAAAGTTAAACAAGGGCTTCCCTGGTGGCGCAGTGGTTGAGAATCCGCCTGCCGATGCAGGAGACACGGGTTCGTGCCCTGGTCCGGGAAGATCCCACATGCCGCGAAGCAACTAAGCCCATGAGCCATGGCCGCTAGGCCTGCGTGTCCGGAGCCTGTGCTCCGCAACGGGAGAGGCCACAACAGTGAGAGGCCCGCTTACCGCAAAAAAAAAAAAAAAAAAAAAAAAAGTTAAACAAGATGAGATGTTTCACAAAAGGAGATGGTGGTGCCATTTGGCCCTTAAATAATCTAGTGAGTAATAACATAATACGGCTTGTCTCAGGGAAGGGATATTCCATAACAGATCCCAAAAGATGGCACAAAGTAGCAGGTTCTCTAGTTCTTGGGAGAGAAAGAGTGTGAATAAAAGCTATGCAAAAACAAAACAAAATCTCTTTTGGAAAGAACAGGTCGATGTGTCAAAGAGCTAGGGATTTAAAATTGGGACTCTAGGATTCACTGTGTCTTAGTCATGGGAAACCTTCATACTGCAAACATTACCCTGGTGTAAGTTCAGGGAACGTGAAGGCAAAGAGAGAAAGCTTGGGAGCAGGAAGACGAAGCTAAGAAGGTCTTTCTCTGGGCGTGAGCTATAGGGTGAACAAAGGCAGTCAGCGTGGGAATGGAATGGGAGTCATGGACAGAAGGGCCACAGAAGGAAGGAAGAATTTTATGATTATCAAATTGGAAGAACTCAGGAAAAGGACACTGCTGCTGTCTCCTCTCCTGTCAAGTTAACTATGTGAGGCTAGGGGTTCTGAGGGACAAAGAAGCACCCCAGCAGACCCGTGAGGCTGAGCCTTCAGGTCAGAGTGTAGGCCACCACTGCTGCAGCAGAATCACAAAGTCCACCCTGAGTGAATAAATCCTGGAATGAGCCAACACCAAAATGCAGGCTCAAAGAGGAAAGTCCCGTTAAAAAAAACTGTCTTTACAAGGACCAGACCCAAACAAATTCCACTTTCAATTGTACCACTGATTTCTAAAATCAGAAACTATCCTCATGCACCTTGCACAGAAAATAAGACTTTCTTTTAAAGCCATAATCAAGGTGCTCAAGTTCTAGAGAGAAATCAGTTATCTCTAAAAATGTTAGCAACATGGAAATTCTACTTATTAACATGGCAATATGATCTTTAGTTTCTAATAATCAACACTATTTCATAAATACATACATGTTCTGGCACAACTAGTTACCTGTAAAAAGCTATGATTGGAATGAAGATCCATGTTGTGGAAGGACGCCATAAATGCAATATATTGATACAAAGCTTTATGTGCAATAAGAATTAAGCTTTTATTGTACTTACTAAGAAGCCTAATTTTATGAACCAATAAATCAATTCAACCCCAAATCCCAATTCTATAATCGCCCTTCTCAAAATCCATCCACTTGACATTCTCCCCCAGCAACATGGACAAAGCACTTTTGCCACCCAGTACATACGGCCTGCATACCTGTTTGGAAAGTAGGATTCGCTCCAGGGTACATGTTGGGGGAATAGGCAGGAGCTGCTGCTGCATAGCCCATGGGGAAACCAGCTGGAGAAAAACAAAGAACAATGTGATTTTAAAACCAGGGCTCCCACAGTCCCAGCTGTCCTCAGCTTCTTTACCACAACTCCCAGACTGACTTCAGGAGCCCAACAGTGCTATGGGTGCTGAGCAGGTGGTCTCCACTTGTCTCCTCTCCTCAGAGCTGTGATGGGTCACAATCCTAAACACGTCTTTTAAACCTAAGAATATAAATGCTTACAACTTTCTACAATTAAAAAAATTTATTTGACAGAACCTGAATTAGAATGAAGTAAAAAAAAAAACCCTAAGCTGAAGTCAGGAAACTCCCAATTCTTCTGGCAATTTTATTTTCGATTCTAATCACCTAATTTATTACTTAGCAAGAGTAATGAGAGTTGCGAGCTTCACATGCTAAACGGGCTCTAACCAGCACCATACACAAATGGAACTGGGAAAAATCCAATCACACATTCCGTTTGCAAGCAACCTGACCTTTATTAACACAAATGAGGAATCCTTAATAAGACTGAACTACAACAACTAACTGATCACGTGAACACAACAGAAACATCAAGAAAGATGTAGTGTTTCAGTCAAAACCAGAGTGGCCTCAGTTATTCGCTCCAGGTCCCTCACAGCTCAGCTGGATCCACTTACCACGTGACGATGGGGCCTTAAAGAGCCTTCTCTACGTTCAGGGCACAGAGCCAAGATGACCCAGGTTTGCTAGTCTTTACTACTGACACAACTGGTTGTGAGAAGCTGTAATCCCTCCAGAGAATTCTAATCTGCAGGGTTCCAAATCAACACGGTTGGGAACCCCCGTTCCCTCCCCTCCTGTCCCTCTTCCCAGTCACAGCACTGTCCTCCTGAAAACGCCCCTTGCCGAGTATCTCCTCCAACACCGACTCTACCTCCTTTCTGGCAGGCAGGGTCTGGCAAGCTAAAAATTACACTGCCCAGACTCCCCCTCTTGCACGAGACTGGAAGTGATCCCAAATCCCAATCACTTCATAAAAACAAAAACTTAAATACCACTAGCTGCGTAAAAAAGACTTAGCTTTTTACAAGAAATATACTTGCAAATTATTTAGACAAAGGGCAAATACACTTAATATATAAATAACTTTTAAAGTAAAAAAAAACGAAAACCCAAAAGAAAAAAAAACAATGGAAGACATGGACAGAGAGAACTGCCAACTACCATTTCTAACTTCAGGCTGGCACAAATCCAAAAGCTGAGGACACGCTTTCTTGGCAAGGTGGTGGGGTAAACAACAGTCTCACACCCTTCTGGTAGGACTGCAAAGCAGTAAAAATCCTACGCAAGAAGGGAAATTGGCAGTACCTTTAAAATTACATCTGCTTTAGAAGATGTGGTATACCTACAACGGAGTATTACTCAGCCATTAAAAAGAATGAAATAATGCCATTTACAGCAGCATGGATGTACCTGGAGATTATCATACTAAGTGAAGTAAATCAGACAGAGAAAGACAAATATCATGTGGTATCGCTTATATGTGGAATCTTAAAAAAAAAAGATACAAATGAACTTACTTACAAAACAGAAACAGACTCACAGACTTCGAGAAAGAACTTAGGGTTGCCAAGGGGTAAGGGTGGGGGGAGGGATAGATTGGGAGTTTGGGATTGACACGTACACGCTGCTATATTTAAAATAGATAAGCAACAAGGACCTACTGTATAGTATAGGGAACTCTGCTCAATATTCTGTAATAACCTAAATGGGAAAAGAATTTGAGAAAGAATAGATACATGTATATGTATAAGTGAATCACTCTGCTGTACACCTGAAACTAACACAACGTTGTTAATCAACTATACTCCAATATAAAATAAAAATTTTAAAAAAGAATAATAGGAAAAATAAATCACATCTGCTTTTACTCTCTCCACTGGCAATCCCACCTCAAGGAATCCACCCTGAAGATAATTTTCACAAACACTATCAACTGCAGTTATTACTGGAATAGCAAAAGACTTCAAACGACATACCCATGCAAAGAACTGGTTGAATAAAATTATGGAAACCCCCACAAGATGAAGGGTTATGCAGCCGTACTATGTATTATAAAATATAAATAAGAACAAGGCAAACCTTTGTGAACCTACCGGGAACAATCATTAAGTTGACAAAGCCAAGTGACCACCATCACCTGCATCTCTATTCCAGAAAACAACCTGCTGTTCAGCCGGGGGGAGGAGGATGCGGGCGGAGAGCCTTCAGCAGCAGTGCTTTCCACGGCCACTTCTGCCTGCCGAGGCCTCCTCTACCTGCCAGTGCTGCCCCAGGGCTCCCCAATGAGCCCGCCGACACTGCACGCTCGCACCACACTCTCGCACACCCAGTACTGCTTCCACCCCACAAGATCTTACAAGCGTTACACACCCCTACCACGTCTGAACTCCTAACTCCAGCTCAGGGTCCGATACCCTCATGCAACAGAGGCAAAATTAGAATATATAGACATAGTTGGCCTGGGGGCATGATATGTCTGTGTCCCCTCCAAAATTTACATGTTGAAACCCTAATCCCCAATGTGATGATATTTGGAGATACTTAATCGTGGTAATTATTTCACGACATATACATACATTAAATCATCACGTACACCTTAAAAAAAACCCACATTGTACAACCTAAATATATACGGTTTTTATTTATCAATCATACCTCAGTAAAGCTGGGGGGAAAAAAAAGATCAAGCAACATCCTGTGTGGTTAACAAAGGAAGATATCAACTGGATCACCTATAATTTTTAATACACTTGTTTATTACATTCTATGAAAAAAACACGAGGAACGGCAAGCCACAGGACCTTATGGGTGAAAAAGAAAAGAAAAAGATAAACTGATAATACAGACCACGGGTGATCCACAGACTGCAGTCGGCCAACAAAGTCTTTAAATTGTGTATTTCTTATGACTTAGAAAACTAGAGCTCAGGTTTGCTCCAAGCCGCCCCTGCTGTTTAGAAGAGCCGCGTGCAACATCTTCGTCCGGGGATCTTTGGTCCCTCATCTGGCCCCTGCCCTACGTGCTCTGCCCGTGGGTGGGGTGGGGGGCCAACCTGTGAGTCCAGAGGGGAATCCAGGAGCCAGAGCTGCAAAGGACTGGGTGGGGTTGCGGAGCTCCTCCTGCTGAAGTTGGGGAAGCCAGGGAGGGGATGGGGGGGTGCAGGGTCGCAGAGCTGGACCCACCGCGGTGGGATGCAGCCTCCTAGCCTCCCCTCCCCCACCTTACAGTAGGTTCCAATAATATTTAATTGCACCTCGGGCTCTTGGGCTTAAAACTCATCCACAGGCTCGCAGGTCCCTTGACTGCGCTCCTTCCTCTATTAGATAAAGTAGCGGGGGTGGGGGTGGGGGTGGGGGGGGGAGGACGGGACACGACGACAGGGAGGGGACTGGAGGGACCCCTGAAGTGCGCTGGCCTCAACTGACTAGAGGTCGGGACCTACGCTGTCACTGACATCAGAGGACCCCTTAGGGCTCAGAAGACCCCTTAGAGCGGAACTGAGGGGGACAGTTAGGAGGTGGTCTGTGTCAAGGGAGCATGGATCACCATGGGGTGGGGAGCAGGCTGACCCCTGAGAAGTACTGTTAAAAAGATGCGTTCCTCCCTCCCCTTGAAGGATGTGGGTGGCCTTTAAGGCTCCAGTCCCCCCCCACACACTCTTTCCAGGCCCGACTGCACCTCTGGCACCAGCCTTGCTAGCCTGGCTTCCAGTCCTAGAACTTGTCAGGCTCCGGGGGAGAATCTGGGCTGCTGAGAGGGTCACTGGGGGCTCAAGCTGCCCCTGGGTTTCGGAGGTGGAGGGAGGAAGGGTGAAGGTAGTAGTGGGGTGGGGCAGGGAGGGGTGAGTGCCCTGGGAGACCCCGTGAGAGAAACCCCACCCCACCCCCTGCCCCCTGCAGCTGAGCCAGATGCCTGAGGCTTTCCGTGCCTCTGGGAGGAGCCTGGCTTCTTCATCCCTGGGCTCAGAACCATGCTGAGCCAACTCCTCATCCTCCTGCTGCTGTGCCAGGGCTTCTTTTAAATGTTGTTCTTGGCTCATTTGGTTTTCAGTTCCCTAAACAGCAGTTTTGAGCTCTCCAAGCTATTTAAAAGTGTTCTCCTTAAAGTGAGACTAAAGCCCACTCTTCTGGAAAAACTACCTTCACTTCAGAGGAGATATTTTTTCCTCCCCATTTCTTCCTTCTACTGCCCTCTGAACAATCAAGCCAGAGTCAAGCAGCTCTGTGAGCACTAAGCAAGATTAAACACAAAGACAATCACATCTAGCCATTTCACAGTAAAAACAAAGATATTTTAAAAGCAGCAGGGTGGGGGGGGCAGGGGGGAGGGAAGGGATATACTAACTCCAAAGAAACAAAAGTAATTCTGACAGAAACTGGAAGACAATACAACTACCTTTTAAGTGCTGAGAGAAAATTACTGCCAACCTAAAACTGTATACTCAGTATGGTAGGCAAACCCCGCCCCCCCCCAAAAGATACATTATCAAATCCCTGGAACCTATAAATGTTACCTTATTTGGAAAGAGTCTTTGTAGACATAAGTTAAGGACCTTGAGATAAGAACATCATGGATTACGGGTGGTGGGGTCCTAAACCCAATGCCAAGTGTCCGCATATCAAACACAGACCAGAAGATGATGTAACCATGAAAGTAGAAGCCGGAATGATGCTGCCACAAGGCTATTCATGTCAAGGAATGCTGAAAGCTTCCAGAAACTTCAAGAGGCAAGAAAGGATTCTTATCTCGAGCCTCCAGAGGGTGTGAGGCCCTGCTAACACCTGAATTTTGGACTTCTGGCTCCCACAACTGTGAGAGAATAAGTTTCTGTGAGTTTTTTTTTTTTGTTTTTTTTTTTTTTTTTTTTTGTGATACGCAGCCCTCTCACTGCTGTGGCCTCTCCCGTTGCGGAGCACAGGCTCTGGACACGCAAGCTCAGAGGCCATGGCTCACGGGCCCAGCTGCTCTGCAGCATGTGGGATCTTCCCGGACCGGGGCACGAACCCGTGTCCCCTGCATTGGCAGGCGGACTCTCAACCACTGCGCCACCAGGGAAGCCCAAGTTTCTGTGGTTTTTAAGCCACAAACTTTGTAACAATTAGTTATAGCAGCCACAGAAAACCAACACACTCATCAAAAATATGCTCCAAAAATGAAAGCAAAATAAAAACATTTCACAAACTAAAACAAAATTCACTGCTAGCAGACATGCAGTAAAAGGGGAGAGGAGGGCTTCCCTGGTGGCACAGTGGTTGGGAGTCCACCTCCTGACGCAGGGGACACGGGTTCGTGCCCTGGGCCGAGAAGATCCCACATGCCGCAGAGCAGTTGGGCCCGTGAGCCATGGCCGCTGAGCCTGCGCTCCGCAACAGGAGAGGCCACAACAGTGAGAGGCCCATGTACCACCAAAAAAAAAAAAAAGTGGGGGGGGGCGAGGAGAGGAGGAGAGGCGGGGGCGTGGTGGGAGGGGAGGGGGGAGGGGAGGGGGAGCAAAAAGTGTTGTAATCTTTAGAGTTATCACTAAATAGCAAAAGAATTCTTCAAAAATTAAAAGGAAAAATTTAATGAAAAATACTTGGTTAATCCAAAAGAAGAAAAAGAAAGTGAACAAAACAAAAAACCAACAGGTGCTATCAATTAGAAAAGAACAGTAAGATGGTGCATATGAACCCAATTATTGTCATTCCTCAGTATCCTAGGGGTATTGGTTCCAGGACACAATATGCAAATCCACGGATGTGAAGGGCTGACCATATTACTACAATTAAAATATGAAGTTGTTGGGAAGTGTTTCTTTTTTCCCATTAAATGTAAATTTTAGAAGGTGATGGACAAGCCTCTGCATGTACTGGTATAAAAGTATAAAGTGGTATAAAAGCACTTCCTTTCCTTGTAATGTCGTGTTAGCTTTTGGTACTGAAGTTATGCTAGCCTCAAAATTCTGTAGGCACATTATTTCGCTATGTTTATCTCCCACTCCTATTCAAAGTACCTAGAGTGGTTACCAGTTCCTACACTAAACCCTTGCTGATCTAGAGAGTTTTAATGAAAGTCAAGGAGACTAAAATACTAAAACCTAGAAAATAGGCAAGACAGGTATAAAGAAATGGATAAAATAAGAAACTATAAAATTTTAAACAGATTTAAAGTTACAGAAATTTTCTTTTAAGTATAATTTTAAGACCAAGAAAACCCCTAAAAAAGTACACATGGGAGGGAGATGCCAGAGGGAACAGATATGGGAACATGTGTATACATACAGCTGATTCACCTTGTTAAAAAGCAGAAACTAACACACCATTGTAAAGCAATTATACTCCCATAAGGATGTTAAAAAATCAAATAAAAAGTGCACAGAACTGGTTTGACAGGCAACCAATGTTTCATTATACAGTCTCTCAGGTAATGCTAATACCATCAGGTTTTGCCTATTCCCTGGTTTCAGATTTACACAGGATTCTCTTCAGCTATTCAGCCTTCTGTTTAAACTAGTGTTAATTCATTAAAGACAGTAGGCCTTATCACTAAACCACCTTTTATCAATTCTGGAAAATCCTGGCACTCCTTTTCTTCTAGTCTCTCTACTTTGTCCTTCTGCAGCTTTTAATTCTCCTCAAAGCTTCTCATCCTAACACCTCTATTTCTTAACCAGTCTGTTTCCCCCTTTCCTTACATTGCATTCTGGTCCTCCCTTTAGCAGTGTTTTATCTGCAGCTTAACTTGAATTTTGTTCAAACGCCTTTTTTTTTTCTTTCCATTTAAGTTCCAGTTGGTTCTTTTCGATATTCTTTCTTTTGCATATTCAGTAATTCTAACCATGCTTGTGTGATATGGTTTCTACCTGTTTTGTTCCTGCTGTCTATCATGACTGGTGACTCTGACATGACAAATAACATCACAGTGTTCTGTAATAACTGTGACTTGTTAATAGGCAGAACTTTGTGGGAAAACCACACAACCTGGGTTGAGAACATTTGCCTCCACAGCAGTTCTGCACCTGCTGCCCTCAGGTGCTCCAGGGAATAGTGCAGCCTAGAGACTATTTTTTTTATGTTAGTTTCTCGATGTATGGACCCCCTGGGAAGGACAAGTAATTCAAAGTAGAGCCTGAAACATCCCTGAATAGTTACAAATTCTTAGAAAAGAGTTCTCCCTTCCCAGAGCCCAAGCAGAAACTGAAATTCCCCACGGAGCAAGTGCATGGATTGTTTGCTCTACCTCTCCAATGGGAGTATCGCCCTCTGGAGGAATCAGACTGATGAGGGGTCCCACTCCAACTCCCAGCCTTACAAGGGCCAAAGCCCTCAATTTCTGTCCCCAAATGGGTTGCTAAAACCCACAAGTAACAAATGCCCCTAGGGCAGGCGCATCAATTCAATGGCCAAATGCTCTGGTTTTTATATCGCTTTCATATTCAGCTGCAGAAATCTCTTACTTTCTTGCAAGTTCAGTTAAACGTTTTTGAAATGTTTTATTCAATTTTCCAAGGGTTTTGAGCAACAGGGTTTTAAGAGTATCTGTTCCACCATATCTAAACCCACAATTGTAATACTACAAATAACTATTCCTTTTAATTAGGACAACAATTTGCTATTTTTGACCACCAACTCCTATTCCCCCAAATTGCACTTCACCTCCTCCATCACAGCCCATGTTGGACTAGCAGACTTCAGTAAGGTGGGGAACATGACTCAGGCCTAAATTCATCAGCAGACTCCCCTCCTGGCCCTGGTGCTGGCATGGAGGGAACAAGATCAGAGCCAGAGCCAGAGCCAGATGAACAGACTCACAGCCAAGGGAGGGGCTGAGCACCACAGAACCACAATGGGGAGAAGTGTGACCTGTGACCCACACTGAGAGGACACTGAGGAAGTGAAGCTGAACACAGGAAGTAGAGAAACTAGACGCCAGTCCCCACCCTTGAAGCCACCAGATCAGCCTTTGACCAAAGCCAGATCAAGCTCCTGATTTTTCAATTCCATGAGCCAATACATTTTCTTCCCTATCTAAGCCACTTGAGCTGGGTTTGTCCATCAAAAGCATTCTTAGTGACAAAGAAATTCACCACGTGTTCAAAGTTCAATAATGGAAACAAAATTTTACTTGCTTACCTGGATAACCAATTCCTTTGGCATTTGCATAGGGAACCCCAGAAGAACCCGGGCTATAAACAGGATTCATGATTTCAAGAACTAAAAAGGGAAAAAAAGTGATTTAGCCAAGCACTTTTGTTCTCAAGTTTTTCTCCATCATCAGTCTCAAAAGAACAAGAGTCCTTTCTCTAGTATATTATAAAACAAGGCATTTCACGCTGCTGCCAACCAACAGAGAACAGAAAAGGAACGCCAAAGTCCTAATGGGTGCTCACCAGGACACCACAGGCTTTCCTTTATAAGTCTCTTCGGTCCATCAGAAGCTAAGGGAAAAAAGTGTACTCTGTGTCCCTGCTTAAAACCGTGAAAAAATATCTATAAATAATCTAAATGTCCTTATAACAGAGAACAGTCTTAACCAGATCTATCCAGAGCATGAAATAGCATGCAGCTGCTTTTTAAAGTGTTTAAAAATAGATTGATACCATGTTAATTGGGGGAAAAAACGGTACAATACTGTAATGCAGTATGCTCCCAAATTTGCACCTACACATAGGGGCATGTGCACCTCTAGCACAAACAGAAAAAAGTCTGGGAGGAAATTAAAATATGAACAGTGATTGCCTCTAGATGGGGTGGTTCAGTGTTCATTTAGCACTTTTCTCTATTTCTGAAATAACTTAGGTTAAATATATGTCTATTTCCTAAAAAAAGACAAATTAGCACAGCCTAGCAACTCAACCCATTCAATAATTCCCAACCTTTTTTGCCTGAAAAGTTCAAGAACTTGCACAGCTACAACCATAGTTTTATCCCTTCCTCTGAATTTTATCACCCAGTGTATTCTTAAAGTGTGAGCTTAATTAAGACTATCCAGGGCTTCCCTGGTGGCGCAGTGTTTGAGAGTCCGCCAGCTGATGAAGGGGACATGGGTTCGTGCCCGATCCCACATGCCGCGCAGCGGCTAGGCCCGTTGGCCGCTGAGCCTGCGCGTCCGGAGCCTGTGCTCCGCAACGGGAGAGGCCACAACAGTGAGAGGCCCATGTACGGGGGTGGGTGGGGTGGAGGAAGGCCATCCAGTATTCCCTGACTTATGTGGTAGTAAGGACAAAGAGGATCTTAAATTTAAAAATAAAAACAGCAATGGGGGGGCAACATGTATATGGGAACTCTGCACTTTCTGCTGTGAACCTAAATCTGCTCTTTAAAAAACGTCTATTTAAAAAGAAAAACCGGCAGTTCCCTGGTGGCATAGTGGTTAGGATTCCAGACTTTCACTGCTGTAGCTGGAGTTCAATCCCTGTTTGGGGAACTGAGATCCTGCAAGTTGTGTGGCATGGCCAAAGGAAAAAAAAAAAAAAAGAAACAAAAGAAAAACATAAAAAGTACATGTATTTGCTTTAGTGTCTGCCTTCCCCACCACATCGGCAGCTAGGAATGTAGATAGGGAACTGGAACTTAGCCCTATTTGCAGTAACTTCAGCCCCAATAGCAATGGTCTTACATACAAAAAGGTGCAACTACCTGCTGACTTTCTAAAAAACACATGCACCTCAAAACACGCTAGGTATCAAATTCCATTACAAAGGCAAAATGCAAAAACAAACCACTTCATATTTTCAGCTCACCTGGCTCAGAATATTTACAACCAAGCAGTTCAGTAGAAACTATACCTGGTCAAGTCCTTAACCTTTGTAACAAGTTCTAAAGTAGAAATAAATTTGGGATATCAGTGATTGATACTGATACTCACTACCTAAGTAATTATCTTACTTCTTTAACTTCCAAACCAAAAGGCAGAGAAACTTTTTGATGCCATGACATCCAGAACCACAACTAAGAGAAAAGTCTAGATCAGTGCTGTGCAACAGTACTTTCCACAAGGATGAGGATGTTCTCTATCTGTGCTGTACAATATAGCATCCGTTAGCTACAAGTAAACACTGAGCACCTGAAAAATGTGGTTAGAACAGGATCCGATTTCTTAGTTTATTTAACTTCAATCTAAATCTAAATCTAAATAGTCATGTGTGGCTAGAAACTACCACCCTGGACAATGCAGATCTACAGAACAGACTACAAAGAAACAAGGATAGGAAGGCATAGGAAGTAGACATGAGAATCAACTGTATTTTACCCCACAGTTTAAGAGTAAACAAATTGGTAACTGCCAATCCCCATTTTCCTGCACTTTTAACCCATTTTTGGTGGACCTACAATGTAAGGATGTGGAGGTCTTCACATATTTCATCTACTTCTCTGATTCGACTCTCATCTCTGGAGAAGTGAAAACTTCCCCCCAGCTCTATATCTCTATTCTGTGCCAGGATCTAATTTCATTTTCTTAAATGAATTCAAGATAAATAAAGCACTACGCAAAGGCCACAGGGGAAAAAAAGTCGCAGTCCCTGTTCTGAGTTGACAATCTAGAAAAGTATTGTCCAACAGAACTTTCTGTGAAGACAGAAATGTATGTCTGCTCTGTCCACATACAGTAGTCACTAATGGCTGTGGAACATCTGAAATACGGCTACCACGACCAAGGAACTACATGTTTAACTTTAATTTTAATTGAACAGTCACATGTAGGTGATGGCTACTGTACTGGACAACACAGGCCTGTAAGACAGAAGACATAAATGATGGTGACTCAGGCCAAAGGGTGTTAAGTGCCATAAAGGAATAAAGTGTTCTGAGGGTTGAGTGGGGAGAGCAAAAATTCAAGGAGGAAGAAGAAAGGAACGGTCAGGAATCACTTGTATTACAGAGGTACTGTTTCCAATAAGCTCTAAACAGGTAGGATCTTGAAATGCCACAGAAATTAGAAAATGCAAGATGCACTCTTTAGGGACACTGCAACTGGGTTTGTTTGGAGCTTAGGCTACATGTAGGGAATCAGCAAAGATGATTATGGAGACATAGGTTAGACTGAAACCGTGTGGAGACCCTTAAATGTGGGGCTGAGCAGGAGATGTCACCTGGTAGGCCATGAAGCCGATGAACAGCATAGCGTAGCAGTTAAACACAGGAATTACCATTTGACCTGGCAATTCCACTCCTAGGTATATACCCAAGACAAGTGAAAATATACATCCATACAAAAAGTTGTACATGAAAGTTTATAACAGCATTATTCGTAACAGCCAGGAACTGCAGACAACTCCAATGAAGCACTGAATACCACAAGGCTCTCCTTTCATGACCTGACTTATATCTAAACCAGCAATACAATCCTACTCCACATTTGCCACTAAAAAATGTATAAAATTGTATGTAATTGAATTCTAAATACCATAAGTTCCAAACTAACCAGAACTTACGTTTCCTGAAAGCACTTATACTTCCCAAGAGGCTTAATAATAACTATTTCCTAACGTGATTAAGAAGTCATAATTTAAAATTATAGGTTAAAAAAATAACAGGATTAACAAAAGAAAATGTTTGTACAACTTCTGTGAACAACTGTCATACAGCTTTTTAAATTACTTGTTCATATGATGAGAGATTTCCCAAAGACTGTGAGCCTCAAGGGCAGGGAAAATACCTTATTCAGCCCTGTTCCCCTGCATCTAGTGCTTGGTCCAGAGATAGCTCATAAATATTTTCTGAATGTTCTTTAATAAAAGAATTGTCCAATGGAAAATATAGGACTCTTCGTAGCAATAAATATAAAGTTGAGACATTTATTTAAAATCTAATTCAGAACTGTTGAAACATATCTGTTATTGATTAGTGGATATGAACTCTGAATCCACTGACCAAGCTTAACATCACTAACGGTCAAACTACTTATTATCTGCATCCTCATATCATGGAATTACTCTGCATCATCTGAGGTGTACTGCGACTAAAACACTAAAATCTGAATCCAATGCAGCCTATACATCTACCTCCCAGGTTATAGAAAAAGGCAGGAGTTAGAGGACTATGCTGAACACCATGAAGCAATCAGACAAAGCCAAAGGGAGGGCATTCTAGAGGACAAGGGGGTCCAGTTTCTTCACTAAGTCAATGGTCTGGGAAAAGGTGGAAGGTGGAGAGAAGGACAGTTCTAGGTTAAGACAGATTTAATAAAGGCCATAAGAGACTTTTGTTTGGATTCTGATTTTAAGACGGAAAAAACTGTAAAAAGGTTATTTTAAGGATTTGAGGATACAAATAAATATGGGCTAGGTATCAAATGGCATTAAACAAACATTAATCTTGTTACATGTGATAACAGTATTTTGGTTATGTAAAGATGCATCAATTTTTAGAAGTTCGTATTAAACTATGTAATGACACGAAGTCGTAATTTAAAATACTTCTACATAAAAGGGATTGAGATATTGGGTATATGGCTGTACACTGTATTTTTATACTTTTTTTTTTTTTTTGGTGGTACGCGGGCCTCTCACTGTTCTGGCCCCTCCCATTGCGGAGCACAGGCTCTGGACGCGCAGGCCCAGCGGCCATGGCCCACGGGCCCAGCCGCTCCGCGGCATGAGGGATCCCCCCAGACCGGGGCACGAACCCGCGTCCCCTGCATCGGCAGGCGGACCCTCAACCACTGCGCCACCAGGGAAGCCCTATACTTTTTAAATAATGAAAAATTAAGGAAAAAACCCACCATCACCACTCCGCCTGGGATTCTAGTGCCACTGGCTACCCAGAAACCACCAATTTCCCAGTCTGATTTGGTGTGGGCCAAAGACCACAATTCCAAGGCTAGATCCTAAGGGTATCACTTTTTTTTTTTAAAGTTGCTCATTTGTAATGACTCAAATGTCAGAATCCCTATGGGTGGTTTGACACCTGCAGCACAATAAATAAGACTCAGATTTACCTTTAAAAAAGAAGTCAGCAAAAATTTCTCAATTTGAAAATCCAATAATAATCAGAGGGCAAGTATATTTAAGACCCATCACTGTACTACTTTCTCTAGTCTCAAAATACACCATGACCTAAACAAAGTTCCTACACAAAATAGTAATTCTAAAACTTTAAAGGCCTTGTCTTAGTATTTCATATCAATAAAACTAATGTCGAGGGACTTAAATTCTCTCTCAGACAGCAATATACAAGATAAAATCCCTTTAATACAATCTAAACTGGAAATTCTCTGTAACATCTGATAACATCAAGAGTATATAATAAGATAAAATTCTAAACTCCCCCAAACTCTACCTTCACTATCAAGGTTTGCAATCTATTGCAAAATTCACATTTTTCTGCACAGAACAAATGGAGAGACTTCAATGATACAGACATAAAGTGGAACACAGACACAAGAAAAGTAACCATTAACTCTAGTACACTGGTGTACTGTTGCTTTAAAATTGCTCTCAACTGATCCAGGAAAAGAAGCTGTTTACATAAGACAAGTCTGGTAGACAAAAATTTGCCTGTAAACTACAGAACCTAAAAAAACTTAAAATTTTCTTTACTTGCACTTATTTTCTTTTTTAATACTTCTAATCCTCTACCTCTGTGGCATTGCCCTACACCTTTTCCCCATGTTTGAAAATTCAAATAATTTTGACATCACAATTCTGTCTAACCTTAAAATGGAAATGAGCTGAAAGGCAGTTGTAGAGCAGAATACTAACTAAAAATCCTAACAAGTATATCAGGGCCTGATAGGAGGGCAGAGGCAGTAATAGCAACAGCAGCAGAAGGTGCTTCCTCCCTCCTCCTGGGTTGCAGGCACTTGCCTTACAGCCCAATCCTTCTACTATTCCCAAGGGCTGGAGGCAGGAAGAGGGGACGCTACCTACCCGGCCTGTCCAGTGACTGCAGCACAGAACCTAGAGGAAGCCTGCAGTCTCCAACTCTTAAAGCCTGCATTTAGTCACAAACACGACTAAACAAAAGTAACTATGCGAACACTCGTACTAAAGCAAGCCCGATTTATAAAGCTTAAAAGAGACCAAAAAAACTTCCCAGTATGCAGCACAGTACCTTCAACGGTAGAAAACTTAGCCTCTAATTGTTCAATTCTTGGCTGTCAAAGCAAAAATAATCCACTACTTATTTACCTAAGTTCTAAAATGTGTCCCTACTATTATTGTCAAGTTTTTCATAGACTATTTGAAAAAATCATCTGAAATTACACAAGGATGATTTGAGAACTTAAGGAGGAGAAACTAGACAAAGCTTTTCATTTAAAAAATTGTTTTGCTTGGCAAAACACTACAAAACATTTTTATGTATGACTTTAATTAAGCATTAACTCATACAACCCATTAGACACATGCTTATATACCCTATAAAAGACGACGACCCCGTTTGGGGGTACGTTGTAAAGGCGCATCTCTCTCTCAAAGTTAACCCTGAATGGGCCACGACACGTCCTTTCTGAAGAAAACACTGAACCCGTTCAAGCTAAGCTTCTGCTGGGCAAATAGAATAATGTTTACTCTGTGAGTAGACAAAGTGAATAGTTTACACACTGGAAATAATGAAAATCCTAAGAACCTTAAACCTAAGTTACAAAAACACCACCCCCATTGCTTCCCCATTTCTTGCTCATTTTCCTGATCTGATCACCTGGACCTTTAAAAGACACAGAGAACATTCTTGCGCAACGAATGCCCCTCTCACCCAGGCAGCGTCCCCGCCGCCCACGCCGCACCTGCCCGCGCGCCCGGTCGCCCAGCTCCGCCTCCCTCGGGCCTCACCGGCCCACCCGGGACAAAGCACCACCGCGGGCCCGACCTTGGCGCCGCCCAGGTCGGCCGCACAAAGCGCCGCACTTCCGGCAGCGCAAGCCGCCGCCGAGCCCCTCGCGCGCCCCGCCCGCACTCACCGCGCCGCGACAGCGGCCTGGGCCTCGGTGACCAGCGCTCGCCGGCCCGGGGCTGGCTCGGCGGTCGGGCTCAGCGAGGGGCGCGCGCCGCGGAGGCCTGCTCCGATGCGGGGCTGAGCCGCGAGGCCCCGGTTGCCGCCGCAGCCTCCCCGGCCCGCGTTCCCACTCGCCCCGCTCGGTCCGGTCCGCCTCTTCGCAGCCCGCACTCCCCGCCAACGTTGCGCAGCCGCCGAGCTCCAACCTCACTTCCGCCTGGAGCCCGCCGCGGCGGGGGCGCGCCGGCACGTGACCTCACGGCACCTTCCGGGCTCGGAGCTGGCGTGCGCGCTCCCGCCGGCGTCCAAGAAACTCCCGGATGCGGAGGCAGCGGGGAGCTTCGCTGTGCGAAGGTGCTCGGGATCTGGGAGTTTGGAGCCTGGAGGGCTGAGTACCTGAGAGGTCACCGGCGCCCGGGGCGTATCTGTTGACTTTTTCGAACAAACGATCATGTTTTTCCTCACGCTATCTTTGCGCTCTTTGTGCAGTGTGGAAAGAACACAGTGGAACATAATTATAGGGTTTTATTAACTTAAGAAAAAAAATGTATTCGGTTTCGTATTTTCAAACAGCGCCGCACTACAGGAACCCTCGTGTAAATGCTGCCGCGTCGAAGGGGCTGCGCCTCTCCCGACGGTCAGGCTCCGCGCCTCCGGCGGGGTGGTCGGAGGAGCGGGAAGGTCCCGCTGCCGGCCGGGCGGCCTGGGGCTCGGCGCTGGGACCGCCCCGGCTCGCGGAGCCGCCACGCTGGCCGCCCGCGCGCTCCGGCGCTCTTTGCGTTCGCTGTTTTCGATGCTTTGCATTCATTAAGTCACTTAGTACTCATAATAAGTCGGTTTACAAATGAGGAAATTAAGGCACGAAGTGGTTGACAACGTTCTTTGAGAGCACACAACTCCTAGGAAGTCAACCCGGGATTGAAACCCCAACGTCTGGCTTCAGAGCACTTGCTCTGAAAGAGGGAGTTTTGGCTTTGCGCTTTCCCAGAGCTGCTCTTGCTGTCTCTGCAACGTTACTTGGACCCACAGGTTCCCTGCGTGAGCTGAGAGCCGATGGGTCTGCCTTGGAGAAAGGTGAAGGTATCCTGTGGCCTGTACTCAGCAGGAAGAGTCTAGGCAGTCTACCTTGCCCTGACCAAGCTGGGAACATCTGCTACGGTTCCTAAAGACTTTTTACTTGGCATCTCTAAGATTTCAGTGCAGGTTAAAATAGTTGCAAAGGACTTGATTTTTGGCACGCTATAAGTGATGATGGTTTTAAATGAAACTGGATGTTATTCTTTAAAACATACCCACCGTGGTGATTCGATTCCCACTATTTTCCATTTTTAAAATACATGAATTAGTTCTGGACTTCCCTGCTGGTGCAGTGGTTAAGAATCCACCTGCCAATGCAGGGACACGGGTTCGAACCCTGGTCCGGGAAGATCCCACATGCTGCAGAGCAGCTAAGCCCATGAGCCAAAACTACTGAAGCCCCTGCGCCTAGAGCCCATGCTGTGCAGCAGGAGAAGCCACCGCAATGAGAAGCCTGCGCACCGCAACGAAGAGTAGCTCCCGCTCTCTGCAACTAGAGAAAGCCTGCCGGCAGCAACGAAGACACAATGCAGCCAAATATAAATAAATATAATTAATTAATTTTTAAAAATACATGAATAAGTTCTGTAACAGTTTGAAATTCCATTCTTGCTTTTTCTCCTTAAACTCCGGCTTCCATACCACTGCCCCTGGAGAATTTAACCCTAATATATTTGTCTGTTGAGTATCTTTATTTTTTTTAAGTCACTTGTATCTGTCAGGATAGCTAGGAAATGCTGCAGTAACAAGCCCCAAATCTGAGTGTCTTCACACAATAGAGGTTTATTTCTCATTTAATCAACATATCCAAAGCAAGTGGAATCATCTAAAAAACCATACAAACAGTAAGGGAATCCAGCAGCAAGTGATATTCGAAGTGAGAAAAAAAAGATAGCTATCATGTATCTAAATAACTAATTCGACGATAAAATAGAAGAAAAGATCCATTTTATACAAGGTTACTTATAGGAAAAATAAATAAACCAATATGTAAATATAACAATATAATACCTAGCAATAGGGCTTCCCTGGTGGCGCAGTGGTTGAGAATCCGCCTGCCGATGCAGGGGACATGGGTTCGTGCCCCGGTCTGGGAAGATCCCACATACCACAGAGCGGCTGGGCCCGTGAGCCATGGTCGCTGAGCCTGTGCATCCGAAGCCTGTGCATCCGGAGCCTGCGCTCCGCAAAGGGAGAGGCCACAACAGTGAGAGGCCCGCGTACCGAAAAAAAAAACAATAATAATAATAATACCTAGCAATAAACTTTCGTAAGATTTGTGCAAGATCTATATGAATAGGGCTTCCCTGGTGGCGCAGTGGTTGAGAATCCGCCTGCCGATGCAGGAGACACGGGTTCGTGCCCTGGTCCGGGAAGATCCCACATGCCGCGGAGCAACTAAGCCCGTGAGCCATGGCCGCTGAGCCTGCGCGTCCGGAGCCTGTGCTCCGCAACGGGAGAGGCCACAACAGTGAGAGGCCCGCATACTGCAAAAAAAAAAAAAAAAAAAAAAAAAAAAGATCTATATGAATAAAATTTAAAATAACCACCAAATGGCACAGAAGAACACTTAAATTCATGGAGAAAAACATCATATTCTTGGATAATTCTTCTAAATTTATGAATTTAATACAATTCCTATCAAACACCAATAATTATTTTTAAGTAGATAAAGTAATTCTAATTTACACGTGAGGAAAAAATCAACAAGAAAAATTGAAAGCAATAATATCTGGGAGAATCCCTGACGGCCCAGTGGTCAGGACCCTGCGCTTTTACTGCCAAGGGCCTGGGTTCAATCCCTGGTTGGGGAACTAAGATCCTGCAAGCCATGCTGCGTGACCGAAAAAAAAAAAAAAACTGCCAGGAAAACTTTGAAAATAAAGAGTAATAGTGAGGGGGCTACTAAACCTATCAGACAAGAAAACATATTTAAAATCTCCAATCAACAGTGTGTCACAGATGCATAAATAGACCAATGAAATATAACAGAAAATTCAGAAATACAAATTATTTTAGGAAGATGGTATCTGATAAAGGTAACATCTCAAGTCACTGGGAAGAAAGATGGACTGTTTAATAAATGGTATTGGGACAGAAATATAGCCATCTGAAAAAATGTAAAATTGAATATATACCTTACACCATACCAGAATAAAATCCAAATGTAAAAAGATATAAATGTACAACCATGGAATCATAAAGAACAAGAAGAAAACATGGAAAATTATTTTTAAACCATGGGGTAAAGAAAGCCTTTTTAAGCTGCCTCTCAAAATCCAGACACCATGGCTATGAAAAACTTTGGTTTGACAAAAATCACTATGAGCATAGTAAAAAGACAAATGATTAACGAGGAAGAAATAGTCCCAACACATATCATAGTCAAAGGGCTAATCTCCTTAATATTCAAAGAGCTTCCAGAAGTCAGTAAGAGAAAGTCCTAAAACTCAGTAGAAATTGAGAGTTCACAGAAAAATAAGTTGCTCATAAATCTATGAAAAAAAAAATTCAGCCTCACTCATAAAAAGAAAAATGCAATTTAAAACTCTTTGAGATAGCAACTTTTCACCTATTTGATTGGCAAGAATCAAAAAAACTGACTATTGTTGAGGCTGGAGGGAAGCAGACACATTGCTGGAATGGAAAGGGGACCATTTGTTGATGTGTATCAAGACAAATATACAGAAAATTTTTCATCCAACAATTCCACTTCTGGGAGTTGCTCTACAAAGAAACTCTCTGAAGTGTAAAATGAAATAGGTTCAAGTTTATTCATTGCAGTATTGCTAAGAGTATGAAAATACTCGAAGCAGCCCTAGTGTTTGTCCTAAAGGAATGACTGAATAGTATACTCCATAACTCAAGAAAGAAATGAGCAACCTTTCTATATATTGAAAAGGAAATATCTTCAAGGTAGACTATTAAATGAACAAAGCAAAGAGTAGAACTGCTGTTATGGGCTGAACTGTGTCCCTTATTCTCAATTCATGTGTGGAAGCCCTAAACCCCAGTGCCTCAGAATGGAACTGTATTTGCAGATAGAGCCTTTAAAGAGGTAATTAAGTTAAAATGAGGTCAGTAGGGTGGGCCCTAATCCAATCTGACTGCTGTCTTTATAAGAAGGGGAGATTAGGATACAGACAAGATAGATCTATGGACAACCATGTGAGTAGATGACCAAGCCAAGCAAGCCAAGGAGAGAGGCCTCAGGAGAAAGCAATCTTGTCAGCACCTTCATCTTGGACTTCACCTCCAGAACTGTGAGAACATCAATTTCTGTTGTCTAAACTGTTTCTCTGTGGTATTTGTTATGGCAGACTTAGCCAAATGATTCAACTGTGCTAAAGATTATGTAAAAAGGGGAAATGAAAATATATATTTGTAATTACTTTGATACAAACACAAATAATTGTAAAAACCCAAGAAAGTATTGGGTGGGCCAAAAGTTCATTCAGTTTTTTCTGTAAGATGGCTCTAGTAGCGCTTAGTTGTCTTTAACGTCATTCGAAACAATTCTGTTAGATTGTATGTGACAGCTGTCATATCAGCATGCATTTAAAAAAAGACATCAAAATTGGTGAATTTTTGTGTAGCCATTTTAATATTGAAGAACAAAGCAACAATTTCGGCATATTATGCTTTATTATTTCAAGAAAGCTAAAAACGCAACTGAAACGCACAAAAAAAATATTGTGCAGTGTACGGAGAAGGTGCTGTGACTGATCGAACATGTCAAAAGTGGTTTCTGAAGTTTCGTGCTGGAGATGCTGGACTATACTCCATGGTTGGGTAGACCAGTTGAAGTTGATAGCGATCAAATCGAAACAATTGAGAACAATCAACATTATACCACACGGGAGATAGCCGACATACTCAAAAGATCCAAATCAAGCGTTGAAAATCATTTGCACCAGCTTGGTTATGTTCATCACTTTGATGTTTGGGTTCCACATAAGTTAAGCAAAAAAAACCTTCTTGACCATATTTCCACATGCAATTCTCTACTGAAACGTCATGAAAACGTTCCATTTTTAAAACAAATTGTGATGGGTGATGTAAAGTGGATACTGTACAACAATGTGGAACGGAAGAGATCATGGGGCAAGCGAAATGACGCACCACCAACCACATCAAAGGCTGGTCTTCGTCCAAAGAAGGTGATGTTGTGTATAAGGTGGGATTGGAGGGGAGTCCTGTATTATGAGCTCCTTCTGGAAAACCAAACAATTAATTCCAACAAGTACTGGTCCCAATTAGATCAACTGAAAGCATCACTCAACAAAACGCGTCCAGAGTAGTCAACAGAAAATGCATAATCTTCCATCAGGATAATGCAAGACCATATGTTTCTTTGATGACCATGCAAAAACTGTTACAGCTTCGCTGGGAAAGTTCTGATTCATCCGCTGTGTTCACCAGACATTGAGCCTTCGGATTTCCATTTATTTCGGTCTTTACAAAATTCTCTTAATGGAAGAAATTTCAATTCCCGGGAAGACTGTAAAAGGCACCTGGAACAGTTCTTTGCTCAAAAATATAAAATGTTTTGGGAAGATGGAATTGTGAAATTGCCTGGAAATTGGCAGAAGGTAGTGGAACAAAAGGGTGAATATGTTGTTCAATAAAGTTCTTGGTGAAAATGAAAAGTGTGTCTTTTATTTTTACTTAAAAAACTGAAGGCACTTTTTGCCCCACCCAATAGCAGCAGTGCTTACCTGTGGTGAGGCTAGGGACTGAGTGGACCCTGAGCAAACCTGGGATACAGGTCAGAATGATCATTTTCAAGGTTTGTTTTTCTTTTGCACGGCATGAATGTATTACACTTTCTAAAATTAAATTAAAAATAAATAAAAATCTTATATTTTGATGTGAGTATAAAATGGTATAATCATTTTGGAAAAAGGTATGGTCATTTCTTTTTAAAAAATAGCATACACCTATCCTATCACCCAGCAAATTGAAGGTATCTGCCAAAGAGAAATGAAAGCATACCTTAATGCAAAGAATTGTACAGGAATTTTCATAGCAGTTTTTTTTTTTAACATCTTTATTGGAGTATAATTGCTTTACAGTGTTGTGTTAGTTTCTGCTGTATTGTAGGGCCTTAACTATACTTACACCCCTACTTCCCTATCGATACTTTTGAGCTTTAAGCTTTTTCGGCTGGCAATAAGATACTGGAATGTCCCCCCTGGGCAGAAACCGTTCCGAGCAAACAAGTATGGCGGGGGATGAGACTTCGAGCAAACCAGTATGGCGGGTGATAAGAATGATTAAGCCAGAGTTTAAAGGTCGCCCTAGCCAACCATAACTCATGTGACTCAACCCCCCACCACAAAAACACGAAAATGTAAAGTAGGCATCCGACAGCTAACCAATCAAGGAACTAGAGCCAAGTCCCCACTCCGGTCCGGAACAAAACAAACCAATGAGAAAAAAAACCCTTGATATATCCACACTTTGCATAATGAAAAATGAAAGCTATAAAATGTATGTGATTCCGCTTGGGGGGGGTTCCTCTTCGGCCTCCTGCGTGAGGACCAAGGAACCCCGGTGCACCGGCTCCTAATAAACCTCTTGCGTGTTGCAGCGACTCTCGACTCTTGGCGGTTCTTGGGCGAGCTGGGATCCCTCGGAGACCGTTCAGGTCTAACAGTATGACTAAGTGAATCAGCTATATGCATACGTATATCCCCATATCCCCTCCCTCTTGCATCTCCCTTTCACCCTCCCGCCTTATCCCACCCCTCTAGGCGGTTACAAAGCACCGAGCTGATCTCCCTGTGCTATGCAGCTGCTTCCCACTAGCCATTTATTTTACATTTGATAGTGTGTATATGTCAATGCTACTCTCTTACTTCGTCCCAGCTTACCCTTCCCCTCCCCGTGTCCTCAAGTCCATTCTCTACGTCTGTGTCTTTATTCCTGTCCTGCCCCTACGTTCTTCAGAACCATTTTGTTTTTTAGATTCCATATATATGTGTTAGCATATGCTATTTGTTTTTCTCCTTCTGACTTACTTCACTGTGTATGACAGACCCTAGGCTGTGGGCTCCCTTCTTGCCTCCCTCCCTGGGCGTCACCTCTGGAGCCTGAAATCTGCCAGGGCAAGAATGCAACTCATGGGATAATAGTAATCAGGGCTTGATTTATTGTTTTGTTAATTTGTTTTAATTTGCATTTGCTAGATTGCAGGCAAGATTCATTTAAAAATATTTGTTGCATTCGCATTTTTTCTTTTGTAAATGATTTATTCATAGATCCTTTGCCTTTTTAAAAAATATATATATATTTATTTATTTGGCTGTGTTGGGCCTTAGTTGCAGCACACGGGATCTTTGTTGCGGCATGTGGGATTTTTAGTTGTGGAATGTGGGTTCTAGTTCCCTGACCAGATATAAAACCCAGGCCCCCTGCATTGGGAGTGTGGAGTCTTAGCCACTGGACCACCAGGGAAGTCCCTTTGCCTGTTTTTATATTGGAGTCTTAGTGTTTTTCTTGTCAACTATATATAAACTGAGGGTTTAATAGGAAAATAGCACTGTTTTCTGTTCACCATCTAGCTGGAGGCAAAGTTTTTGAGAGCACAAAACACTGTTTTGGTTCTGCACATTGGGTTGAACACAGAGATCTATGTCTCTTCCCTTCCAAGGCCCTATTAAGGTAAAAGAAAACGTATTTGTAAAAGTCCTGGAAAACAAGTTAAGGGCACTGTTAGTTAACCAAACATTTTGAGACAATTGAGCATGAAAGAAAGCAATTGGGGTTGGAGGCTTCTGATCAAAGAAGGCAGATCAAGAGTAGACTTTTGGGCTTTCCTGGTGGCGCAGTGGTTGAGAGTCCTCCTGCCAATGCAGGGGACACAGGTTCGTGCCCCAGTCCAGGAAGATCCCACTTTAGGGGACACGGGTCCACGGAGCAGCTGGGAGCGTGAGCCATGGTCGCTGAGCCTGCGTGTCTGGAGCCTGTGCTCCTCGACGGGAGAGGCCACAACAGTGAGAGGCCCGCGTACCGCAAAAAAAAAAAAGAATACATTTTTACACTTCTATTTTCTCCTTAGACTTTTATGAAATAGATGATAGATGTTTAAAAAATAATAGGCAGCACAGAAAACTGAAGAAGTCATAGAGGCCCTGGTTGGGTGGGGGAGGGAAAGGACTCACTTTCAAGTGGATGGTTCAAATAGGCAGAAAAACCTGCAACCCAGAGAAAGTGTGACGGGGGCAGAGGGGAAAGGTGGTGAGAAATGGGCCTGTAAACAAGAACAGTAACTGCAAGGCTGCCTGTGTCACAGCTACACCCCATCTCTCTTCCCCATTCTTGTGTGCATTGCGAGTTTCATGCTTATAGTGGGCAAAAACCCAACTGCTCTCCTCAAAAGAAATGGACTCAACTGAAGAAAGCCAAGGCTTCTCAGCAGATGTCAAAGAAATGGACTCAACTGAAGAAAGCCAAGGCTTCTCAGCAGATGTCGAGGGCAAAATAAAGTCAAATATAAGTGCACAAAACTCATTGTTTCCTACCCAATACAGGAAGTTCCAACATTTCCTCATAGGAGGAGCAAAGGAGTATGAAGCTCGGTGGAAGAGCTTCCTTTTCCTGAGCTGGACTTTGCTTTGGCTCAACCCACACTCTGTTCTCACTAGAATTGTATGTCTGTTGGGATGGATTTGGGGTACTGATGAAAATTGGGGGGCTGGTGAAGTCCAACTGCTCTACCCTAAGTGGCACCTCTGCTATAGATAGAGAGAGAGAGAGAGAGAGAGAGAGAGAGAGGTGCTGCAGGAAAATAAAAAGTAATCCAACAGAGAACATGAGCAGCTGTGATTCATTTAGAAAAGGTAAAGGAAGCTGGAAATAAAAGAATGTCTATTACCTCCTGTTACTTGGAAGATTCACATTCCAGATTATGTGGGATTTGGCAGGGGGATGATATTTTACTTCATGTCCTATTTAGCTTTGCTTTTTTAAACCACAAGAACTTATCACTTTCTTTTTTGCAATAAAGAAAGAGTACTAGTAATTGGGAAGTGGGGCTAATCAGGTCATAATTTGCTTTGCCTGGGTTGAGGACCACATGTTCTATGGAGCCAAGGAGTCAAGCAGCTGATGGAAGCAGAGACCCAGTGTGGTTCCCTGAAGCACACCTTTCAGTTTTGGCCACATATTTAGTACTGGGAGATGTGTGGCTTACCCAACACTAGCCTTCTCCCTACTGTAATTTTCTTGTCAGCAGGCTTGGACAGAAAGCCAATTTTATTAACCAGAAAACTTACTAGTGGGTGCACCTGCTCCAGTTCCTAGAACATCTACCTTCACCAAACTGGATTCAAGTATTACTTTTTCTTGTCCTTAAGTTGTTAAATTGATTTTTAAGTTGTTTGAGTGATGCATTAAAGAAAATTTGCAAAGTACAGAAAAGTAGGAAGAAGAAATAAGTCATGCACAATCCCATCACTCAAAGACAATATGTTAGTGTATTTTTGGACACTCCAAATCCAGGCCCTGAAAGATAGGTACCTAACACTGAAGGTAGTCAGTTAGACTTGTAGCTCTACTGAGAGAGGTCAGTATCCCCTGACGATACTGAGGGACAATACCCTTCACTCAGTTTCCCCTAAAGTTAACATCTTACATAACCATGGTACACTTGTCAAAACTAAAAATAGCTAATAATTACAATTAACTAAAACCAAGAATTTATTTGGAATTTACAAATTTTTTCACTAACATTTTTTTTTTTTCCTGTTACAGGATGAACAGATGGGATGGTAATTCCTGGATGGGAATCCAGGACACTACACTGCATGTGAGTTTCTCAGTCTTTCTTTGTTTTTCATGACCTTCATAGTTTTGAGGAATACTGGTGAGGTTATTTTGTTTTGTTTTGTTTTAAAAAATATTTATTTATTTGACTGCGCTGGGCCTTACCTGCGGCACGCGGGATCTTTTATTTGCAGCATGTGGGATCTAGTTCCCTGACCAGGGATCAAACCCGGGCCCCCTACATTGGGAGCACGGAGTCATAGCCACTGGACCACCAGGCAAGTCCCTGGTGAGGTATTTTGTGGAATATCCCTCAATTGGGATTTGTCTGCTGTTTTTCTCATAGTTAGACTGGGGCTATGCTTGTTTTGGGGAGTAAGAGTGCAGGAAAAGTGACCTTGTCATTACGTCGTAGCAAGGGTAAATACTATCAACAAGACTTATTGCTGTTGATGTTAACCTTGATCACGTGGTTGAGTAGTGTCTGTCAGGTTTCTCCTCCGTAGAAGTTATTTTTCCCCTTTCCAACACTGCACTCTGGGAGGAAGTGACCATGCACAGCCCACGCTCAGGGGTGCGTGGGTGGAGATTAATACCCCCTCTGTATGGAGCATGATTAATTAGAATTCTATAAGGAAGAGTTAGCTCCTCTCCCCAGTAATGTATTTAATTATTTATTTACAGCAGAATGGACTCTAATATACTTATTTTATATTCTAAGTTATAACTGTGCCAGGTTTGGGCACTGGAAGCTGTTTCAGGTTGACTCCTATGTCCCTTGACAGGCCTACACACGTTATTTTTGAGCATTCCGTACTTCTGGCGCTACACTATGCTCCAATCAGCTGTACTTTCCCCGAAGCAGTTCTAGAGTCAGTCGTTTCTCTAAAGAGCCCTGCCCGGCTCCTTTCACTGGACGGTGGTACTTACAAGCAAGTTCAGGGGGCCTACAGCTCCTCTTCATGTGAAACTGAAGCCTGCGCACCCCGCGCATCAGCCAGGCTTACCCGGGCCCCACCGAACCTCCCGGCCTGCAGTGCGTGCCGTGCGCATGCGCGCCGGGGAGACGTGCCGTCGGACGGCGGCCAGGACGCTGGCGTGAGGCAGTTGGAGCTGAGGAGTCCGGCAGTGTCCTTGCGCTCCCGCCCTGCTTCGGTACGCAGTTGCCGCTGGAGGCTTTGCAGGTGAATGTTCCTGTACGGTCCGGGCGACCCAGACCCCCTCGGGCCGGGCTTACCTACCCCACGCCCTTTCAGGGAGACCCCAGGCCCGCGCCCTCCGCTCTCCACCTCGGGCGTCGGTCCCTCCGGAGCCTCGCCAGGAGACTCCCGTCAGCGCCCCCCAGCCCCACCCGAGTCCTTCCCCTCTCCTCTCCCCTTCTTCCTCTCCTCCCCACTCCCCTTCCCCCTCGCCTCCCTTCCCCGGATCCCTCCGGAGCCTTCCCTAGAGCCGCCCGCTCGCTGCCCCTCCGGAGCGGAACGCCCCTCTCCTTCAGGCCTCCCCTCCCCCCACCCCGGTCAGTCTAGAGCCTCCCCTGGAGCCGCCCGCCCCGCCAGAGCGCTTCTGCTGCTGCCCCCTTTCCTGCAGGTGCTCCCCGCCAGCACCCCGCCTTCCTGCCCGCGGGGCGCAGGTTTCCGCCCCTGCAGCCCGTCTGGTCGAGGGGATTGGGGCTCTTTTTGGTTATCCTGCCGCCCGGAGGTCGCAGCCTCCTTAAGGAGTCCGGAATGGCATTGAAGCTTTGCGCTCTCGGGTGGGGCCCGCCTCCGCTCGTTTCACCTGCTCTTGGGTTTGCAATGTCGTTGGCTCTCAGTGCTTGGTGTTGTATTATGTGTCTTTTTCCACGTTTGATTCTCTCACCTAACTACATTGGGAACCCCAGAGGTCAGGGGTTTTTCATTTCGCGTCAGAGTAGTGTTTTTTGTTTGTTTTTAACTCAAAAAAAGAGTAATTTACACAGAAAAGTCTTCATAAATGACCGAATAGTAAAGTTCCAGGTTTTCAGCGTGAGTGGGGGAAAAGAATGAGGTGGGACGGTCACAGTGTCCAAAGATCCAGGGGAACATGGTTAATTCCAAACGCTGTTGACTCCTGAGAAGCTTTCCTTGTTTTAATACCTCCTCTGACTAGGACGCGGTGGAGCCTCTGCCAGAGGGAGCGGCGCTTAGTCTAAAGGGAGGGAAGTTCCTGGGTCTTGGTGGTCATTGAGGAAACCAGTGCCAATGCAGGAAGTGCCTTGTGTAAAAGTCACGAGGGGAATTAGGGCCCAAGCTGGGACTGTTAACTACCTGTTTATTTACGATCCTTAATGTTTGTCTGACAAATTAATGACCAAAATATCTGTGTACATGTGCATGTGCTTCTGCGACTGGTTCTCTTGTGCTCCGGAGTGGCCCCTGGGCTGGGCTGATGGTTATTGATGGGAGGTGGGTATTTGGGAAGAGAGCTGGGCAGCTGCTTGTCTGGGCTTCCCTTGTGCTTGGTGTTTACTCAGTGGGGTGGTGATTCCTTAACTCCCCCCATCTCTGAGGGCAGGAATCAAACATATGTTGCAGGATTATCCTGGCAGATAAGAGTGTCTCGCACAGTGTAGGTGGTCAGTAAATGCTTCCTGAAGGAGGCTGCAGAAAAGAGCTCAGAACCTGACAGTGGTTCTTTACTAGCATATTTTTAATGGTGTTAGCACATTCTGTAGGTAAATTTCCTGATAATGTCAGGGACTGAATTTGTGAACTGTATAGGTCAGTGGTATAGAAGGAACGGATACCACTCTTGAGGTAGTCATATGACTCCTTGTGGGAAGATAGAGGTTTTTATTTTCTTTTTTTTTTTTAATTAATTTTTATTGGAGTATAGTTGTTTTACAGTGTTGTGTTTCTGCTCTACAGCAAAGTGAATCAGCTATACGTATACATATATCCCCTCTGTTTTGGATTTCCTTCCCATTTAGGTTACCACAGAGCACTGAGTAGAGAGGTTTTCTTGACTCCCTCTAGAAGATTTGCTGTACTTCCCAGCTTGCCTTCCTACATTAATATTTGGGTTCTTTCTCCTTTCCTCTGTCTTTTTTCTTTTTTACTGGATGTCTAAAGAAATTAAAGAATTACTTTATTAGTGTCAGTAACTACCAAAAACTGCTAAGTAAAATAAACTACTAAAAATGTTACAGAAAGTGGGCTAGTTGAACCAGTCATGTTTTATTTGTTGTATATTTGCTTCTGAATTTGATCATGAGGCCAGAGTTGAACTTTCTTACCTCTTTGTTTTAGTCTGTGTGTCCTTTGATGAGTGCTTATATTGGGCTTGTTATTAAGAACTGATTGCTACCTGAAATGGCCAACACCACATATGAACTGACTGGGATGGATCACCCAGTCCTTCTTGTCCCCTGTATCATTTTGGAGTCCTTGAAGAACAGAGTTTTCCTCTCTTTGATAAGGAAACAACTTTCACAGCTAAAGTACTAGTTCTTCTAGTTAACACATTCTGAAAGTAAATTTCCTGATAATTTCAGGGACTGAATTTGTGAAATGTGTAGGTCAGTGGTACAGAAAGAACAGATACCACTCTTTTTTTTTTTTTGGCCATGCTTCGCAGCTTGTGGGATCTTAGTTCCCCGACCAGAGATCAAACCTGGGCTCTTGGCAGTGAGAGCACGGAGTCCTAACCACTGGACCGCCAGGGAAGTCCCCAGATATCACTCTTGAGGTAGTCATATTATTCCTTGGGAAGATAGAGTGCTAACTAGAGGAGCCAGGCAAAGTGTGTTTTCAGTTAAGAACTGTCAGATTCCAAAGGCAGTATTCTTTCCACCTCTTAAGTTGGTCCCTTTTGGATTCAATGATTTTTAAAGTGATTTGAGTTCATATTTAAAATAACTTGAATTGGGGAATTCCCAGGCTGTCCAGTGGTTAGGACTCGGTGCTCTCACTGCTAGGAGCCCAGGTTCAATCCCTGGTTGGGGAACTAAGATTCCACAAGCCTCGAGGCGTGGCCAAACAAACAAACCTCAAAAACTTGAATTGTTGAATATGGTTTGTAGTTTTAAAACTTTCAGTAGGTTTTATTGGCATGTGAGTAATGTGGCTATTTTGCAACTAGTTTGCTGGCATCCTCTAGAGACCAGCGACAGATCAGACTTTAATGAGTTTTAGTTTATGCATTCGATCCTGCTCCAGGGTATAAATAATAGTGAAAGGTTGAAATAAGTTATGGAGAGTGGAATTCAACAAGGTACGTCAAAAAGCTACTCCTCTTCCTTCAGAGACTAATTTAGTTATGTATTCTGGGAAGGTTTTTGGTTTGATTTTTTTTTTTTTTCCTTCTAGGTATATGTTCAAATTTTCACTGTCAGGCGCATCTTACTAAGTCTTCTAAGCCATTTGAGAAGCAGCCTGATGTGCTTCTGTCTTCTAGAATGTTTCAGGCAAATTTTAGTCAGGTGGATAGTGAGGAAATAATAGCAAAAAGAGTAGTAATAATTGCTGTGGGAGCAGCCACCACTTGTTAGTTGCAGTAACTAACAGGTACTATGCAAACACAAGTTATTACACCCAATTTTCCAAACATCCTATCAAGTAGATGTTAGTATTCTCATTGTATAGATGAAGAAACTAAGGCTTGGAAAAGTTAAATAACTTGCCCAGGGCAATTTATAAGAGATTGAGCCGGGATATAAACGCACTTCTTTTGACTTCAAAGCCTGTATTATGAAACATTAGGCTCTCTATGAATTTTTCAAGGCATATTATCAAAATCATACTTTATGATTTTTGATTGCTAAGAATATACTAAGTTTCTCCCCCCATTTTAAAGAACTGTTAGAAGGGAGGTTCAAGTAAATGGTGTTCATCTAGGGGTCGGTTTTTTAAAATTTGATATGTTTGAGGATAATTCAAATTATTGCATAATGTTCACATTTATCAAAATAATACATATACATAGATGGAAAAGCCAAATAGCACTATAAACCTCAGAGTCAAAAAACACTCACTCCCTTTCCATTAACTAGAGACAAACGTTCTCACCTTTTCTTAGCTGCCTTTTTTACATTTATATTTGGGACACGATAACATTGCTGTTGATTTAAATGTAATCTTTGACTTCTTGCCATAGAAGACTTTTGCCTCCTGTAAACACTCTTCTTGAGTCCACCAGAATCTCTTAGATGTCAGTCTCTGTCCCCTTCCCCTCCTCCCGCCAACACTGTCCTCCAGTCTGGACTGGTTTCTTTTCTAGGCCTGTGGCACAGCTGTCTCCCTGGGACTTTCCTTCACCTGCATTCCCTAGTTCCTCTTGGTTTATGCTCTCATTTTGGTGGAATACATTCTTCGCTAGGCTCTGGAAACAGGGTAGGGTACATGGAAGGTAAATTTTAAGGCTTTCAGCATGTGTGTAAGTGTCTTTATTTTATATACTTGATTGATAATTTGACTGGGTATGGAATTCTGGCTTGAAAATAATTTTCCCTCAGCATTTTGAAAATATTGATCCATTGCCTTCCAGCTTCCAGCATTGTTGATGAAGATGCCCTAATGCATTGTTTATCCTTTATGTGACCTCTTTTTTGCTCTGGGAAGTTTTTAGGTTCTATTCTTTGTCCGTAGAGTTCTGAAATTTCAGTTATAAACCTTACCGAGAATCTTTTAAAATTCATCTTGCTGGACACTCATTGAAGTTTTTGTGTCTAGAAATGTATTGTCCTGTTCTGGAAAATGTTTGTATAGTATTTTTTTAATACTTTTTTTGCTGGTTTATTTGTGAAACTCTCCTGTAAGCAGGATGTTTTATATCCCAGGCTTATCCTGTAATTTTTTTCATCTCTTGGCCTTTTTTTTCTTTTTTTCCTTTCAGAGAGATTTCCTCCATTATGATCTTTTCAGTTCTTCTATTTTAAATTTTGGTTAATCATGTTTAACTGAGAGCTCTGAATGTTCCTATTTTAGAACATTTTGGTTTTGTTTTTTGGTTACAATATTGTGTATCATCTTTCTGATAATATTAGTTTTTAAAAAACTTTTCCTTTGCTCCCTGCAATTTTCTCTGATTCCTGTGAGGTTTTTGAGTTTTTTTAATTTTATTTTTTTCAGTCTCTTTAAGCTTCCTCAGATGTCTGAACATACATTCTATTTGTTTCTATTTAAGATATTATGAAAACTGATTGAAAGTTTGTGTGTTTGTTTAAAGTTTATCACTTGAGAATCCCTGTAGGGTTTCAGGCAGAGACCAGCTTTTTTTGTTTTTTAATATCTTTTAAAAAATAAAATTATTTATTTATTTTTAGCTGCATTGGGTCTTGCTGCACGTGGGCTTTCTCTAGTTGCGGCAAGCAGGGGCTACTCTTCGTTGCGGTGTGCACACTTCTCATTGCGGTGGTTTCTCTTGTTGCGGAGCACGGGCTTCGTTAGTTGTGGTGCATGGAGTCAGTATTTGTGGCTTGCGGGCCCCAGAGCGCTGGCTCAGCAGTCGTGGCACATGGGCTTAGTTGCTCTGTGGCTTGTGGGATCTTCCTGGACCAGGGCTCTAACCCGTGTCCCCTGCGTTGGCAGGCAGATGCCTAACCACTGTGCCACCAGGGAAGCCCGGAGACCAGCTTTTTTACAGAAAAAAACATGTCAGTATCAGTGAACCTTTGGCTGTGCCCTTCGTCCAGAGCTAGAGAGTCTGGGAGTTAAGTAAAGGAATAGGACAGGGAGTTTAAGACATTCACTTACTCTGTTGCTCCTCTAAGTTTGGCATCTCTCTCTTCCACTCTGAGCGACCCCTGGTGTCCCCAAGACTAGAGCCTCTGTGTTTCAGCTTTTCCAGAAAGGAGATCCTCAGGATTGGGGAGGGTAGTTGCCTGGATGTGTAGAGGGCCTACTAACTCTTCTTAAAGACTTTCAGTAAATTCTGATATTCTTCCCCACCTTCAGCATTATCTCATACTTCCAGTTTCTGAATCTTTACAGTGTTCTGTGGCTAGAGTTGGCTTGCTGTGTTGTGGCTTCTTATTAGCACATGAAAAGCAGAGAAAGCTGAATTTTATATTAGTTACTACTTGTTCATTTACCTTTAAGACCTTCTTAGCATTTTTAGCATCTAATCTGCTTTTGTCTCTGCTGCGATTCTCTTTGTGTTTGTGGATTTATGCCTTGTTTTCCCCTTAACTGTCATTTTAGTTGCGTTTCAGGAGAGAGCAGAGTTAGGTGTTTAATCTGTCATCAATGTTGGAAATAGCAAAGCAGTCACCAGCACGGGTGATCTTTACGTTAGTCATCGATCTTTTGTCTTGGATTCTCAATTTTAAATTTTTAAAATATTTATTTATTTCTATTTTTGGCTGTGTCAGGTCTTGGTTGCAGCACGTGGGATCCTCCGCTGAGGCACACGGGCTCCTCGTTGCGTGGTTCAGGCTTCTCTCTAGTTGTGGCCTGTGTGCTCAGTAGTTGTGGCACGCGGGCTTAGTTGCCCTGCGACATGTGGGGTCTTAGATCCCCGTCCAGGAATCGAACCCGTGTCTCCTGCATTGGAAGGCGATTCTTAACCACTGGACCACCAGTGAAGTCCCTGGATTCTCATTTTAATGTCACTGTTGTGTCTTCTGTCTTTGAAAATAACTCTCATGTGATTTGTAGTGTTTAGTGTCAAGAAATATGTATTTTCCAGAAATATGTAATATTTCTATATATTGTAGAGGGAAAAATGGGAAGATGGATTTTTAAAGTCTGCCTTTTTTTCTTTTTCCCCTCAGAGCACTGGTCCTAGGTAACCTCAAGGCAGGGCAGGCTAGCAGGATTCAGGACCAGGAATTGGTCTAGGCTAATGAGTAGGGTACCTGTTTTAGGCAGTGGCATGTGAATGCTCTATAAGGCTGAGGGCAAGTAGGCTGAGTGATAGGCAGTGTTCTCTTCTCCTCTGCTTTGTGGTCAGGGTTCAGGATACATTGGAGGAGCTTGGCAGGTTACAGACTAGATAGAAGGATTTAGCTGTGGTCCAGCATAGGTAAGGTGGGTCATTTAGGAGGAGATAAGGCAGCTGCTTATTTACGTACTTGTTACCCTTGGTGTCTCTTATTTATATGGCCCGGTGTGGGGGTCTGTATTGTGTTACATCTTGCTTATGGGTTGGGAGCCAGAGGCGAGGGTGCTCCTGCTGATGAGGCAGTATGCTCCAGTGGTGATGGGATACCAACATGGTACCTGACAGAAGAGGCTGGTAGACACTAAGGACACATACCTCTTTAATGGAGATAAAGAGCTTACTTTTCTACCCTCAGAGAACTGCCCATTTTGCAGTCTCTGCTAGATGGTAAAATGTCCAGGCTCAGTCCCCCAAGAAGATGACTGTTGGCTGATAATGTTGCCTGATCTGAGTGAAGACACCACAGGTGCTTTAGGAAGCTCCTTTATTTTATTTTTATTTTTTAAAATAAGTTTATTTATTTTATTTTTGGCTGGGTTGGGTTTTTGTTGCTGCGTGTGGGCTTCCTCTAGTTGTGGTGAGCGGGGGCTACTCTTCGTTGTGGTGCACGGGCTTCTCATTGCGGTGGCTTCTCTTGTAGTGGAGCATGGGCTCTAGGTGCGCGGGCTTCTGTAGTTGTGGCACTCAGGCTCAGTAGTTGTGGCTCGTGGGCTCTAGAGTGCAGGCTCAGTAGTTGTGGTACATGGGCTTAGTTGCTCCACTGCATGTGGGATCTTCCCGGACCAGGGATGGAACCTATGGCCCCTGCATTGGCAGGCGGATTCTTAACCACTGTGCCACCAGGGAAGTCCAGGAAGCTCCTTTAATATCCTTTTGGCTTCTTTTGACTTCTGGAGATTGGCTTGTAAGTGCTTGCCCAGAAAGTGCCAGTAACCAAACTCAGCGCATTGCTGAGGGTGTGAATCCAGGGTTCTTTTCCAGGAGTCATTTCTCCCCAGTGGTGTAAGTTTTAGGATGGTTTGAAACCTGTTCATACGGTCTTCTCTGCTGCCTATGTAGCAGTACACTTGAGTCCTTAACTCAGAAATCTAGACTTTTTGTCTTAAAAAAGAAATCCTAACATCTTAGACAGTAAACAACAAACATCTCTTACTTATTAATGCAATAACTTTGAATTATTTAGTGAGAGGATAGAATTACACAAATCAAAGTGTTTAACCTTCCTTTTTAACCCCCCCGCACCTCCCCCACCCCAGTTGTGAAATTGAAGTCACATTGGAAGGTGTGTTTCTCTAACACGTTCTGTAGTGATGTATATGGTTTTAATCATTTTATACTTAGGATGCCTTTTAGCCTCAGTTGGTTCTAACGAACCATAATTATTATTTTCACATTGGCACCCATGTTGTCACAATTTGGCCATTAGGTGCCGTTTCTTCAGCTGGTTGACTTTTTTTTTTTCCTGAAAGCATCTTTGTTTTTTGACAGTAAGACAACTTAGGCACATCTTGAGGTGTCCTGTCCCTGAATTGTAACCAGCTCGTTTTCAAGGAGTACTGGCTTCTTTTAGAGGAGAACAGTATTAGAGATAAAGATCTGGGCATGTGAGATTGTTCCACATAATGACTAATGGTAGACAGGATGATACCAGATAAGTAGCTACTTGAGTATGCAGAACAACTACCCTATTATAACAAGTCGTGAGTTTCTGTTTCTAATTTCAGTTTAAGTTTCTTTCTACCTTGTAATCTAATTTTCTCTTTCTTTAATAGTTTTGAACTATTTTATATAGGCACGCCGAAGATACGTTTATAATGTTGTCCTCTCGATGGAGTTTTTTTTTTCCATTTTACATTCTTGACTCCAGTGGCCTGAAATTGATTTCCAAGTTGGTTTTTCAGTTTTCTCTTTTTTAAGTAAATTTATTTATTTTATTTATTTATTTTTGGCTGTGTTGGGTCTTCTTTGCTGCACGCAGGCTTTCTCTAGTTGCGGTGAGTGGGGGCTACTCTTCCTTGCGGTGCGTGGGCCTCTCACTGTGGTGGCTCCTCCCATTGCGGAGCATGGGCTCTAGGCGCATGGGCTTCAGTAGTTGTGGCTTGCGGGCTTAGCTGCTCCGCGGCATGTGGGATCCTCCCAGACCAGGGCTCGAACCCGTGTCCCCTGCACTGGCAGGTGGATTCTTAACCACTGCGCCACCAGGGAAGCCCCAGTTTTCTCTTGTTGACATCCCTTGAGCCACATCTACCTGAAAAGTAAAAGAAACCCAGCCTCACCCCAAGGAAATGCCAAAGAAAACATAGGCACAACATCTGGCAACTCAGATGCTGACCCATACAATTAGTAGATAACTGGAAAGCTCTAGGTCCTTAAGGAACTCTGTTTTTAACTCTTTATTTTCCTGGATGCTACTGGTAGTGGTGTTAATCTTACAGGCACCTGAAGTTGTTGGACTCGGATTCTTGAAGACCTGTGAATAAATGAAACTGTTCTTAATATCATTGTTAGGCTGAGCTGACATTTTGACTATTATGATTGTCAGCAAATAACAGCCAAATTAATATCAAGAATCATGAGAGATTTTTAAAAATTTACCACAGAAGTTCGGGAAACTCCTTCCTGTTGCATCACATTTTTGCACTGTTCACTTGGTTCCATAACCACCAACTCAGAAGGTACCAGCAAAGTTGTATGACAACATTTCAGTCAGGTTTTATATTTGTATTGTATCTAGGTAGATCTCAATACCTACAAGTAATTTGTGATCTATTCCCAGCTATTTCCAAAGGAAAATAAATGAGTTTATGTTATGATTGTAGGAAGTTTTAGTATAAATATCCAGGATTTGGCATGAGTTGAATACGTGTTATATACCCTTCCACTTTTATGTTCTGGGGTAATAGTATCACTGCTGAGATGTGATGCTATGTTTAACACTTCATGCCCTGTCTTTTTAGCTTACAAGTTTAACCTGTTTCTTCCATTAGAATGTAAGCTAACGTGAAAGCAGGGATTTTAGCTTGGTCACCGCTGTATCCTTAGTGCCTGCTGCAAGGCTGGGCACACATAAGATGTTCAAAGAATATTTGTTGAATGAAAAATGTTGATATTATTTCTCTGCCTCAAATCCTTTTGGGAGTAAATGATTGTTTTAGGATGTTTTAGGATGCAAGTTGCAGGAAACTAGTTCAACTCAGTTTAAATAATGAAGAAACCCATCGTTTTGCTTAATGGAAAGCCTTGCATTAGCGGGAGATCCCTGGTTGGGTGAGACAGTGACTCAGCAGTTAGCGCTGCCATCTCAACAGTCAGCTGCCCTCAGGCTCGTCCCTTCACTGTCAGCAGGTGTCTCGCAGCAGCAGTGAGCAGCGCGAACATGCACTGAGAGAAGGAGAAGAGACTGACTGTGCATCTAGTTCATCTGGGACTGTACGTTTGAGTACCTAAATGTGGCAGGGAAAAATGAAAAACGTCTTTCCTTTCTTGGTGAGGACAGGCAGCATGAATTTGCAGAAACTGCAGGGAGACTAAGAACCTTCCGATTACAGGATTTTGGAGATGCTGGAATATAGGATGATTTGTGAGACCCGAGCCATACTTAGACCTGGGGAAAGTTAAATGAGGGAGAGCCCATTTGTTCTTTTGAGGTGCTCACTTGGGCTTGTGCTCTGTTTTGCTAACCTTCCAAACCTTGGTGCCTTAAAGAGAGTACCTAAAACTGCTAAAGTAGAAAACAAAAGTGGCCCATAATCTCAGCCTCCAAATAATATCTGTTGATTTCAAAAATAAAATGATACAATACTTGCAAATTGTTTTTTTTTTTAAGTTTATTTATTTAATTTTTGGCTGCATTGGGTCTCCACTGCTGCGCGTAGGCTTTTCTCTAGTTGTGGCGAGTGGGGGCTACTCTTCGTTGCGGTGCACAGGCTTCTCATTGCAGTGGCTTCTCTTGTTGCGGAGCATGGGCTGTAGGCGCGTGGGCTTCAGTAGTTGTTGTGGCACGCGGGCTCAGTAGTTGTGGCTCGCGGGCTCTAGAGTGCAGGTTCAGTAGTTGTGGCACACGGACTTAGTTGCTCCGTGGCATGTGGGACCTTCCTGGACCAGGGCTCGAACCCGTGTCCCCTGCATCGGCAGGCGGATTGTTAACCACTGCGCCACCAGGGAAGCCCCTCAAGTTGTTTTAAAAAACTTAAATAGTACAGAAAGGTGTAATAGGCCTGAATAGTCACCCTCTTTTCTGACACATATGCAGCACTGCCTCATTCCTCTCCTCAGAGGTACACATTGTTAACAGTTTTTATGATTCCTTCCAGAAAACAGTTGTGTGGGTATCAGCTACGTGTGCTTATCAGCACGTACTGTTCTACTTCATTCCTTTTCACATCTGCATAATATGCCATGGGTGGAGGTGCTCATTAAGCAGTCCTCTTTCGTGGAGCCCTTTGGTTGGTGCTAGTGTTATACATGTGTTGGTGAACCTGTGTACGTGTATCAATGAGGCATATTTCTAGTAATGGGGAGATAGCTAGGTCAAAGTATATGAATATTTAAAATTTGGATGGATATTGTCAAATTTCCCTCCCAAAAGGTTACAGCAATTTTCATTCTGCCATTATACTTTCTCCTTTCTGGATATCATAGTTTTTTTCATTTGTGACCCTCTGATAGGTAATATTGTTAACTGTGATTTGAATTTTGTTAGTTGAATTGAGAGAGAAATGGAGTAGCTTATGAGTTTTTTGCCCATTCATGTTTCTTTTTCTGTGAACTGCCAAATGATTGCTCTTTCTGTTATAAGTGAGCTTTGTATGTGAAGGAAATTAACTCACTGCTGCCATATATATGGTTGTAAAACGTATTTTTCTTAATCTTTTATTGGTCTTTTTGACTTTACTTTTTGCCACTCAGATTTTTATTTTTATGGAGTTAAATTTATCAACCTTTTTTTTCGTGACTTCTGGTGTTCTGCTCTGATCTGGCCACTCCACCTGCTGACACCGGTGCACACCTTACTGGGCTGTGTACAGCTGTTAGGGCACACCAGCGGTATGGCTGAGGCAGCTGGACCCCAGAGCCTCATGATACCAGGCATGTTAGAAGAAGCCACAAGTCCTTGACAGAGCTGAATCTTTGTGTTCTAGGGCTGCTTTATGTCTGTTAGATGTAAGTGGAGTTAGACTTAGTAAGGTGGACAGGGTGCTGAGGCTAAAGCCTAGGGTGCGCGTGGGGGGTTGTATTGGCTGTATTAAGGAGGTACTGGGTAAATTCCAGGTGACCAGTGAAGTAAAATGGCTTTGGTCCTTTCCTCAGCTGACACTAAAAGGGCTAAGGATAGAGAGTTAGACCAAAGGGCTGTGGTTTTGTGATATAATAAGAAACATGAACTTCTAAAACTCTTGGAATTTCCTGAGAGATAGAGGTACTAGGGGTGTCTTTTTGTTGTCTTTTTATTCATAATAAACCCCTTTCAATCATATCTAAGTTTATGCTAATGAGATGATGGGCCCCTAGATAACTTCAGGGTAGGGCTGGTTGCCAGAGGGACCAAGCTTGTGATGAGCAGGTTAGAACTTTCAGCCCCCAGGGGCTTCCCTGGTGGTGCAGTGGTTAAGAATCCGCCTGCCAATGCAGGGGACACGGGTTCCAGCCCTGGTCCGGGAAGATCCCACATGTCACAGAGCAACTAAGCCTGTGTGCCACAACTACTAAGCCTGCGCTCTAGAGGCCGTGAGCCACAGCTACTGAAGCCTGCACACCTAGAGCCCGTGCTCCGCAACCAGAGGAAGCCACCACAATGAGAAGCCTGTGCACCGCAACAAAGAGTAGCCCCGGCTCGCCGCAACCAGAGAAAGCCTGCATGCAGCAACAAAGACCCAACGCAGCCAAAAATAAAATAAATAAATTTATAAATAAAAAATAAAAAGAAGTTTCAGCCCCATCCCTGGACTTCCAGAGATGGCAGAGAGAGAGGCTGGAGATGGAGCTTAAGGACCAGTGTCCAATGATGTAATCAATCATGGCTACCTAATGGAACCTCCTTAAAAACCCCTAAATGACAGGGTTCCAATGATCACATGGAGATGCTGGGAGAATGGTGCCTGGAGAGGCATGGAAGCTCTGCACTCTTCCCCCAATCCTTGTCCTCTGCATCTCTTCCATCTTGCTGTTCCTGAGGTGTATCCTTTATAATGAATAGGTAATAGTAAGTAAAGTGCCTTCCTGAGTTCTGTGAGCCATACTAGCAAATTATTGAATCTCAGGAGGGGGTTGTAGGCACCCGCAATTTATAGATCAGAAATATGGGTGGCCCAGGACTTGTGTCTGAAGCGGGAGCACTCTTGTGGAACGGAGCCCTTAACCTGTGAGGTCTGATGCTAACTCCAGGTAGTTAGTGTCCGAATCTAGTTGAATCATCAGACATCCAGTTGGTGTCCTGAGAATTGGAAAATTGGTTGTTGGTATGGAAAAACCCCACACATTTGGTGTCAGAAGTGTTGTGAGTAAAAACAGCTCATACAGGTCATCCTCTTTTCTGGGTATAATTTTGAACCTGCCTGTTTCTTCTTCTACAGGTGAAAAGATGGCGTTTGTGAAGAGTGGATGGTTGCTGAGACAGAGTAAGTACAGGACATGAGCCCCTTGGGCTGGGTTTAGTGTTGCCTCAGGGCACATCTTTATTTCTGTGGCTGACACTGCCAGCGTTTACAAACAAATAACAAAGTCTTACTAATGTTGTTGCCCTGGATTTCCTCTTGCAGATTTTTAGAGCTCTATGAACCGTTTTTCTGCACACATGGAGCTTCTTGGTTGCTGCCTTGACAGGAACCAAGGGACAGTAGTAGTCCCTGCTGGTTTCTCTTTTCTCACTAGTGTGCTATATTATTATTATTATTATTATTATTTGGCTATGCCCTGCGACAAAGTTTTTTCCCCAACCAGGGATGGAACCCGTGCCCCCTGCAATGGAAGCACAGGATCTTAACCACTGGATGGCCAGGGAAGTCCCTAGCATGCTGTATTATTAACGGCTGACCTGAGGTTCTTGGGTCTACCCAAGCTGAGCTGATATATTACCATGGAGCTGAGCTAATATATTAGCATGGAGGTACTGCTCGCTTTGTGGGAAACACCTGTCTCATCTGGGGATTGAACAGTGACCAGATTCTGAAATACTAGAGTCTTTAATTATAGATTAAGATTTGACCTGAGGGAACAAGTTTATCTAAAAACAAATCTTTTGTGTCTCCAAAAGGACTCTGGAGAAGGGACTTAGTTCTTTTTTTATGGGATTAAGTTCATTTTCTTAGACTCATCTCTATGGGCCTGCATATACTTAACTCTGCTTATTTCTGAGTCCGGTCACTTGAAGCAGGATTCATAGTATATTTTAAAGCAGGAAGAAGCAGCTCTGTTTATTGCAGAAAGAGTAAGCAGATTATTCTGCTGTCTTTCTAGAAAGAGCAGCATTAAGGGAAAAGTGACCAGTATATTGTTTATGACTCCAGCAAAAGCTTGAGTGGTGATATATACTGTATTGTTCAGGTATGAATTTGTATTTAAGGAATATTTTCAATACTTAGCTAAAATTGAGCCTTGTATTCCCATTGTACAGATTTTTATATCAATATAATTATCACAACAGCTCTGTGAGGTAGGTGGCATTACCCCAGCTTCCAGTTGAAGAAATAGAGGTTCACTGATACTAGGTAACTGGTCCAAATGTTAACTATGGGTGGCAAACCTACATTCAGACTCAGGACTGTCTCGTTTCAACATCAACACCCTTTCTACCAGGAGACAAGCTTTCAGCCTGTCTGTCCTGTTACTAGTTTTACGTTCTCAGACCTGGAGCTGAACAGGTATCCTTTCAAGGTCTATGACAGTTCTGTAGTCTAAGAATAGATGCAGCTATTGTATTGTTGGCTTAAAAAAAAAAAAAGTTGTGACATATTGGAATCTAGCCCCAATGTTTGTGTAAGTTTCCTTGTCTTGGGTTTTTAGGATCTTGGGTGATCCTAAAATGGTCAGGGGACATGGAAAGCCTTGCTCAGATCTGGAGGATGTGCCTTCCCTTCCTTCATTCTTTGAGGGCAAGTTTCCTTTCTCCATCATAACTCAGTGTAAATGCTCTGTCAACATAAGTGAACAGTGACCCTTTTGACAGTTTTGTGCTTCCCATCAGCACTTAGCATGATGATGATGATGTACACAAAACAGTAGTTCTGTAAATAAGTTGTACAGACTTTTCCACTGTCTTAGTTATGGTTATCTTAAAAGTGTGTATTCAGAAGACTTATTCCATTTCCCCATCTCCCGATGTGTGGGTTGATTTTCCGTCTTTGCTAAAGCAGAAGTATAATTAATAATAAACTAAAATGAGGTGAGTTGTATTATATTCAGTGAGCTGCAGAGCAGCAGAGATACACATGTAGTTACATATATGCACCACTGTCTTCAGGATTCCTTTTCTTGCCAATGGCAGACTCTTAGGACTCAGTATCTGGACTCTGGAGGACAGCTTAATTTAGGGTTCTGCAGTCAGGGCTTTGATGGCAGGTGCGATACTTGGGTAGAACTCCCCAACCCGGTGATTACACCTGTCTGTGTTTGGGTGGCTCTCTTTGGTAGTTTCTGTACAGCTCAGGCACTGCCAGTTAAATGGTTGCTGGGTGTCACTTATCAGTTTGGGCAAGTGCTGTGGTTGCCTCTCAGCAAGGTAGGTATTTGATAGTGGTAAAAGAAATTCGGAAGGCCGCTGGATTGAATATTTGGTTGATACCTATAGCAGACATGGGTGCATAAGGAGAGGCACATGCAATGGAATTTGTGCACATTGGCCATGAACAGGTTGGGATCTATAGGAACAAAAGATGCAGCCGGTAGCGTATGGATGTGAGAAAGGTGCAGGGATAACTTTTAGTCTCCCCTTTTGGCTGACAAGGAAATTAGAGTTTTATAAAGTTAAATGCCTAGTCCAAGATTACAAATGAAAGGATGAATTCTCTCAAACTGATAGAGATGTGTGAGGTAGTAGGATGGATGCATGCTGGGTAGGAGTCAGGCCCTGGGCCTGGGTCAGTGTCTGGGTGTGGATGTATCCAGTGTCTGAGCCTGCCTCTGCATAGCCTTTGGCAGGGAGACTCCCCACACTGTGGGCTGTAAGGGAAGGTGAGCGTTTAGAGAAGAGTATATGTGAAGGCCCTTCAAGAAAAAGAGAAAGAAGTTTTTCCAGAAGAGGAAGGTATTACTCTGTTATTTGTATGTAGAGACTTTACAGTTCAGCGTTTTCCGATCAATCTAGCAGTTAGATACTACTGGGAAGGTTTAGATATACCACATGGAGAGTTAAATATTAGACATGTTTCATTAGCTCAAAATCAAAGTTTTATTGAACTTTTTTTAAAAAAATATTTTGAGACTTTTAAGTTGGCAGCATTCTCAATAAGATCGAAGTTCTTATCTTAGAGCATGCTGCATGCAGCCCTGGTACAGCATGGGTGTTCATGCAGTTTGGGTCTGCTTTCACTTCCATTTTGATGGACTGCTCTGGGCAATTGTACGCAGATATACTTTTGGGACCAGAAGAAAGTTTCTTTTCTTTCTGTTACTGGTGAATTAGAGGACAAAGTCCTTGCTTTTCCACTCAAAGGCAACATTTCCCACTTTTCTTCAGGTACTATTTTGAAGCGCTGGAAGAAGAATTGGTTTGACCTGTGGTCAGATGGTCACCTGATCTATTATGATGACCAAACTCGGCAGAGTGTGGAGGATAAGGTCCACATGCCTGTGGACTGCATCAACATCCGCACGGGACACGAATGTCGGGGTAAGTGGGTCTGTCTTGTCCAGCTTCTGTCGCCTGCCCTTCTGCTTTCTTGATGGGAGTAGATTCTTCTTCCTTACCCATTCTGCTTTCATTTACAGACCAAAGAAGGGTTTCATCTGGGAAGAAGTAACCAGATGAAACCAGACACTTGGATTATGACCCATGTGGGTCGGCAGATTAATTTTCTCCTCGGAATTAGACCTATCAGTCCACATTTCCGTTCTCTCTCATGGAGAAGGTGGTGGAAAACTAAGGAACCAGAGTTCTGGGAACCCCAAGAAGGATGGAGCTACCCTAGGCAGTATAGATTTTATTGATAACAACTCTAGTCAGTTTCTTAAAATCCATGATGTCTTTCAATATAATTATCACAACTATTGAAGGTATAGTTTTTTTGTTTTAATAAGCATAGACTTTTCTATTTCTAATTAATGGCATATGTAGACTTCCCTGTTTGTTTTATTAGCTCTGTTGCTATTTGGAATAAAGAGGCTGCTGTAGTAACCATTGGTGTTATAATATCCTGCCCCTATAAGTTCTTGAAACACAAGTCTCTATGGACTAGCTATTGAAATCCTTACTTAAACCAGGTTCAGATATCATAGGTCTTACTTCTTGGTACACAGAGATACTTTAAACAACTGATTTTCACTTTTAAAGCAGCGATCTAGTTTGATGCTTTGTGAATGAAAGCAGTAAGTATTCTGTTAACTGATGCTTTGCAACACTTTGTGTTTTGCTTATTTTTCTGATGTCTGGGCTATTTTGCATATCACCATATGTGGATTGCGCTCTAGAAGAGGCTTACTTCTCCTGCAGAAAGTTTAATTAGAATGGAGTAATGATTCATGTGTTTGGTTCTGTACAGCAGAACAAAGATGTTTTATAATTGTAATGTTCTGAAGTTCTGGTCCTTTGCTTATCTGAGCTGTTAAGAAATCCTTAAAAAAATTATATAAATACTCCTGTATTCTATATATTTTTCATAGATATTCAGCCTCCAGATGGGAAGCCAAAAGACTGTCTGCTGCAGATTGTTTGCCGAGATGGGAAAACCATCAGTCTTTGTGCAGAAAGCACAGATGATTGTTTGTAAGTTGTTTTCCAGTGTGTTTAATTTTAAAAGTGTTTTCTGTTTTAATTTCCAGTTATGAGGAAGGGAGAAGAATGGGAGTGGCGTGTTCCTGTAGGCAGCAGAATAAGTGACTCAGAGGTTGTGTGAAAGAAATGTTAAGAGTCTTAGTCTATGTCTGATAACCCTGATCCTAGTTTCTGCCTCTGCAGAGCTGCCCATGCAGGATCCCATTGTAGTGAGTATGGCAGAAACGATTAGATACAGACACTTTGCACTCTCTTTTTTCATTACTAGATGCACATTGGGCGATGGGCATAGTTAAGTGGGTTCTTAAATTTTCTTTTTTTGGCTGTGCCATATGGCCTGTGGGGTATTAGTTCCCCGACCAGGGATCGAACCTGGGCCCTCAGCAGTGAGAGTGTGGTATCCTAACCACTGGACTGCCAGGGAATTCCCCTTAAATTTTGTTCTTTTTATGTAAATGTCTTTTTAAAAAGCACTGACATCTGTATTATGTACCCTTTTCTTCTTTTGGTGGTTCTTATTTCCATCTGCCATCTCTGAAGAAGGGGTATGGAACCACAAAGAAGGAAAACCCAACTTTATTAATTCTCAGTCTGTTAACATTAGCATTGATGTAGGATCAGAATCTTGAAAATACTGATTTTTTTTTTTCCTGTCCACACTGTACCACTAACAAAGGTTAACTCTGGACATTGTGAAAATTCACTAACAGAGATTATTATAATATTCCTGTATATTAAGATATTCATATATATGTGACAGTTTTATAAAATCCAGCTGACCAGTTTGTTAGAGCGCCTTCCCCTGCATTTCACGTATGTGTTCATCCTCAGTATAGACATTTATTCCATGCTGATCTCTAGGGTTTATTTTAAATCCTAGATGTAGTTTCTTTTTTACATTCTTCTCATTTATATTAGTGAATCTTAAATGGCACTTTCTGGAAAAGATATACCTTTCCTAAAGACTAATGGAGAAATGAACACAGGTTAGGCTAGTTTGTTACTTTTTAATATACTGGATCTATATTTTTACTCTTTAATAATTTGAACACTTTGTGCTGAGCACTGTGCTAACTGCTTTATGTATGTTGTTTAATCCTCACCATATCTTATAAAGTGGTTACTGTTCCGTTGTAGGAAATTGAGGCATAGTGAGGTTAAGTAACTTTCTGTGTCAGTTTTTAATGCTCTTGTAATAAATTACCACAAGCTTAGTGGCTTCGAACAGTACACATTTCTGATTACATTTCTGGAGGTCAGAGTTCTACACTAGGTTTCAGAGTGCTGGCAGGGCCATGATCCCTTCTGGAGGCTCTAGCGGGGAGTCTGTTTCCTTGCCTTTTCTAGCTTCAAGAGTCCTCCTGCATTCCTTGGCTTCTGGGCTGAGCCCTTCTCCTGCTGTCATCTGTCTGATTCTCTGTAGCTGGGGAAGGTTATATGCTTTTAAGGATTTAAGAATAGTTTGAGCCAGCCTCGATAATCCAGTATAATCTTCCCCATTTCAAGGTCCTTAACCTTAAGTATAGCACAGAGTCCATTTGCCTGGTGAGGTAACATTTTCAGAGGTTCTGGGGATTAGGATATGGATCTCTTTGTAGGGAGGAGGCATCATTCAGCCTACCATACTTCCCAAGGTTTTAGAGCTCGTAGACTAGCCTCAGGATTTGAACCTTTGTCTTCATAGCCCTTTGTTCTTAACTGCTCTGTTCTACTGTTTGCTGAGATGTCACATATATGGACGGTTCCATTAAGTAGTAGTGGAAAAAATATCTAGAACTAAAATTTTAGAATATTTTAACAAAACATCTTTTTTTGTCATAGAGGAGGGAGAAGGGGGTAAAAGTACACTGAAGGACTTGCCTTGTTTGGCATGGAAGGCTGACTTTTTCTTAACCTGTATGGGAAAATAGAGGTTTATTTATGTATCTAATTTTAGGGAGAGAGCAATGGATGATAATACTAGAAGAATAATAAAACCCAGCAGGTAAACTTAATAAAACATGACAGGAGATGAAGTAGCAGTAATTAGACCAATGATATCTGTGACTTCAATAAATGTGAGTTGGTTAAATTCTCCTTAAAAAGGATAAGATCTGAGATTGGGCAGAAAATACAAAGTCCAGCTATTTATTCTGTTAACAGGAAACACACTTGAAATAAAATGACACAGAAAGGTAAAAAAGTGAAGAAGAGGAGACTGTTTCCTGGGGCTGCTGTAACAAAGTATCACAAGCTAGGTGCCTTAAAACAACAGGTTTATTCTCTCACAGTTCCAGAAGCTAGAAGTCTGACATCACTGTGTCAGCAGAGCCATGCTTCCTCTAAGACTCTGGACAGAATCCCTCCTGGCCTTTTCCTAGTTTTGGTTGTGGCTGGTTATCCTTGATGTTCTTTGGCTTGCAGCTGCACCACTCCAGTCTCTGCCTGTGTCACAACACGGTATTCTCCCTGTGTGTGTGTGTCCAAATTTCCTCTTCTTATAAGGACACCTTCATTCAGTATGACCTCATCTTAATTTGACTCCATCTGCAAAGACCCTATTTCTAAATAATTCACCTGTACTGGGGGTTTGGACTTAAGCTTATCTTTCTGCAGGGGATACATACAATTCAACCCATTACAGAGACCTCTGAGAAAAAAAGGGGAAATGAATCTGTGTCATCTTCCTCAACTACCTAGTGAAATGAAAGGGAAGACATTCAGAAGCGACAGCCAAATAAAGAAGTTTAACTTCAAGCACAGAATACAAAGAGCACAGTCAGAAAAAGAAATAGAAGATTCTGTTGAGATGTATCACAGTTTTTAACCCTATGCCAACTCCCAGAAGCAGTAACAAGATGAGCTAATTAAATCTTTAAAATTTTTGGTAGTACCCTGCAGTCTGTAGAGGTGCCGATATTTCTTGAAAAAGCTAAGGAAAAACCCTTAAGACTGTGATATCCTTGGGACCTTAGCAGAGACTAGAAGGTTCCCTCAGGGCTTTTCAGAGCACTGGAAGGCAGAGAAGGATAAGCGAGCACTGGCATAAGACATTCAAAGGAATTACGCTCAGAAGAGTGTGGAACCCAGATATTTCAGACAGGACTTACTCCCTATCTTGACTACTCACAAAAATTAACTTGAAATGGATTGACGACTTAAATGTAAGACTGTAAACTGTAAACCTACTAGAAGGAAACATGGTGAAAAAGGTCTTTGACATTGGTCTTGGCAGTGATTTTGGATATGACACCAAAAGTGCAAGCAACAAAAGCCAAAGTAAACAAATTGGGACTACATTAAACTAAGAAACTTCCACACAGCAAAGGAAACAATTAGAAAAATAACAAGGCATCCTATGGAATAGGAGAAAATATTTGCAAACCATTTATGTGATAAGGGTTTAATATCTAAAATATTTAGGGAACTTGTATGACTCCATAGCATAAAAACAAACCAATTAAAAGATGGGGAAAGGACTTGAAAAAACGTTTTTCCAGAGGTGCTCAAGCTCACTAATAATCAGGGAAGTGCAAACCAAAGCCACAGTGAGATCACCTCACACCTTAGAATGGCTGTTAGCAAAAAGACAAAAGATAAGTATTGGTGAGGATGTGAAGAAAAGGGAACCCTGTGCACTATTGGTGGGCATGTAAATTGGTGCAGCTGCTATGGAGAACAGTATGGCAGTTCCTCAAAAAATTAAAAATAGAACTACCATATGATTCAGCAATGCCACTTCTGTGTATATATCTGAAGGAAATTAAATCGTTGTCTCAAAGAGATAGCTGTACCCGTGTTTCTCGCATTATTCGTAGTAGCCAAGACATGGAAACAACTCAAGTGTCTGATGATGGATGAATTGATAAATAAAATGTGATACACACACATGCACACAGACTTGTGCATGCATGGGTAATGGACTGTTAATCAACCATAAAACCGGAAACCCTGCCTTTACAACAACATAAATGGACCTTGAGGGCATTATGCTAAGTGAAGTAAGTCAGACAGAGAAAGAAAAATACTCTATGTTCTCACTTATATGTAGAATCTAAAAAAGCCAAAATCATAGAAGTAGAGAGTAGAATGATGTTTGCCAGGGTTTGAGGGAAATGGGGGAGATATTGGACAAAGAGTACAAGCATCCAGCTGTAAAATGAGTGAATTCTGGGCATCTATTGTACAGCATAGTGACTATAATTAATAATACTGTCTCATATACTTGAAAGTTAAGAGAGTACATCTTAAATGTTATCACCAGAGAAAATAAAAAAGTAATCATGTGCAGGGGTGGAGGTGTTACCTTATTGTGGTAATCAATTCATGATATACGTGTGTCAGATCATCATGTTGTACACCTTAAACTTACATATGTTATAGTTCAGTTTCTCAAATACCAACATTATTTTTAATAGCAAAATATTGCTGACCATCTAAATCTCATATCATGAAACATTATGTAGCCATTAAAAAATCAAGGAGATCTGTGTGTATAACATGAATAGATACTACTAGTTCTAGTATAGTTAAGCATGGCACATTGTACATTTATTTAAAAAGTAAAGGAAAAACTGTAGAGTATGCTTTAAATATTACACATGTACTATAGATTTATTTCTTTACATATCATATATTCCTAGTGCATGTCTTAGATGAGTTGATTGAGTATGTTTTGAGGCAAGGGCTTCAGATCTGTTCTTAAAACAAGCTTTTTCAGAAATTCCGATGCCAGTGCAGGTTTGAGAACTGTTGAGATAGATGTTGGATTGCCTCAAGTAAAGTACCTCTTTCTTTTCTTCAGGGCCTGGAAATTTACACTTCAGGATTCCAGGACAAACACAGTAAGTTGCTAATGGCAGTCAATAGTAATGTTTTCACTTAGTCTTGGTGTAACAAATGGGAGAACAGGAGGTTAAGAAGGGAAATGGGGAAGAGGTTTTTTTTTGCCCTCCGGCTCAGGATGAGCAAGCAGATAGGCAGGCTGTGTTTTGCTGACAGTGAGGAAGCTGGATTTTGCCAAAACATTTTGGCAGGACGAGCCCTCCTAACGCAGGCACACTGGTCCCAGTGTTGTTTTCTAGAAATGTTTGTATCTCACAAAGATTTGCAACACTTTGAACTCTGCTGTCGTTTACAGAGAAGGCACAAAAGGGACCCCAGGGTCCTTTTCATGAATAGCATCTCAGCCTCTGAAATAAGCATTTTTGGGACTTGTACTTGTCTCTAGTTTCTTATGACTTTAGGAAGTAACTGAGGCAGTAAGCCCCATTTGTAGAGGCTAGTGATACCATCTTGGTGTCTGTCAGGGAATCAAAGGCAATTCCCTCTGGTCAGCATTTTCATTCTTCAGGTAGGGTTTTATTTTTTCATTTATTTCTCTAGGAAGAAAAGAGGAAGGTAGATGGTGCTTTTTTTTTTTTTTTTTTTTTTTTTTTTGTGGTACGCGGGCCTCTCACTGTTGTGGCCTCTCCCATTGCGGAGCACAGGCTCCGAACGCACAGGCTCAGCAGCCATGGCTCATGGGCCCAGCCGCTCTTCGCGGCATGTGGGATCTTCCCGGACCGGGGCACGAACCCGTGTCCCCTGCATTGGGAGGCGGACTCTTAACCACTGCGCCACCAGGGAAGCCCTAGATGGTGCTTTTTAAAGAACTTGTACAGGTGGGAAAAGAAAGTAAAAAGATTTAATATCCAAATGCTGTTTTTTCCTACTTTTGTTAGCTCAGGACTGTTCTTCCTCCTAAGATTACTCTACAGCTCCAGTTACCTTTTCTTTGATGAAAATCCTCTACTTGAATGAAGTTAGTATTGATGATTCATATAGTTAGGGGCAAGAGCCAAGGTGATTCTTCATGTGGATATTTTTAAAGAGTGCACATATTTTTGTTTTCCACTGGGGGGTAATTTACTGAAAGATTTTTAAATTTTTTAATGTAAAAACCAGATTGTGAGTGTAGAACATATCTCTGACTGCTACGTTTTAGATTGTAGGATTTTTATTTGTGAACAGAAGGGTTGTTGAGAGTGGTGTAACATCTTTTAAAAGGCCTGGGTAACAGGGGAGGCCCTGCGGCCTTCTTGGGCAGTGAGAGCTCTACTTCTGCCCCCTGCTGGTGGCTGAGGAGGACCACATCTGCCTGAATTCAAAGGACCCTGGGTGGTGGGCCAGGGGAGGGTGGTCCTGCTAGTCATTGCTTCTCAGAGAGCTGTTATAGTTCCTCTTCAAGATTAAAATTTTGGGCTTTTAATTTTTTTTATTTGCTAAATAAAAGGGTATAGTATCATAAGAGCCTTTAGTTGCTTTGTGGCAACTCACTTGTTTTCATACTTTCTCTCCTCTCAAGGCTTATGTTGGCTCAGAAGTCATGTATGATGAGACTGCCGTGGTTTCCTCCCCACCTCCTTACACAGCCTATGCTGCACCAACCCCTGAGGTAGGGAGCAAATCTTTGACTTCTAGAATCCAAGTGAGGGGAACTTGGGGTCTCTGCTTCTGTGCTTTTAAAACAAAAGAAAACTTTGAGCCAGCCAGTATCAGAGAAATTAGAAATGTACTATAAACCCTTTTCTTCTTTAAACTTTTCTTTTTAAAATAGATTGTTGTCATCTTTTGCTTTCCTAAAATAAAGCAACTGCTTTATAATCTTCCTGTTCACATTTTCTTTTTAAGATAGACCTAAAAATGAATCATGGTAATATGATTTTGATGATTCAAGTTTATACTTAATTATTTACTTGAATACTCTCTGTTATCAGAAAAATTGCTTTTTTTATTTTGAAAAAACAAAAACAAAACCTTAAAAGAAAATAAATCACATGCCAAATACCTTGTGGTGTCCCCTAGTTAGAGGTGCCAGGCGTTCAGTGCTACATATAGAAGTCTCTTGTGGGAGGCACTTTGATTTTTTTTTTTTTTTTTTTTTTTTACCTTTAATTTTGAAATAATTGTAGATTCACAAGAAGTTGCAAAGGTAATATGGAGAAATCTGATGTCTCATGTACTCTTCACCCATTTCCCCAGCTGTTAGTTACATGGTAGATAAAATCAAAACCAGGAGTTTGAAATTGGTGCAATGTTTATGTCTGGTTCCATGTCATTTTATCTTACATGTAGATTTGTATAACTACCGCCTAAATCAATATATAAAACTGTTCATAATATCTTCTTCCTGCTACACCCTCTCATAGTCACAGCCTTCTTCCCCTTCCCTAACTCCTGTCAACCACTGATTTGTTTGCCATCTGTATAACTTTGTCATTTCCACAGTGTTATATACATGGAATCATACAACATGTGATCTTTTGAGATCTTTTGATGTTTTCACTAAGCACAACGCCCTTGAGAGTCATCCAAATTGTTGCATGTGTCAATAGTCTGTTCCTTTTTATTGCTGAGTAGTATGCCATGGTATGATTGTACCATATTATGTATTGAAGAATCTTTACCTATTGGGAGACATTTTGGTTGTTTCTAGATTTTGTCTGTTACCAATAAACCTTATGTGAACACTCATGTACAGGTTGTTATGCAGACATAAAGTTTTATTTCACTGGGATAAGTGCCCAAAAATGTAATTGCTGTGTCGAATGTATGGTAAGTATATGATTAGTTTTTTAAAAAGCTGACAAACTGCTTTCCAGACCGTTTCTCTACCGTTTCTCTTTCCCATCAGTAGTGTATGTGTGGTTTACTTTCTCTGTATCCTCACCAGCATTTGCTGTTGTCACTGTTTTTTATTTTAACTATTCCAATAGGTGTGTAATGATATTTCACTGTGATCCTAATTGGCATTTCCCATAGCTTGTGATGTTGAACATTTTTTTATGTGCTTACTTGCCATCCATATATCCTGTCAGTGAGATGTGTCTTCATGTCATTTTCTACTTGTTTTATTATTTTTTTATTGTTGAGTTTTGAGAGTTCTTATATATATGTTTGAGATAGGATTCCTTTGTCAGATATGTGATCAGTAGCATATCTTTTTATTCTCTTGACAGTGCCTTTCACAGAGTTTTAAATTTTGATGCAGTCCAATTTATCAGTTTTTCCTTTTATGGACTGTGTTTTGTTGTCATGTTTAACACTTCACCAAGACCAAGTTTCCCAAGATTTTCTCCTATGTTATCTTCTGAAAGTTTCATAGTCCTAGGATTTATACACGAGTCTTTTCTGTTGTCAGTTAATTTTTAATAAGGTGTGAGGATTATGTTGAGGTTCTTTTTTTTTTTTTTTTTTTTTTTGCATATGGATGTCCAATTGTCCCATCACTATTTGTTGAAAAGACTGTTAATCCTTTCTGGAATTGGTTTTGCATCTCTGTAAAAAATCAGTTAGCTGTATTTATGTGTGTCTGTTTCTGGGTTCTCTGTCTGTTCCATCCTCTGATAACACACAGACTTGATTACTGTAGCTATATATCAATAATAAGTCTTGAGATTGGGTAGGCTGATTCCCCCCACTTCATTCTTTCTTTTCAGAATTCTTTTAGCTATTCTGATTCCACTTCCTTTCCATGTAAATTTGTCTAAATGTACAACAAAATCTTTCTGGGATTTTGATAGAAATCAGGTTTTTGAGGGGAGAATTGACATCTTTATTATGTTGAGCTTCCAGTCCATGAAAATGGACTGTCTATTTAGATCCTGTTTGATTTTTTTTCACTAGCATTTTGTAGCTTTCGATATATAAATCCTATATGTGTTTTGTTAGATTTATACTTAAATATTTCTCGTTGTTTTTGAATTTTTGTATATGGTATTTCAAATTTCATTTTCTCCATATTTATTGCTAATATATAGAAACACAGTTGATTTTTATATGTTGATCTTATAGCCCGTGAACTTATTACTAAACTCACTTATTAGTTCCATAAGTATTTTATTTTGTAAATTTGTTTATTTATTGGCTGTGTTGGGTCTTTGTTGCTGTGCGCGGGCTTTCTCTAGTTGCAGCGCTTGGGCTTTCTCTAGTTGCGGCCAGCGGGGGCTACTCTTTGTTTGCAGTGCGTAGGCTTCTCATTGTGGTGGATTCCCTTTCTTGCCAAGCATGGGCTGTAAGCGCGCAGGCTTCAGTAGTCGTGGCTCGCGGGCTCTAGAGCGCAGGCTCAGTAGTTGTGGCGTACGGGCTTAGTTGCTCTGCAGCATGTGGGATCATCCCGGACCAGGGCTCGAACCGGTGTCCCCTTCATTGGCAGGCGGATTCTTAACCACTGCACCACCAGGGAAGTCCAAGTATTTTATTTTAGATTCTTTGGAATATACTACATTAGACAGTCATGTCATCTACAAATAGAGTTATTTCTTCCTTTGTAGTCTGTGTACCTTCTATTTCCTTTCCTTGCCTTGTCTTATTGCCCTGGTTAGAACTTCCAATATTATATTGAAGAGCAATGGTGAGAGCAGGCATTCTTGTCTTGTTCCTAATTTTACGCGGAATGCATTCAGTTTTCCCACACTAAGTGTGATGTTTTTTGTAGATGTTCTTTGTCAAGTTGAAGAAAGCCCTTCTTTTTTTTAGTTTTCTGAGTGTTTACCGTGAATGGGTGTTAGATTTTGTCAAATACCTTTTCTGCATCAATTGATTTGGCCGTGTGATTTTTTTTTTTAAACCTTACTAATATGGTGGGTTACATTGATTTTCTAATACTGAACCAGCTTTGCATCCCTGGAATAAATCTCACTAGGTTGTGGTGTATAACTCTTTTTATTTATTGCTGAATTCTGTGTTTGCTAATATTTATTAGGAGTTTTTGCAACTGTATTCATGAGGGATATGGGTCTGTAGTTTTCTTTTTTTGTACTCTGTTTTATTTTGTTATCAGGTGATACTGGCTTTATAGAAGTTTAGGAACTGTTCCATGCTCTTGTATTTTCTAGAAGATATCGTGTAGAAGTGATGTTAATTCTTCCTTAATCATTTGGTGGACATTTCCAGTGAAACTGGGCCTGCCTGGAGATTTCTTTTTGGGGATATTTTAAATTACAAATTCTGTTTTCTTAATAGTTACAGGACTATTCATTCTCTATTTCATATTGAATGGGTTGTGGTATTTTATACTTTTTGAGGAATTGGTCCTTTTCATTTATATAAGTTGTCTAATTTATGTGTGCAGCTTTGTCATTTGGTCCATACACACTTATATTTTCTTGGTGGATTAACCCTATCATCATTATGTTTTGTCCTTCTCTGTTTCTGATAATTTTCTTTACTCTTATGTCTACTCTATCTGATATTAATGTAGCCACTTCTGCTTCCTTTTTATTAATGTTAGCATGATATCTCTTTTCTCATCTTTTTTCTTTCAACATACGTATTACATTTGAAGTTTCTTATAGACAGCATATAGTTGGGTCATCCCCTCATCCCCCCATCTGACAAATCTCTATCTTGTAACTGGTATATTTTGGCCATTTACATTTTTTTATTGTGTAAGTTTAAGGTGTACTATATGTTATTATTATTATTTTTTTCATTATTTTTTTGCTGTATGCGGGCCTCTCACCGTTGTGGCCTCTCCTGCTGTGGAGCACAGGCTCTGGACGTGCAGGCCCAGCGGCCATGGCTCACGGGCCCAGCCGCTCCGCGGCATGCGGGATCCTCCCAGACCAGGACACGAACCCGTATCCCCTGCATTGGCAGGCGGACTCTCAACCACTGCGCCACCAGGGAAGACCTACTATATGTTACTTTGATACCTTTATATATTGTAAATGATTGCAAATGTAGCAATATTTATTACACTACATAATTACAGTATGATATTATTGTCTGTATTCATTATATGATGGATTAGATCTCAAGGCTTATTTAATACTTGTTACAAGTTTGTACCCTTAAACACCATCACTCTTATCCTTCCCCACAGACCATTTGCATATAATGTCATTTTGATACGTTAAGTATGCCATTTTATTTTTTATTTTCCTTTGGTTCTGTTTTTCATTTCTGTATGTTCTTTTACTTAAGCTTTTTGTGAGTTACTAGAACATGTTTTACCTTATTTATTATTTATTTATTTTTATTTTTATTTATTTTTTTGGCTGCACTGCATGGCTTGTGGGACCTTAGTTCCCTGACCAGGGAGCTAACCCAGGCCCTTGGTGGTGAGAGCACAGAGTCCTAACCACTGGACTGCCAGGGAATTCCCATAGAACATGTTTTAGAATTACATTTTGATGTATCTGTAATGTTTTGAGTATCTCTTTGTATTGCTATTTTAATGGTTGCTCTAATTATTACATTATACATATACACATATTTTTCAAAGTCCGATGTTCACATTTTACCAGGTCCAGTGAAGTGTCAATCCATTACCTCTAAATTCCTTTTTTCTCTCTCATTTTATGGTATAATTATTTCTTTTACATGTATTGAGAACCATATTAGATGGTGTTATAGATTTTGCTACAGCTATCAAACTTATTAGAAAAATCAAGATGTGATTTTTATTATATTTACATGTATTCTGCTCTGACCATATATTTTTACCTCCTGATATTTCAAGATTTCATTTATTATTTACTGTTTAGTGAACTTCCTTTTGTCATTCTCTTAGGATAGATCTGCTGGCAACAGATCCTCAGTTTTCCTTCATCTGAGAATGTCTCAATTTCATCTTTGTTCTGAAGAATATTTTCAGTAGTATAGAATTCTGAGTTGACATTTCTTTCGGCACTTGGTAAATGTGTGCTATTTCCTTTGGCCCTCCTGATTTCTGATTAGAAATCGGCTATCATTTGAATTTTTTTCCCCCATACATGTAGTGCATTGTTTCTGGCTACTTTCCTTGTCTTTAGTTTTCAGAAGTTTGACTGTGATGTGTATATTTGAGGATTTATCTTTTTTGGTGTTCATTCAGTTTCTTGAATATGTAGGTTTATGTTTCTTGCTAAATTTGGGAAATTTTAACCTATTATTTCTGGAATGTTGTTTTAGACCCACCCTCTTTCTCTGATGAAACTGATGACGCAGATGTTAGACATGTCCCACATGTCTCAGAGTTTTTGTTCATTGTTTTTCTTCAGTCTGCTTTTTCTCTGTTCTAATTAGGTAATTTCTACTCTTTATATTCATTTTCCTTGATTATTTGTCATCTCTATTTGTTGTTGAGTCCATTCATTGAATAATTTATTAGTTATTTTTATATTACTAAAATTTTCATTGGTTATTCTTGATATATATCTTTATATAGTTTTTCCTGATATTTTTCTGGTTTTGTGGAGACTTCCTGTTTCTTTTATGAATTTCAAACATGTTCTTAATTACTTATTGAAATATTTTAATGATATCTGCTTTAAAATCCTTCCTAGGTAATTCCAACATCTTTGTCATCTTTGTGTTGGTCTCTTTTGTTGTCTTTTCTCATCCAGTTTGAGATCTTCCTGGTTCTTGGTATGATGGATTATTCTTTATCAAAACCTGGACACTTTAAATATTCTAAGACTGAATCTATGTAAGTCTTGCATTCTAGCAGACGTCCTCCTAATGCTACTCTGCTGGATGAAGAGGGGGTCTGCTTTGTTCTTCATGTAACGGTGGAAGTCCAGGTTGTCCCCTGGGTCCCAGTTGACACTGGCTCATTGTCACTGCTGGGAGGGCTGGGAATTCAGGCCCTGCTCTAGGTCTCTGCTGACACCAGCCTGCCTGGGAGTTGGAGGGACTTTCCCTTCTGCTCCCCACTAGCCTTCACTGATACTATGGTTACTGATAAGAGGTTGTGGAAGTATTTGCTCTCCACTGGGTCTCTGTTGATCCTACTCCAGCAGGACAGGAAGGGGCACCTTGTTTCTGCTGGGCAGAGATGGGAGTTCTGGCTCCTTGCATGGTCTCCACTGACACTGTGGCATGGGACTGGAGGTGGCCTGTTTCCATCTGGTAGGGATGAAATTCCCAGCTTCCGACTTGGCCTTCTCTGACACTGTTTGAGATGGGGGTGGGAGAGCGTCTTTCTCCATACTTGACTTTGCTGGTGGGAGTAATAGCCACAGCTATTTTTGTGTTGTTTGGCTGGAGTGGAGCAGTTACTGCCTGAAAATGGTCTCTCTTGCCAGATTGGCCTTTTCCTTCTTAGGCTCTTTGGGTAGAGACAGCAGGCTTTCCTTGAGGCAGACCAAAAAAGGTCTGCACATTTTGGCATTTCTTGGTTGCCGCTTCTACATTATCTAGTCGGATGTAGGAGGCAAAAAGAAAACCCAGGGAACTCACTGTGTGTCCTTCTTAGGGTCATGAGGTCTCTAGACAGTCAACCGCCTTCTCTCCACCTTTCAGAGTCTCCTTGTGTTTGTTGTATGTATAGTGTCCAGGGTTTTCAGTTGTACTTAGCAGGAAGAATAGGGAAAACAACATCTGCATGTATTCTGTCTTACAAAAGCATAAATTCTGTCTCCTGCTTTTGTAAGATAACAAGTTTAGATCTACATACATATTTGCCAGGCCACAGCTCCCTGTTCTCCCCTGTGCATAGCCTTTGTCACATAATGACAATAATTGTAATTGTCTGTAAACAAGTCTGCCCTGTCACCACCTGTGAGCTCATAAAGAAAGCCAGGCCTTTCATCTCCGTATTTCCCAGTATACAGTAGTCCTTTACTTGGTCAGTGGAGGCAGTCCACTGCCCATTTCTGGCAATGACCTTTCATAGGCATGTCCTTTTGGAAAACTGTCAGTCACCTGCCCAGACCTCAGACCTCAGACCCCCCCAGTGTCCTCAGTCTTTTATATTCTCCTTCCAGGAACTGCTGGAAATTGGGCTGGGGAGGGTTTTGCTGCTAGACTGGCTTCAGCAAGAGAAAACTGGCTTTGGATGAATCTCGTTTATCACCTGGTCCAAACTGATCATTTTAGAGATGAACAAAACAAGGCCTACAGTAGTTAGATGACTTACTGAAGTTCAAGTTAATGGTACAGCTGAAATGAAATTGGAATCTCTGGCAAGTGCAGTTCTCTTTTTTGTTGTGTTTTCCACCTACTTTATTTTACAGCCATAAAGTAGATTCCAGTTGTGGGTTTGTTTTTTTAGAATCTTAAAACAAAGGGCATAAGCACACTGTCTCATGTTCTTTCTTTATTGTTATAATTTTAAAAATATTTATTTATTTATTGGGAAGCACCAGGTCTTAGTTGCGGCGTGCGGGATCTTTAGTTGCGGCATGGGAATGATCTCTTAGTAGCAGCATGCGTGTGGGATCTAGTTCCCTGACCTAGGATTGAACCTGTGCCCCCTTCATTGGGAGCGTGGAGTCTTAGCCACTGGACCACTAGGGAAGTCCTGTCATGTGCTTTATTTTTTTAATAGAGTGTCAAAATTTATTGACTGCAACTTGGAAAACCAATTTTAATATATTCCTGGTGGTTTCCAAATTGTATTTTTCAAAATTGATGTATAATTGACATGCAACATTGTATTAGTTTCAGATATACAACATAATGATCTGTATTTGTATATACTGCAAAATAATCACTGCACTAGGTCTAGTTAAAATCTGTCACCGTACATAAAGAATATTTTTTCTTGTGTTGAAAACTTTTCAGACCTATCCTCTTGGCAACTTTCAAATATGCAGTATAGTATTATTAACTATAGTCACCATGCTGTATATTATATCCCCATGATTTATTTATTTAATTTTATTTTTGGCTGCATTGGGTCTTAGTTGCTGCACGTGGTCTTTCTCTAGTTGTGGCGAGTGGGGGCTACTCTTTGTTGTGGTGTGCGGGCTTCTCTTTGCGGTGACTTCTCTTGTGGAGCACGGGCTCTGGGCGCATGGGCTTCAGTAGTTGTGGCTCACGGGCTCTAGAGCACAGGCTCAGTAGTTGTAGTGCACGGGCTTAGTTGCTCTGTGGCATGTGGGATCTTCCCGGATCAGGGCTCGAGCCCGTGTCGCCTGCATTGGCAGGTGGATTCTCTTCCCACTGTGCCACCAGGGAAGCCCCCTATTTATTTTATTACTGGAACTTTGTACCTTTTGACTCCTTCACCCAATTCATTCACGCCCACCACCCCCAGGCCCCCCTTCCTCTCTGGCAACCACCAGTCTGTTCTCTGTATCTGTGAGCTTGCTTTTTTGTTTTTTAGAAAATATTAGATTCCACATACAGATGAGGTCATATGGTATTTGTCTTTCTCTGTCTGACTTCATTTGAAAACTCAAGCTCCATCCATCTTGTCAAAAATGGCAAGATGTCCTTTTTTAATGGCAGAATAATATTCCATTGTATATTTGGACCACATTTTCTTTATCCTCTTGCTGATGGACACTTAGGTTGTTTCCATATCTTAGCTATTGTAAATAATGATGCAGTGAACATGGGGATACAGATATCTTTTTGAGTTAATGTTTTTGTTTCCTTTGGATAAATACCCAGAAGTGGAATTGCTGGATCAACTGGTAGTTCTATGTTTAAATTTTTAAGGAACTTCCTTCCATTACTGTTTTCCATAGTGGAGGCACCAATTTATATTCCTATCAGCTGTGTATGTGGGTTGCCTTTTCTCCACATCCTTGCCAACACTTGTTATTTCTTGTCTTTTTAATAATAATCATTCTCACAGGTGTGAGGTGATACCTCATTGTGGTTTTGATTTGCATTTCCCTGATGTTTAGTGATGTTGAGTATCTTTTCATGTGCCTGTTGGACATCTGTATTTCTTCTTTGGGAAGATATCTGTTCAGTTCTTCGGCCCTTTTTTTAATCAGATTATTTTTTTTGCTGTTGAGTTGTATGAGTTCCTTACATATTTTGGATATTAACTTCTTATCAGATATGTGATTTGCAAATATTTTCTCCCATTCAGTAGGTTGCCTTCTCATTTTGTTGGTGGTTTCCTTTGCTATACAGAAGCTTTTTAGTTAATGTAGTCCCACGTTTATTTTTGCTTTCGTTGCCTTTGCCTTTGGAGTCAGATCCAAAAAATCATCACCATGACCAATGTCAAGGAGCTTATCACCTTTGTTTTTTTCTAGGAGTTTTATGGTTTCAGGTCTTACATCTTTAATCCATTTTGAGTTAATTTTTGTATATGGTATAAGATAGTGGTCTAGTTTCATTCTTTTGCATGTGGCTTTCTACTTTTCCCAGCACCATTTATTGAAGAGACTGTCCTTTCCCCATTGTATATTCTTGGCTCCTTTGTTTTAAGTTAATTGACCATATATGCGTGAATTTATTTCTGGGCACTCTCTTCTGTTCCATTGATCTGTGTGTCTGTTTTTATGCCTATACCATACTGTTGTGATTACTTTGTAATATAGTTTGAAATCTGGGAGCATGATGCCTACACCTTTATTCTTCTTTCTTTGGCTATTTTGGGTCTTTTGTAGTTCCATACAAATTTTAAGATTGTTCTATTTCTGCAGAAAATGCCATTGGAAGTTTGTTAAAGATCACATTGAATCTGTAGATTACTTTGGATAGTATGGACATTTTAACTATTCTTCCAATCCATTAGCTTGGAATATCTTTCCATTTATTTGTATTTTCAATTTCTTTCATCAGTGCCTTATAGTTTTCAGTGTACAGGCCTTTCACCTCCTTGGTTAAATTTATTCCTAGGTATTCTATTGTTTTTTTGGTTTGTTTTTCTTTTTAATTTTTATTTTATATTAGGGTATAGTTGATTTACAATGTTGTGTTAGTTTCAGGTGTACAGCAAAGTGATTCAGTTATACATACACATATATCTATTGTTTTTCAGATTCTTTTCCCATATAGGTTATCACAGAGTGTTGAGTAGAGTTCCCTGTGCTATACAGTAGGTCCTCGTTGATTATCTATTTTATATATAGTAGTGTGTATATGTTAGTAATTTATTGTTTTTGATACAGTTGATTTATTGTTTTTGATACAGTTGTAAGTGGGATCATTTTCTTAATTTCCCTTTCTGGACATTTGTTATTAGTGTATAGAAATGCAACAGATTTCTGTATATTGATTTTGTATCCTGCAACTTTACTGAATTCATTTATTCTTATAGTTTTTTGGTGGAGCCTTTAGGGTTTTCTATATATAATATTCTGTCATCTGCAAGTAGTGACAATTTTACTTTTTCCTTTCCAGTTTGGATGCCTTTTATTTCCTTGTCTAATTGCTCTGGCTAGGCCTTCCAATAGTATGTTGAATAAAAGTGGTGAGAGTGGACATTCTTGTCTTGTTCCTGATCTTAGAGGAAATGCTTTCAGTTTTTCACCATTGAGTATGATGCTAGCTATGGGCTTGTCATATATAGCTTTTATTATATTGAGGTATGTTCTCTTTATACCCACTTTGTTGAGAGTTTTTATTATAAATGGATGTTGAAATTTCAAAATTGTATTTCTAATGGGCCTATATCTTTTCAGCAGGCATACGGCTATGGTCCGTACAGTGGTGCATACCCACCAGGAACTCAAGTTGTCTATGCTGCAAATGGGCAGGCTTATGCTGTACCCTACCAGTACCCATATGCAGGTAACTTACGCCAGCCTTTCATTCCTTGTTTCTCTTCATTTAGTGAGTAGATCAATAAAGCCTGAAGAATTTTTATTTCTCCATTTAAAGTGAGCTATGTTTCTTCTGGTTAGACTAGAAATCACTCCACTACTTAAAAAAAAAAAGCATTATATATCTTCACATTGCTTCACAAAAGTTAGAGTGGGCTTGATTTTTAAAACTTCACTAGTGTATCCAGATTCATCCCCAAGAAGAGAATTTGTACTTACTGAAATTCATTTACATTAAGAAGCAACCAATCTAAGAGGCCCATTTTAAGAGATAAAAGATAATCGTTCTCTTTTTTTTTTCCTTCTGGTAATATCCTTCAAAAATTATCACTACTTAGGTGTGATGTTCCGTTTAGCAGGTGAAGTAGAGGCCTGGGAGGGCTTATAATTATTCTAGGCTTTTAATGGGTTCCTCTCATCTTCACCTCACCCGAAACAAGTTGTTAGGTGTGAATGACTGGCCTGTGTAGGAGACATCAAGTCCTAGGTGCAGCATGGGCAGGGGAAGTCTACAGGGTGGAGGTGCAGGAATGTGCCGGCACCTACAACCAGGGCAAGGGGGACCAGAGCTACGTGCCTGATGGCCTGAAGAGTGAGGCCACACCCAGACCCCAATGAGCAGGTGAAGTCAGGCAGGGGCAGGTCACAGTGGGTATGGCATGTCAGGGCGACACACAGGAGAGTGAGTTGGTGAATAGACTGGAATGGGAGTGTAGAGCTTGCCAAGAGATCAGAACTCTAAGTGGCTGTGAGCAAACCTAGCACAGTGCCTTAACACAGAAGCAGTAGCAGGAGAGTGTGTTTACCAGAAGGGTGAGTGGTCACTGATATGAATGCCACAGAGAAGCCAAGGGGGCTGCCACAGGGTCTCTGGATTTGGCCAGCCCCAGACTCAAAATGTCCTTTTGGTTAGTGGTGGTTACTTTGGTTTCTCATGCATTAGCACCTAATACAAGAGAGTTTCTCCTGTTACCTGTTTCTGGAATCTGATGCAGTGCACTCAACTAGCATAGACTGAAGCATTCTGCCTTGCTTGATTTTTTTTTTTTCATGTCAAGTTGAAAACTGGTAAAATAATGATGCTGAAAAATGAACTATTTGTCTATCCTCTAATCCTAGCACAACTGTTTTTGTTTGAATTATTTTCCCCATGTAAAATAATTGTTTCATCTTTGTTATCTTACATTACTTTTTGCATTCTATTCTCATTTTATCAATAAAATTTTACGTATTTTGTCCAGAGTGCTACATAATCTTCTTAAGTATTTTTAATGATTGCATACTGTCATGTGGGGTGATGTATTATTAGTTAAATCTTTACTTTTTTCTTTTCATTTTTACTATTGTAGATATTGCTTTGAATATTTCTAATCATTTTCTTTTCCATTCCTGTTAAATATGTCTTAGAATACATTTCTGATTTCTCTATATTAAATTAATATGTCAAAGGGCATAAACATTTTTGTTTCTTTTGATACCATTAAAAAATTATAAAAGTTTTCAAACATACAAAAGTAGGGACAGTAAATGAACTGTCAAATTTGCCTGTTACCAGCTTCAACAGTTACCACATCTTGTTTCACCTGTACCTTCTCTCCCCACCTCTGGATTGTTTTGAGGGAAATTCAGACTTTATATCATTTCATCTGACAGTATTACAGTAAGTCTTGATACCATTTACCAAGTTAATTTCCAGAATAGTTCACCAGTTCATAATGCCACTAGGAGTTAGTGATGTACTGGTTTCTCTGTAGTCCCGCAAAGATTGCCTATTGTGCTCTGAAAGTTTTGATAAGGTCTTAACATGGAATCAGGTTACTTTAGTTTACATTTCTGTGATGACTGGCAAAGATAAACATTGTACAATTGTTTACAAATTAGATTTTCCCTTGTATGAATTATATTTTTTTCCCCATTTATTTTGGGGTTGCTGGTCGGTTTTTAAGCCCTAGCCTAATTGTCTGATGAGAACCAGCCTTTTATTCAGCCCCTAGGCCATAGACTGGGATAATCCCGGCTGTTTCTAATTCTGTAGAAAAGCAGAAGTTCTGTGCTTGTGCTTGTGAAGGGAATTTCTGTACGTAGGATTCCATCCTTGCCTTTGACTTTCATGATGAAAAAAGAGACAGCACGCTCGGGGCCACCTCAGAATATTTGCTGCCGAGGGCTGAGAGCAGTCCATAGGCATTCGGCATTTGCGCTGTGACCAGCTAGCAGTGTGCTTGCTGTGGAAGGGCTGCTCAATAGTGGTCGTCCCACTGCAGCATCGTGCTGGTAACCAGACAGGAACTCTTCAGTCAGCCTCTCTAAGATACTCCGGTGCTTTGCCAGCTTCATGACACATTGCCTTGCAGTGTCCATAGAGGCCCTGGACGTGCAGAGAAGGTTAAAGGCCTTCTCTTTAATATGATTGGGGACTGGTGGCCGGGCAGCCAATTTAAAAGTGCACAGAGTGCCGTGTACACACTATAAGTATTCTGTTTTAATTTTCCCACGTTAGTGGGCTTTTGTTCAGCTGTCTCTTGTTGTGGGCTTGAGGTCTTTGGTTTGAGTTGGCTCCTTTGGTTGGAGTGCTCTGTTTCTGTCTTACAGAGATGGTACTCATGTGACACGTAATTGCACTACAGTTTCCAGGGCCAAGTCTGAGAGCAGACCTGTAGATTTTGTGATTCTTGGTGTCTCCTCCCCCATCTTTTATTATTTACTCAATTCGTTGGTTTGATGGTAATTTGTAAACGTTACTTGCCTTTATTTAGCCTTTCCTAAAGAATCTAACTTAATTGTCATAGAAACAGTATCTGCCTTTTCTACATTCGTGTTTTGATCATTTATGTAAAGTTTAGTTAAATTAGATAATTAAAATAAGTACAACTTGGAAATGTCTCTAGTTGACTTTGGTAAGGACTTAGCTCCTGGGACTTCCGTGGTGGTGCGGTGGTTAAGAATCCGCCTGCCAATGCAGGGGCCACGGGTTCTATCCCTGGTCTGGGAAGATCCCACGTGCCGCGGAGCAACTAAGCCCGTGCGCCACAACTACTGAAGCCTGTGTGCCTAGAGCCTGTGTTCCACAGTAAGAGAAGCCAGCACAATGAGAAGCCTATGCACCACAACAAAGAGGAGCCCCCACTCGCTGCAACTGGAGAAAAGCCCGCGTGCAGCAACGAAGACCCAATGCAGCCAAAAATAAATAAATTTATTTTAAAAAAAGGACTTAGCTCCCTGGTAGGAACAGAGGTGAGCAGGAACTGCAGGAGAAGCTGGCTCCTGGTCATGCAGTGAGGAGATCCCTCTGGGGGGTAACAGAGGGGATGCAGATTTAGATTTTTCAGGGGATCTTTTAATTAGGTCAGCTTATAGGTTCCTACTGTATTACATTTCACTAGTTGGAGTTGCCTAATTGAAATTTTTTAAATTTCAAGGCTGTGATAGTGAATGCTACAGTTCACCAGTTTTGTAGTTTAAGCATACTGCCCTCAACCCCCGTGTGCCTCACTTTTGCCTGTCTATAAAATAGGGATAACAGGAAGCTTGACTCATAGGGTTGTTGTGAGGATTAAGTGAGTCAATGAATGTAAATGCTTGTAATACTGTAAGTGCTTAGACTAGAAAGCACTTGTAGATGTTAGCCTTTAGTGCCACTGTTGGTTTCACTTCCATTCTTCATCTACATGGACATATTACTATTGGATTAATCTCTCTATTTCCTAGGGTTGAACTGCTAAGGGAATAGTGGGTCAAGGAGGAAAGTTAACACTATATGTGAGCAATTTTAAAGCTAATTAGCTATTGGACAATATATTGTGAAGCATAGAAGAGAACAAGCAATACATTTCCAGTTGTAAACTTTAATTGTGCAAATAAATTTTAAATTTGTTTAAAGTTTGCTTTTTAGAAGTTTTCCCCCTAACATAAATATTTTTCCCCATAAAGACATAAGGTGAAAAATAAAGAGCAGGTTAGGTTAGCAGATTAAAGCTTTAATTTATAAACGGTTTGCATGAATACTAAGAAGCTAGTTAACTTCTAGGTGGGTTTTTCTTCTTAGCTTTCAGTGGGGATTCTTGACTCTCACATTGTCTCTAGGCTCTGTGTGTCTCCCCCACTCCTCGTCTGCCTGCCATCCTGAATAGCAGAGAGTGCAGGGCTGAAGTGGACATTGGAGGCTGGGGTTTGTAGCTTCTTTAGGATTCTGCTCTCTGCAGTGTCTGGGACTGTGGACCTTGGGAAGCTGAGCATCTTGATTTTCTCTTAGTGCCATCTTAGAAATGGAGGTGTCCTCCTCACTTGGCCAAGTCCAGTCACCTTCGCTTGTGGTGGAGGAGAGCTGGGGAGCACTCTCTGCAGTCACCCCACCAGTGCTCCGAGGGAGGGGTGCAGTGCATGGAGGAACCTTAGGAAGGGTCCCAGTCAAGTGAGTCATCTTTTTGAGTGAATGTTGGACTTCACAAACTGCTCCCATTTTTTCCTTCTTTTCTAGGACTTTATGGACAGCAGCCTGCCAACCAAGTCATCATTCGTGAACGGTATCAAGACAATGACAGTGACCTGGCACTGGGCATGCTGGCTGGAGCAGCCACAGGCATGGCCTTAGGGTCTCTGTTCTGGGTCTTCTAGAGTCCTTGGAACCTGGATGTGCATAGCTTCTGATACCCTGTGTGCAATAATATAATTTGCAGGGCATTTCTGTTTGTTACAAATGTTTTTAATAATAGTCTCAGTAGTTATTTTGAAAGTAGTGACATCATACTTATAACTAATCCATATAAGTACCACGGAGAAGGCTTTGGACTGCTGTTAAAACTATTTGGACTATTTGGGGGCACTGGCTCATTCTAGGAGTTTTTTAATGGAACTCTCAGAATATGTTATTTGAACACACCTGTTTGGAAAGGGCATTTTTCTTTTAGAGTTAGGCCTTAGTGCTTAAGGGGTAGTTATTTTAGTGTTACGCGAGTAACATCGTGATGTACGAGTGGTGAGTGATTGTGGCAAGAAGAACTGCAGCTGTTTTGGTTTAATGCCAGACTTTGAAACCTCAGACCAGACCTGGCTGCATGTTACTTCAGGAGTCGTAGGCTGGAACCTTCCTGAGGCAGTGGTGTGATATCGCCACAGCCTCTGGGGCTCTGCAGACTTAACAGCAAAGCCGACTGCTTAGGGTGATGGGTGGGATGGCAGATCCCCTGCTTTAAAATGATGCTTTTCATTTTATTTTTACTAGTTTGTTTTTGGTAGTGATCCTTGGAAAACATCCCAAATTAGGAGTAGACTTGAGTCTCAGCATTTTAGGGCTTTATCATTTAAAACTTGAACAAGGCAAAACAATTACAAACAAGTGTGTGCAGGTAGATTTGCTTTATTCAGAGGCATCATGTTTTAAGTGTTTGCTTTGAGTATTTTTATTGCCGCTTCAGCCTACTTACAGCTTATTTTTCTACTTGATGAGAAAATAATATTAAGAGAACAGCGAGGAAGTGGAATGAGAGCCATAGTTACAGTGTTACTGTTTCAGGGGATTGCGCTGCACTGAGGATCCTCTTTCCCACCCTTCTGAAGGCTGTTAAACAGCCCGTTTCCTGTCTGTGCAGGACTGGGGCGCTGTGGCTGTCCCCGAGCAGTGGGGTGCATGGAGTCCTGGTGGTGGCATGGTGGGGGAGGCTCAGGTTACAGATGGGAATTTCGGCCTAAGGACATGAATGACCTGCTCAAGGTATTACTCCACCTGACCAGGACACTCGCCTTGTTTTCATTCTTGACTCAAATGTCACAGAGAAGCTTAAAACCATTTAATTTGAGCCCCAACTAAGTGTGAAGCTCTGGAAGACTGAGAGTCGTGCGTTTTTGTTATTTCTTATTTCTTTATTTATGTAAATTTTAAAACTTCAGTTATTCCAGTTTTCTGTCCTGCATGCTTTAAAAAATGTACTTTTACAAAGGCAGTTTAGCACATTGAAGGTCTCTGCCCCTGTACTCCATGTGGCCCTATTTTCAATAAAATACACTCCTAGTAGCACAAATTCCGTTTTTATTCTATGTGGCCAGTTACATACATAGTCTTTTTTTTTTTTTTTTTTTTTTTTTGTGGTATGGGGGCCTCTCACTGTTGTGGGCTCTCCCGTTGCGGAGCACAGGCTCTGGACGTGCAGGCTCAGCGGCCATGGCTCACGGGCCCAGCTGCTCCGCGGCACATGGGATCTTCCCGGACCGGGGCACGAACCCGTGTGCCCTGCATCGGCAGGCGGACTCTCCACCACTGCGCCACCAGGGAAGCCCATACATAGTCTTTGTTTCACTGATCAACCCACTCCATCTCTAAGGCAGACTTAAATAGATCTATCTCCGTATGAAACCAAATGCCAAATGAACTTTGTGGTGACCACAGGTGTGTTTTCCTAGCCAACCTATTGCACTCGTTGACACTGGAGAGTCTGTTTCCAGCTGAGAAGCAGTATACTTGGCTGTCATCTCTTTGGATGTTTGACATGGTGGAAAGTTGCTAGATGTGATGTGTGACGACACTGGTTTTGATGGTTAAAAATGTTGCTTTAGTTATTTTACATCGTATGTAATAAGAATGGTTTTTTTCAGATGGTAATCATTATTCGAGCTGTATGTTTTACTTACAAAATACTAAACTCAGTTTTTAATGTTGCATCATTTTGAACTTGGAGTTAACTGGAACCACAGGTACTGAGTTACATCAGTGAAATGCCCTTGAAGCAGATGGTCTCCTTGTGTTCCCCTGGCTTCCCCCTGACAGAAGGAGGAGAGCTGTGGACTGAAGCTTGGGCACACGTGTGTCCCCCCATCTCCAGTCCCTGTCCCCAGCGGGGCCAGTCCCACTGGGCAACTGTAGTTGAGTCTTGAAGTTCACTGTCACTAGTGACTTGATCCTGAGAGGAAATGCATACTCTATATAAAGATGGGCTGAGATACTTCATTTCCCTGGCCCCAGCTCTCATAGATGCTAATGCTTAAGTAATCCTAAATCAAGAAGGTGAGTTGGAAGGAACTTGTTCAGGTTTAGTCAGTATTTTACTTCCATGTGTACTTTTAACTAGTTGGCCGTTGACATTGCACACATGCCAGTTGGCTTGTTTCTTAGCTCTGTTCTTTTAATTCCTTGAGTTAACTTCAGGGTCTTAGATGTAAAGAGAAGGCAGAGACCCGTGGTTGTTTCAGATCATCATTCATGAAACGGGCCAGACCAGGACACAAGATCTGGATCATGGGAGAAGTTCCTGCCATTGAGACAGAATGACCCACATTTATTTTCTACATTACTTGTGATACTGTGTGATCTTTCTTTCTCCTTCCCAAGTTTATGTAGACACCAGCATGGGATGCAGTTCCATTTTTTCCCCCTAGGGTTGATCTTTTTTTCTGATTGCTTGCCTGTCTCTAGTATTCTGTTGTGTCCTCAGAACCTATTTTTCCCTGTATATGCAAATTGTATGTTTATAAGTGAAAATGTTAATACATTAAATGATTGTTAACCTTAAAGCATATTTCATTGACTTCTATTGTTTTTTTAAAATTCAATTTATTTAAACTATAAAGATAAAAACGGTTCATGCTTTTCTCCCATCCCCCACCCCCGGCTCTGACAACCATGAATCTGTTGTTTTTTTTTTCATTTATTTTCTAGTAACACAACTTTTTCTGCTGCATCACAGGCAATAAGAATGCCATTTATTGAGCATTCCATAAGTGCTAGGGAATGTACTGTCACATCAGAAAACAATAACTCATTAAATTCCTGTAGTAACTCCGTAAGGGATGTATTATCCAAGTTACTCTGGATGAAACAGAGGCTCAGAAGTTAAATTCTTTTCTTGGGAGTGCACAGGTAGTAAATGAAACAGATTTATATCTGATATTAAAACATATTCTTTTTCCCTGTGCCATGTGTATATGAGAGTCATTTCCACAAGAACATCACAGGGGTCAGTACTTCTAGGATGACTATTAAAAAACTGACAGTATCTTCCTCAACCAGATCTACTTGGCATTGTGGGTTCAGTAACTTCTCCAGTATCTTTGGGTACACGACTTTGTGTTTTTCATTGTTTTGTTTTAAAAAATTATTTACATTTTTTTTTTCATTTCTCCCTTACCTCACTCTCTTCCTGGCTAGCTTTTCTGTTTATCTCACCTGTTGCAGACTTTGATTAAATTGTGTTGTGTGGTTACCTATAATAGTTTAAGATTAGGAATCTCATACTAGAAGCTCTGGGTCTCTTGGTTTCATTTCTTTAGGGAAGAAGTCTCTAGTATTTTGCTTGGGGACAATTATTTCTGGATGTCGGGTAGGGGAGACACTCCAACACAGCCTTTGTAAGGCCTTCTACTTTTCAGCTGAACTTTATTCTCATCTTCCATCATGCTGGCCCTTGCTGCCTCTAGCTCTTTTTTTTTTTTTTTTTTAAGTTTTTGAATAGGTTTTATACACACACACACACACACACACACACACACACACAGCTTCAAAATGAAAAAAAGGATTCAGTAAAGGTTCTTGCATCTGCCCATTTCCTGTCTTCTCTTTGCTTAACCACTCATACTGGTTTATTTATCCTTCATGAGTTTTTCTTCATGAGTATATAAACCAGTACAAAGATAAATTCTTATTTTTCTTCCTTTTTTTACAAAAAAAGGGTAGTATATACACCAGTAGTACTCAAACTTCTTAGTCTCAGGATCCTTTTACAGTATTAAATTTTTGAGGCTTCCCAAGGGGTCTTTAAGGTGAGTTACAGCTATCATTATTTACCATATTAGAAAATAGAGAAATTTGAAAACTTTCTTAAGAAATGGTAAACCCATTATATTTAAAAAATAGACTTGATAAAAAATATTTTCCAATACAAAATCAGTGAGGCAGAGTGTTTCCACATTTGAAAAAATTTAGCATCGGGCTTAATAGCTGGATTTGCCTGTTTGGTTATGCATTCAGTCTGTTACTTGTTTTTTGTTTGAAGTATAGAAGGAAATACAGCCTCATGTAGATACATAGTTGGAAAGGGAGGACCTTGCAGACCCTTAGAAAGGGTCTTGGGCACCCTCAGGGGTCCTTGGATCATACCTTGAAAACTGCTGATGTATGCTGTCTTATCCTTTTTTTTTTTTTTTTCACTTAACATATCTGAGGTATTTCTATATCAGCACATAAGGAACTTGCCCATTCATTTTATTGGTCCTGTAATTCATCCAGTACCCTTTTACTTTTGCTAAGAATGCTATAATGAAGGATACTGTACAAATGTGACTCATCCCAGCGTGGGACTCTTGGAGGTTCTGTGTTCTCTTTGACAGGGTGCAACTAGTGGATGACAGGGTTCCCTCTAGCGTAACTGTCTTGAGTGCCTCCAGGATGACACCAAGGCCTGGGACTGGGAGTTAGAGAACTGTATGCACAGAGGCTGACTGCTGTGATAAGCCACCGCAGGAGCTGAAGGCCAAAAGCTCTGCTGCCCAAGCCGCGTCCACTGTGGTTTGCTTGGGAGGGAGACTTCTGCCCCAGGTGTAGTCATTTGGAGACCGCGGCTGCTTCTCTCCGGTGCCTTGGAGTCCTCAGGGAGCTTCTGCATCCTGCTGGCAGTGAAAGGTGGTGAAGACACAGCCCCCTCCTCAGCTTGCCAGCGGTGCCCAAGCTTCTGCTCTCATTCCAGTGGGGAGAGCTAGTCACGTGGCCCTGGTGCCATGCAAGGGGTCTGGGAGGTGTAGTCTGAGCTCAGGAAGAAGTCGCCCTGGCCACAGCTGCTGCTGAGCTACAGTAAATGGTAAATACTGAGGATCCACTATCTTCGACACTCAGTGGGAGTCAGGCTCCTATTCACCCTCATTTGCACAGTACTTCCTGATTAGTTAAGTGGGTGGTAGCAAATTACATGTCAATTGTTGGTTCACGTAACACAGATGTCATTTGATCACAGAGTATTTTTGTTGCTCAATTATTTCTTTCCCTACTTACCAACTGATGGGCAGGTTTGCATCTAGAGAAAGACATTCACCCTGTCCAGGAAGGAATATAGTCATTCCAACCATTTGTTCTTTTTTCTTTTTTCTTTTTTTTCTTTTTTTTCTTTTTTAACATCTTTGTGGAGTATAATTGCTTTACAATGGTGTGTTAGTTTCTGCTTTACAACAAAGTGAATCAGTTATACATACACGTATGTTCCCATATCTCTTCCCTCTTGTGTCTCCCTCCCTCCCACCCTCCCTATCCCACTCCTCTAGGTGGTCACAAACCACCGAGCTGATCTCCCTGTGCCATGCGGCTGCTTCCCACTAGCTATCCACCCTACGTTTGGTAGTGTATATATGTCCATGCCACTCTCTCACTTTGTCACAGCTTACCCTTACCCCTCCCCATGTCCTCAAGTCCATGCTCTAGTAGGTCTGTGTTTTATTCCCATCCTACCCCTAGTCTCTTCATGACATTTTTTTTTCTTAGATTCCATATATATGTGTTAGCATACGGTATTTGTTTTTCTCCTTCTGACTTCCTTCACTCTGTATGAAAGACTCCAGATCTAATCCAACTCACTACAAATAACTCAGTTTCATTTCTTTCTATGGCTGAGTAATATTCCATTGTATATATGTGCCACATCTTCTTTATCCATTCATCTGTTGATGGACACTTAGGTTGCTTCCATCTGCTGGCTATTGTAAATAGAGCTGCAATGAACATTTTGGTACATGACTCTTTTTGAATTATGGTTTTCTCAGGGTATATACCCAATAGTGGGATTGCTATCTTGGAGTTCAACTGGTGCCTGCCTGATCCCTGGGCCCCGGTGCTCTCTGAGAGTTTGCCAGGGAGTGGGGAGCCCAGCTGCAGCCAGGACCCTGCAGGGTACATCTCCCCAGGACACTGGGCTGCACCCTCCACTGCCTGAACGTGGAGCTGTGATGCTGAGCCATGGCTATAAGCCTTTGCAGCTGTGGTCGCCTGCACTTTCCTGCTAAAGTGGCTGGAGGAGTAGAGGAGGAAATCGCTGCACGCTTGGGCAGTGGCTGGCGAGTAGGGACAGCTCACCACGGTCACTAGTGGCCACTGATCTGCTGCCAGTGGTTAGTGGGTGGACCCCGCTGGGCTCTCTTGGTGTCCTCTGGGCCTCACAGTTGTCCTGGAGGGTCTGGCTCACTTAACTCCATCCTTGGGCCCATCCTTGCCTCCCTGCCATCGGGCGTCCTGACCACTCTGTGCGGGCTTATTCGGGGTGGGGCCTGGGGGTGAATGGAATGGGCTGGAGCCTCACGTACATGAGGTCATCTAATTTCACGAGCCCCTGTGAAGTGGGCTCTCTTATCCCTTTCCAACATGACTACCTTGAGGATCAAAGAGATTAAGTAGCTTGTCAAAGTCACAGAATTTGAACGGGTTTCCTGGTTTTCCTCAAAAGCTGTATACTTAACTGCATTTTGTTGTGCTGTCCTGTGTTGCACTGTATGGCCTCCTGTGTGCACGGTATGAGTTAGGACCTTTTTGAATTGGTGTGACCTGAGGTCCCATTTCTGTGCCTGTCCAGGTAACCTACTGGCAACCTTCTGGGCTGTTGGATGTGGAATGAAAGACAAAGTTTGGGGGCACAATAAGCACGGCATGGTGTTTTGGGTGATGGAGACTGATTTTCGGGGTCTCCAAGGGGCCAGGTCCTGCCGTCTCTGGCTCGTATTTGCCTGGAGGGAATGAGCCCTGGTGATTATGAGAAAAGAAAGTGACTTTGTGACCGTTAACCTGGCCACATCCTCCTGGGCTGTCCTTCTCTGTTAGTAGAATCCAGTAGCTTTCCGGGGAGGTGGAGTAGATTAACGTCCTTGGGCTTGGGGACACACAGGCATCTGGATTAGCCTGGGCAGTGTTTGCAAGCAGCTGAGGGTGGCGGTGGTTTGTGGGGTGCTCTCTGAGTCATTGCCCAGTGAGGGAAAACTGTCCCCTCCAAGGGAAGGCTTGGATCCTCCAGTGGAAGGCAGCTCGGCTCTCTGGCACACCCCTCTGCAGACCTCGGCACCCTTCACCCACCTCTTTCCTGCCCAGCCCTCTATTCATCTCTGTCTTCAAAATGGATTCTAGACCCAGCTGCACCCGCTTCCCTACCATTGGCCTGGCCCAGGGTCCTATGTGAGCCTTGCTGCTGCCTCCCGCCTGTCAGTGGGGAGGCCCTTGGAGTTTCCGACACCCCCTGCCCTCCAGGGGCTCCCTAAGACACACCCGGATCTGCTCCTGGCTGTCTGCCCCCCCCCGTCTCCTGCTGTCACCCCAGCCCTTCTCCTGTGTCCCTCACATGCAGGCGCATATGCCCCCTGTCCTGGGGTCACTGATCCCTTCCCCGCCCTCCTGCCATGGAAGGCTTTCACACTCTGTCACGCTCCTGTTCAGCCCTCCGCACAACGTCACCTTGTCAAAGCTCTCGCCGCACACCCCTGCGTTGTTTATTACCACCAGGCAGGAGATGATTCACTTCCTTGTTTACCATCTGCCCTTCCAGCCAGCCTGCTCTGCCCACTGTGACTTCCCTCCCACCTGGGTAGGAAGGGACCTGGCTTGCGCGTGGGGACTCTGCTGTTGGAGGAGCACGGAAGGTAAACCCGTGAGAAAAGACAGGGAGCCCAGGAGACCCTGGATGGGTGCATCTCTCATGAGGGCAGAGTCTTCAGTTCTGGGCCTTGCACTGGGCAGAGAGATGAACACACAGGAAGTGGGACAGCTCATCAGCCTGGGGTAACCCTTCCATGTACTGGGAGCCCACTTTGAGTCTGCCCTCTACAGGCCCTGGACGTGCACCTTCACCCCGAGGGGTCAGGATGGTGCTGGGCTCAGACACAGGTCCTGCTGGGGATCTCCTCTCCACCACCTGCTCCCCTTGGTCAGGCCCTGGTGGAGGGGAGCACAGGGAAGGTGGGGCAACGCCATGCACTCCCAGGCTCACCCCCTCCTGGCTGGGGCCCCCTGGCATCTCATTTACTTATTCAATAAATGCTCACTGAAAACATGGGGCCAGCAGCGGGGCATACAAACGTGGAAAAGACCCACCGTTGTCAGGAAGCGTGAACAGGAAGTGGCAGGACAATGAGAGAGAGGAGAAAAAAGCCAGGAGGGAGAGCTGTTCTCTCCTCAGTGCTCGACACCGGGTCCCAGTCCAAGCTGAGGCTCACGTGAAAACGTGTGCCCTGCGTGTGAGTGAGCTCATCCTTTCCCTGAGGGCACTGCCCAAAGGCAGAGTCAGCGCGCGGGAGGCAAGCTGCTGGGGTGAAGCTTGGATAGTGTTTGAATTAACTATGGTGATGGAACAGACACCCCCAAAACGTAACTCAAAATAACAACAGTCAGCTTATTATTATCAGTGACGGTTCTTGGAGTTGAATGGGCTCAGCTCAGTGGCTCTCATGCTTACAGTCCCTCATGTGATTGCAGTCAGATGGTGTATGGTCATTAATTGTATGTGTCACCTTTGCAAGGGTATAGTGCCCAGATGTCTGATTAAACGCAAGTCTAGATGTGTCTTTTGCAGGTAGTTTTTAGATGTGATTGGCATTTAAATCAGTAGACATTGACTAAAGCAGAAGACCCTCCATAATGTGAGTGGGCCTCATCCAAGCAGTTGAAGACCTTCAGAGAAAACACGGGCGTGTGCCTGGACAAAGGAATTTTGCCTCCAGACTGCTGTTGGACCCAAGATTGCAATGGCAACTCTCCCCTTGGTCTCTGGCCTGCCTTGACTGCCCTGCAGATTTTGGACTTGCTAACTTCCACAATCTTGAGAACCAATTTCTAAAAATAAATCTCTCTCTCTCTGCACGCACTCTCTGGAGAACCCTAGCACATGGTGTCACCTCGAAGTCTTCCTCTTGCGTGTGTGGTGTTTGGGGTGGACTGTTGGCCGGGCCCTTGGCTGGCCTGCTAACCAGACACCCACACAGATATCTGGGGGAAAGGTGAATTTATCTACCTCCCACTGTACACCAGAGGAAATTTCAGACCAAATCTTTAAAAGTGAAATAGAAACCCATAAAGATAACTAGAAAAAAATTGAGAGTTTAAAAAATTGTTTTCCGGTAATCATATTTTAGGGAAAACTTTCCTAAGCATGAAAACCACAAAACCGTAAATGAAAAGTGATAGATTTGACTATAAGACAGTTTATAAAGTTTCACATGGAACTACTTACAACATCCAGGACATGGAAGCAACCTAAATGTCCATGGACAGATGAATGGATAAAGAAGAGGTGGCACATATACACAATGGAATATTACTCAGCCATTAAAAAGAATGAAATAATGCCATTTGCAGCAACATGGATGGACCTAGAGATGATCATACTAAGTGAAGTAAGTCAGGCAGAGAAAGACAAATATCATATGATATTGCTTATATGTAGAATCTAAAAAAAAAAAAAGATACAAATGAACACACTTACAAAACAGAAATAGACCCACAGACACAGAAAACAAACTTATGGTTACCAATGGGGAAAGGGTGGGGGAGGGATAAATTAGGGATTTGGGATTAACATATATACACTACCATATATAAAATAGATAGCCAACAAGGGCCTACTGTACAGCACAGGGAACTCTACTCAATATTTTGTAATAACCTATAAGGGAAAAGAGTCTGAAAAAGAATATATATATATATATATATATATATGTGTGTGTGTGTGTGTATGTATAACTGAATCACTTTGCCATACACTTGAAACTAACACAACCTTGTAAATCAACTCCACTTCAATTTAAAAAATAAATAAAAGCTTTCCTTCTGTAAAAAAATGTTCCACATGGGAAACTAGAACTATATAAGCAAAGTCAAGAGGCAAATACAAACTATGGTAAATATTTGCACCCAAAGTACTCATGTCCTTAATCGAAGAGTTCCTACAATAACCCACAGGAAAACGGGCAAAGGCTGAGGAGACAGAAAAAAGCTTTACAGGAAAGCAGAAACAAATAGCTGTCGAACTGGAAAAAAAAAAAAAAATTCAACTTCACTCCTTGCTCATAATGAGAGAAATACAATTAAAAGTACAACGAGGAGGGCTTCCCTGGTGGCGCAGTGGTTGGGAGTCCGCCTGCTGATGCTGGGAGACACGGGTTCGTTCCCTGGTCCGGGAGGATCCCACATGCCGCGGAGCGACTAAGCCCGTGAGCCATGGCCGCTAGGCCTGCGCGTCCGGAGCCTGTGCTCCGCAACGGGAGAGGCCACAACAGTGAGAGGCCCGCATACCGCAAAAAAAAAAAAAAAAAAAAAAAAAAAAAAAAAAAAAAAAAAAAAAAAAAGTACAACGAGCTACCATTTCCAGGAGCCCGATACCTGTTAAGGTTCCTTGCTGGCAGGTTGTGGGGTGAAGGGCACTCTCGCATGTTGGTGGACGGGTGTGGGGTTGGCCCACGTCTGCGGAAGACACCTTGGCAGCATCTGTCAAAGTGAAACTGCACAGAAATTGTCCTGCAGCCACAGAGTTGCTCATGGAAAGTGACATTTGTACAAGGACACGCACTGCCATATTGTCAGTACGATACATTTGAACACCTCACTGTCCATCAACAAGGCACTGATTAAATATATTTTGATATATGGAATACGATGCAGCTAACTAAAAGAGTGAGGAAGATCCCTAACTGCTGATGAGCATTGGTTTCCAAAGTGAAAAACGTGAGATGAGGAGAGAGCTCTGTGTGTCACCGTGGAGTGAAATTTGGGCAGACCAGCGCTGAGCCTGTAGTCTGGAGGGAGGCCTGGGACACGCAATGCGGAGGGGAGAGGGCGTTTTTTATGTAAAGCCTTTTGTATCTTTTGAACTTCTCCATGTTGACGTTAAAAATAATTTCTTACACATTAAATCTTTCGCTTTAAAAATAATTTTAAAAAATTGCTGGAGAGAAAGTCGTCTGGTTGATGGTGGTAGGTTTCTTCCAGGGAACCCTGTATCACTCCCTCCAGCCAAGAGGAGAGGTAGTAATTTCTGAGGCCACTGCTAGCCTCAGGCGATGTGGAGATTTGTGGTCACCAGCCCGGGACATGACGATTAACTCACGTCCTGGAGGAACTGCTCTCTGCCTCAGTCAGCTTTTGCTCTGCAACACGCAACTCTGTGTTTTACAGCCTCCAGCAGCTACTTCTTGCTCTCAGGTCTGTGGGCTGCAGAGACCCAAAGTGCTGGCAGGAGTGCAAGAGGGCAGCTGACCACAGCAGTGTGGCTGTTGCATCTGCTGGCACCCCATCCGTCAAAGCAAGTCACATGGCCTGGCCCCGAAGCCACAGCGTGGAGGGCACAATGCACTGAGTGTGAGTCTGCAGGATGCAGCCTAGAGGCCCATCACCTGCACAGCATGCTCCCTTCTACACTTAATTCATGTTCCCTCCCAACAATCCATAGGGCACACAGCAGGTTTAAGGACAAGTCTTTCTTTGTCTGTTGCAGCTTCTTCCCAAAGGTTTCTTAGTCAAAGTTGGAGGAGTCGATAACAAGACTCCCTCCTTCACTTGACAGAAACCATGAAGGAGGGGCTTCCCTGGTGGCGCAGTGGTTGAGAGTCCACCTGCCGATGTAGGGGACACGGGTTCGTGCCCCAGTCCGGGAGGATCCCACGTGCTGCGGAGCGGCTGGGCCCATGAGCTATGGCTGCTGAGCCTGGGCGTCCAGAGCCTGTGCTCCGCAACGGGAGAGGCCACAACAGTGAGAGGCCTGCGTACCGCAAAAAAAAAACAAAACAAAACATGGAGGGGGAGCGAAGTGACGAGAATGAAAAGGCAGAGATGGTTTAGCACATTCAAGATTATTCCAACGACTGGAAGTTTGGCTCAGCTGCAGACAAAAGTCAGCAGCTAGAATCTGGCCACTGTTTCTGTGAACATGTGACTGAAAGCCTCAGACACCAGTGGAGGAGCAGGGCCGGCAGGGTCTGAACGTGCACGTGGAGGCAGACCTCTGAGGACCCCAGAACCCTCAGAACCCGGCGAGGGCGCTGGAGTGACGCGGTGTCTCTCACAGAGGTTTGCCAAGCGTGCTGGCGGCGCAGGGACCTCCCGAGTGATTTGGAGGTTGGTGGGGGCCACGCTTTCTTCCCAACGCGTCTGGAGGTGACTCTAGTCCTGTAGTCACAAGTGCCTGGCTGGCCCTTATGAGCAGTGTGTGTGAAAGTCCTAGCGGCAAGTTCTTGGTGTGTGGAAATGATGTAGTGTTGGTTCACCTCTGCCAAAGAAGATGCCAGGGAAGGGTGCTGGCCAAAGATCATGAACACAACTGGATGAACATTGTGTCCACAAAAATGGCTATCTGTAAAACCGAAGAAGGCCCAGTCATCCAGGGAGGAGGCCAGCCCATGGGAAAGTTCCAGAAAGGGAACTTCTCAGAAAACCTCGACACAGCCTTTTCGCATGGCGAGCTCTTGGGCCAGGGCCGGGTCGCCTGGGGCGCTGGCCTGCTTGAGGGTGATGGGGGCCAGCTGGGGGGGCCCTTCCCGGGTGGAGAAACATGAGGGGTCAGGGCGGCTGCGCGTGTGTGCTGGGGGCCCCGCTCAGGCGCTCCAGAAGTACAGGCTCTCCTGCTACTTGAGCAGATCTCAGTGGGTTCCATCGGGTCATCAGGGGTGAGCCTTGCAAAGGAGCATGTGGCATCCATGACCGAGCTGTGTGGGGACTCCGTCCACAATGCGTATAGATTCTGGGCTAACTGTAGTGACATTTTGTGGATGGCAGCTTCACAGTCCAGAGTTGGCCCCATTAAAACGATAAGACCATTAAAGCACAAACCTGACAGCCAGATGGGTTTGACTTGGTTGCACTGGGAGGGCCATCCTGTCTGGGATATAATTTGAGGCGTGGTATAAGGAGGGAGCAACTCTTTTAAGCATGAGGGAGGTGAGCTCTGTTAGCATCCACACCTGGTGGACGCTGGCTGAAGCCCTTCCAAGGGGGTCTGGTGGCACCTGGTGTGCAGCCATCCTATTTTGTTCCAGCACATCTCCTGAGACAGGGTTAGGCCGGAGGGGTCTGTTAGCAGCCCTTTTATCCAGGCTGTACACGGTAATAGTAACAGCCACCCAAGGAGAGCATTGCATTGGGTTAGTGTGCGGAGGCCTCCTTCTGGGCATGTAGTCTGGATGCCGACTAAAGGCCAAGTGTTGTTGCTTTGGGGCAAGAGGTTGCTTCCCTCTTTGTCTAGGGTGGGCTAGGGGCCTGGCCTGGGGCTGCTGACAGAGGCCATGAGATCCCGGGGTTTCGGTTTGCGTTTAATTTCCTAGTGTGACTGGCATCCACTAGGTGGAGGGCTTTTTATCCTTTGCTCTGAGACCCACACAGTTCTGCTATTTGTCCTGGAGCTATAATACCACTCGCCTGCAAAATCTGCGATGAATTTGGTATTATTAGCCAGTCTTTATAACCCGAATAGTGAGGCAAAGCCAGTGGCTTTACCTTGGTTTTGTGGCTGGTGCTGGGCCACTGTGTAGGCCAATGAATTCTGTATAATCATGATCTCTAAGCAATTTGGTAGGGTTTGTCCCTTTGGCTTTCTATTATAAGGGCGTCATATTGCATAATCCGACCTCAGTAGGGTCACCAGCTCGTGGGAGATGGCAAGACGATAGAAAAATCAATATGTAGGACTTCCCTGGTGGCGACTAAGGGAAGTAGTTAAGAATCCGCCTGCCAATGCAGGTGACACGGGTTCAAGCCCTGGTCCCGGAAGACCCACATGCCACGGAGCAACTGAGCCCGTGCGCCACAACTACCGAAGACCACGCACCTAGAGCCCGTGCTCCGCAACAAGAGAAGCCACCGCAGTGAGAAGCCCGCGCACCACAACGAAGAGTAGCCTCCACTCACCGCAACTAGAGAAAAGCCCGAGCGCAGCAACGAAGACCCAACGCAGCCAAAAAAGAAAAGAAAAAAGAAAAAAGAAAATCAGTATGTAAGGGGAGCATTCATTTGGTGAGCAGATGTGAATGACATCCTTTCTGATGTCGGCGGGGGGGTCCCTGTAAATACTAGTGGGGGAGTCTCTGCAGGATATCGGTTGTACTGTGGGGTTTTGGAGATCCAGGGGCCAGAACGGAGCAGTATTAGGGTTTGGAGTAAAATTTCTGTCCGTATGGGGGAACCACCTGTTGTCTGAACGTGTGAGGAGCACGCCTTTGAGGACAGTCAGCCAGGTGGAAAGTCTACAAGACTCCATGTTCTAGAGCCTATGATTGAACACCTTGGTGAAATGGGTACACTGATGTGAATCTGTGATCCCTCCTGGGCCAACGGGGATGAGCACATACCTGGTTAAGGAGGTAAGTTGATGGGAAGCAGCTTTTCTGGAGGGCGCAGATAGCGAGAGTCCAGGGAATGTGTCGCTGAGGGTGGGTACACACCTTCTAGTTCCAGCAGAGGGCAGCAGCTGCCCAACAAATTTGATTTGCCATGGGGGTTCAGTCTGTGACTGGGGACACATGTCCCCACATGGGAGCCTTCCGGAGTTTTGTTGGGGGTTGGGGACTTGCGTGTGAAGCCTAGTAGGCGGCAGAGATTTGTCGCTGAAGTGGCTGCTGTCTGGGGCAGACGTTTGGTCCAGAGCCCCATGCACAGCCAGGTGGAGCTGTGCTTAGTTCATCGACTCCAAGAGGTGTAGTCAGGTGTCACGAATGATTCAGCTCGGTCACCTGAGCCGGAGGGACTACGGGCAGGACATGCTGTGTGGCCGGCTGGCCCCTCGTAAGGCAGTTTGGCAAGGTCCTCCCCAGTGGAAAGAAGCTGATTTTCGTGTCCTGGAACAAATAGCCTGAGCAGAATGGTAGGTGTGGAGAGGTGTTGCATCCAATGCAGGCTGTGTCTGTCGTCAATGTGGTGGAGGCTTGATCGCGGGGAGCTGATGTTTTTCATGGAGAGGAATTTCATGGCCCACAGCTGACCACTCTATGCCCAGAACCTGGACAAATTGGTGGTCCTTGGATCTTATGGCGGCAACGGCCCATCCTCTCTGCTGTAAATGTGGTGTAACTAGGTACAAGCCTTCCCGGATGGCATCCTAAGGGGGCCCCTGTAGTAGAATGCTGTCCATATAATGCCAATGGTGGCAGTGGGTTAGTTGGAGTGAATTCAGATCTCGTTGGCAGGGATACTAAGATAACCCGTGGGCACCCGAGTAAAGTGGCGGCCCTTGAAAGTGAAAGCAAATTAAGGCTGTGAGTCTTCAGTTATCCAGACCGAGCAGACCATGTTGGCTAGATCTAGGGCAGCAAAGTGGGGACTCCGAACCTTATGGATGACATCTTCCATCTCTAAGATGCTGGGCATGGGAGGCTTAATGGTGGAAACCTGTGCATCTAAGTATGAATAGTCAATTATTAATCTCCTTCACTGATGGTCAATTTTGACTCTGGCCAGATAGGCTATTACAGGGTGAGATGATGGCTTAATGACCTGGTGTCAAACTTATCTCCAATGATGGGCCAAGGGCCCTCTGCCCCTTATTTTAGCCTATATTGTGGTGCATTTACTGTTTATACTGGAGGAGACAGTTGGACAGGCTCCCATTTAGCAACTCCTACGAGGAAGCCCAGGGATTTGGGTTTATTCCATCACATATGTCTCTGGATGAGGGCATCTGTACAGTTAATAGGAAAAGAGAGGGCCAGAGGAGGCCACCCCCACTGGCAACTGTTTTAGAAATATGGTCCAATAGACACATCCAGCTTCACTGGCACTCTCATTCCAGTTTTACCTGCTATGCCTTCTAGGCTGTATGAGGTTCCCTTGGGGGATTGAGAAGGGTTACCTGAAATCATAGTGACTGATAGAGCCAGGAAGAGAGTCTGGTGATTGCCTTTGTCCCAGTGGACCACCAGAGTTGTAAACAGGCGACCATCTCTGGCAGGTGGGACAAGCTCCGGGGAGCCGCTAAGCCCCCAGGGGAATGCCCTGGGGGGGGGCTGCCAAACCTGCAGGTCAGGAAGTGCTTGGGGAAGAGGGGTCCTCACAACCGCAGGCCTCTGGGCCTTGGAGGTTGGACTCTAGGGTGAGGCGATGGCTCATTTTAAGGAGAGGAGCTTGCACCAGGGCTGGCCAGATATAAGACCGTTGGGGACCCCGAGTAGCAGAGCTGCCAGCCTATGTCCCTCTGCTGTTTAGAATCATGCCAGGTGCTACCTCCTGCCGACAGTGTCGGCACGAGGCCTGTAGGACCAGGAGCCAAGAGCTTGCTCTGTGACCTGGGTTGTGGGGCCTGGTCCCCGAGGGCTGTCCTTGGGGTTGTGGGCTGCCTTGGTGCTGTCAAATCTGGGAGTCTGGGTGAATGGTTCCTTCGTGGAAGGCCAGAATGTCTAGCCCCTCCAAGACCTCCTGAATAATATGGGAGGATCCCACGAGGTGGAGGAGCACAGCCCTGTAATTTAGGAGGGCTCCCTGTAGGAATTCACTAGATTTGGGGTTGATGGGGGCCTCTTCAGGGTTGAAGATAAAATCCAAGTCATCTGGGTTGCTACGTCTGATAATAGCCCCTTGGGCCACACCAGTCTTATAGAGAAGGAGCAGGGCTTCATCTAGTGTCTCCACTGGCTTTGAGCCTTTGTGGTAATAACTGTGATGGTAAGGTGAGCTTGGTGCCCAGCCAGACAAATCCAAGTGGGCTGGGGAGGGCTTCTCCCTCCATATGTTAGGGCTGGTGCCTTTGGGTAAGACTCTCCCTCATCACTGGAAATCTTGATTATGACACTGGGATTGTCTGTGGCAGCAGCCTTTGCTTTGATTCTGGTTGACTTAGTCATATAGGTCTTGGGTGGCCCCTTGTGGGTGAGGGGGTCAGGGTCCCCCGCGTCTCTCAAGAATTTGGCCCTCAGCTCAGGGGACTTTTATAAGGGTATGCATTTGGGGTCTCTGGAAGTACCGATAGTTGCCTCATTTCTGTGGTGGTGACAGTAGCTCAGAGTTAGTATTAAACTCTCTCAACAGCCAGTCAGCCCCTTTTCTCCCCCACTGCTGTACAAATTTATTAAAATATTTTGAATCTTGAGACATGCCAAGTTCTCAGTTTCAGTTTCTAATTCTCCGTTATTCCCCACTGATTTGTTTTTTAACATCTTAATTGGAGTATAATCGCTTTACAATGGTGTGTTAGTTTCTGCTGTATAACAAAGTGAATCAGCTATACATATACATATGTCCCCATATCTCCTTCCTCTTGCATCTCCCTCCCATCCCCCCATCCCACCCCTCTAGGTGGTCACAGAGCACCAAGCTGATCTCCCTGTGCTATGCGGCTGCTTCCCACTAGCTAGCTATTTTACGTTTGGTAGTGTATATATGTCCATGCCACTCTCTCACTTTGTCACAGCTTACCCTTCCCCCTCCCCGTGTCCTCAAGTCCATTCTCTACGTCTGCGTCTTTATTCCTGTCCTGTCCAAGTTTCTTCAGATCCATTATTTTTTTTTAGATTCCATATATGTGTGTTAGCATGCGGTATTTGCTTTTCTCTTTCTGACTTACTTCACTCTGTATGACAGGCTCTAGGTCCATTCCCCCACTGATTTGACCTTCTGAATCGGTGTGCAGCCCCAGAGGGATGGGGTTGGGCGTAGGGTGGGGTGGGGTGCGGTGGAGTTGGGGGGATGGGGAGGGAGGGTGGCCGCACTGACCTGTGTGAGGAGGTGTGCCTTCCCGATCTCAAGCTGTCCCTCTTGTTCTCGTCGGGACTTGCAGTGCTGGGAGGTCAGGGATGGGGTGTCACCTCCTCTTCCTCCCAAGGCCACCGCCTGGCCCCGTATCTGCTAAGCCACAGTTGGGCGAGGATTGCCCCTGGCGAGTCATGGCTGTTAACGAACGCTATGAGACCTTTCAAAGATCTTAGCCAGTTCTCCTAGCGGTCGACAGCTACATCCATATTTAGAGTCGGGAAACACACACAAAGCCTCACACCTGCGGGGGGCTTCATCCTCTGTGGGGTGTTAACAGGTGGAGGACACATCCGAGGCGCCAGCCAGCTCTGATGAGCGATGCTCAAGGTGCAGGAGGACTCTGGTTGTCCTTTCACAGATTGTCCTTTGGGATGGGAAGCCAAGGCAACACCTCCGCATGGGCCGTATGATGCAGGGCAAAGCAGCGCAAACCAACACCCACGAGTGTGGACCCTCCCAGACAGAATCACCTGCCTGGAGGGCCAGTCAACCATGCAAGCTAAGAGGCATCCTCCTGCTTGCGATGCCAACGTTAAATTAACTTTCCTTAAGCGGAGCGCGGGGTGCTGGGTGATGAACACAGAGGAAGTGCGATAGAGAAGCTGATTACTCCCAGTCCTGGAGGAGGTTCACTGTAAGCCTGGGGTGGAGTGGGCACCCTGGGAGGTCCGGGCAGAGCAAGACAGAGAGTGGGGTTGGACCTGGGGCACGTGCCTTTGTTAGAGTCTATGGGGGTGTGCTTTGTGGTTTCCAGGCTAAGGCTGGATCGGTTAATCCAAAAACCAGATTGGAGTTTTGGTGAAGCTCTGCTGGGTCTTACCTAAGGGGCTCCCAAAGGGAAGCCCTGGGAGGCGGGGGAGACTGTTGGTCGCAGGGGTCCCTGGGGGAGTCCCACCAGGCACTTACTTACATTTATTTGTGACTCTGTGGGCTGCTATCTAGGGCAACTGCTTGCATGAGGGGCTAAGCCAGCTTAAAGTCCCGTGGGCCACTTGGCCAAACAAAATGGATGTTGAGGCAGGAACACCATGGAATAGCTTAGCTAAACTCTCAACAAGACCCAAACAGGTAAGGGCTCAATACGACAAAAGTTCGTCTCTTGTTCACGTGGCTCTCCTGGGCTGCTGCGCAGATCTCTAGGATGGTGCTTTTCCACGTGGTCACTCAGGGACAGAGCTGACAGTGGTTCTGCCATTTGGACGCGTGGCTTCCAGGGGGAGGAGAGTGGGGGCTTGGACGGTGGCCAGGGCTCAGGCACAGGCATGGAGACCAACTACAGCCTGGCTGTGTGCCGAAGAGGATGAGGGCGTGGAGAGAGATGAGCAGCTAGCCACTGTCTGCCACAGTTACTAAGGACGCTTTAGAGCTGTGGAAACTGTCTGTGAACATGAATTGGCGCTGTGGTGCTGTTTACAGCGGTGACAAACTGGAAACAGCCCAACGTTTAGCAGTGAGAGATTAGCAAAGATATCTACTCAGTGTGACATAGCACTGCTATTAGAGGTCATGTTTTGGGGACTACTTAGGGAGGTAAGAAAATGATAGTGTAAAATATTAACTGAAAAAAGCAGGGTACCAAGCTGAATATTCAATACCCCACCTTTGAAAAATATAGATCAGTGGGAAACGCTGAATTATTAACAGTGGTTTTCTCTGGGCAGGAGAATTATGAATAGCTTCTATTTCTTCTTCGTTTTCCCCCTCCCCACCCAGTTCCTAATTTTCTGCAATGAATACAGATTTATAATCAGAAAAAAATGTTACAAAAGTATGTGCTGATTTACGAGGAGCAGGCGTGAGGGCCCTCCCCTCCTCTCATGACCTGGTCTGTGTTGACTGACTCCTGCAATTGGCCAATTCGGGAGGCCTGCTGCAGCCTGGCAGAACTAAATCAGACGCTGGACCGGCAGGCCCAGCAGGAGACGTGGGCCTCCTCCATCACATTCCTTGGCTTTCTTTTCTCTGGAGGATCTACCTTTTCTGCTCTGATTCTCACGAAGCAGAGCGTAGGCTCACACTGCAATGCTAGGCCTTTGGAGGAGGCCGGGGCAGGTGCCAAGGGGCTCTGGCCCACGCACACCCTGACCTCGCATCACGGTGCTGTTGCTGCTGTGAGAGGGCCACGGAGAGCATGCTCCCCACACATTGACTGCTTACCCCACAGACCAGCTCTGAAATCGTGTTTGCTCATCCAACAAATGAGAAGACAGTGCCAGAGGGGAAAGCACCCAGCCATAACTGGTTGAGAATGAATGCAAAGAGGTGCCTGATTGCAAAGCCCTGGGGAAATTCTGCTCTGCTCCCACCGAGCTGGTAGAAACACATGAGTTTTCCTTTCCTGAGGAAGGGCTTAAAGAAGACAGTGCTCTCCTCTGTGGCCTGAGCTGTCATGACGGAAATCCTGACTTGTGGCACGTGGGTTTTGGAGGCACTTCTCTGTTGGAAGCTGGTTCAGTAGTGCAGCCTGGATGCAGAAGGTTTAGCACCCAGGGGTCTGGTAGACTTGCCTAGAAGCACGAGCCCTCCAGCCAGAGCCCAGGAACAGGCGATGGTGGACTTAGGGTGAGCTAAGGGGCATTTCCAGTGAGTCAGGAGCAGCCCACAGCCAGAGGGTCTCCGGGCTGGTGGCACCATCGGGGCCTGGCCTCACCTGTGCTGTGCTCAGTACTGCTGAAGCTCATTTTTATTGCGATTTCAGGTAAGTCTCATACTGGATCCACCAGGAAGAGACTGCCTCTCTCCATCTAACACAAGCAGAAGAGTTAGAGGATTTAAGGGCAGGTGTCGGGCCCAGGACATGGGGCTGGCAGGGTGCCTGGCCCCCAGGTATAAGACTCCTGTCCTCTGCTCTCACTGTGTGGGCCCTGGCAAGGCACATGCCCTTTTCCAGGAACTGGCAGGGAGTTTCCAAAGATAAGGACCCTGGAGGCTGCAGCAGGAGTCCAGGGCTGATCTCCTGGCTCAGAGCTGCTCCAGGTGTGCCCAGGGGAAGGCAGGCCCTCCCTGGACTGCAGCCAGTGGACCGCACAGGTCAGGGTGATCAGAGAAGAGTGGTCATATTACCCCCAAACTGGGTAACTTCTTGGTGGGCGTGGAGCCAAAAGCCAAGCCAAAGATCAGGAGAAGGAAGTATTTATGACTACTTGCAGCAAGTAAGGAGAATGCCGGGGATCTTTCCCAAAGCAGTGTCTCCCAAAAAGCAAAACTGGGGACTTTTTAAGCTAAGGGTACATGCATATTCATGAAGGGGCTCGAGCAGAGGAGAATTCAGCATAGAACTGGGGCCAAGGTCGACAGAGTCCAAGCTTTAGTTGACTGAAGTCAGGAGGGTCAATGTCATCCTTCCATCCTCCACCTGGGTGGAGACCTTGATTCCTGAAGAACTCAAAGATTTATTATTATGTATAGTCCTTGAGGAGGAACTAGGACTCTGCTTTACCACCGTATGATTGTTTGACTGCCTTTTCTCTGTTCCTGCATTCCTGTGTCCCCTTAAGACCATTAATTACTGAGACCTGGTCAAGGGCAAGCTTTGTGGCCAGGCTTAGATCCCAAAATGGCTTCAGCCAAAATGGCTTCTCTTATGTCAAGAAAGCCATGCCTGGGACTTCCCTGGTGGCTCTAATAATTCTCTAATAGTCTCACTCCCAACACCCCCCCCACCCCGGGTAGAAATCTGTGTTCAGGCAAGGGTTTGACACCACCCTGTCCAGGGCCCAAGCAGGCTTGTTTGTGGAGCAGGGCTGGGCTCCCGTGGAGTTTGCTTTGTCCATTACTGGTTACTGTTGTCTTGGTTTACTCCTCCCTCTGGGCATGTGTTGGCAGGTGTGCTCTCACTGCAGGGGTTTCTATTTCCAGTCTCATGCCTAATTAGATTATGGAAAACTCTGAGGCCTCAGCCAGTAGGCAGGAGAATAATTGAAAGAACAAGAACAAACATTTTTGAATGGGGTCTTCTTGGTAGTTGCAAAATTGTGACAAAAATCACAACGTTAAATCACGCGTTCATGAGTGTTTACCATAAACCAGCACTTTTCCTACATTATCTCACAAACTTTCAGTTTCCTGATGAAGGAATAGCCAGCGAGCCATTGCGGGATTCCAAGGCTAGTCAGTGGCACAGGTGGTGCCCCAGCCCAGCTGACTCCTTGCTCTCCAGCACTAGACCCTGTTCCCTGGGCTCCTGTCTCCCCTGACCTCCTTACGATGGGAGCAGAGACCTCCCTGGCCCTGTTAGTGTCGGCAGCACCCATGCAGCACTGCCCTTCCTGACATAGGCCAGCTCCCTCCCAGCCCCAGGCCGCTGCTGGCTGGTTTAGGCTCCAGCGAGGGTCGGGGGTGGTATAGCAGGACGGGGGACCCCTTCCAGGGCCCGAGAGTGGGGTCTTGTCTGACACTGGGAAATGAATCGTCCGAGGAGACACACGTGCTGACAGAGCAAGTGACCTTATTGGGAAGGGGCCCCGGGCGGAGAGCAGGAGGCTAAGGGAACCCGGGAGAGCTGCTCTGCCACGTGGCTCGCAGTCTCGGGTTTTATGGTGATGGGGTTAGTTTCCGGGTTGTCTCTGGCCAATCGTCTTGCTTGGCCCATATTTGGTCTGACTCAGGGTCCTTCCTGGTGGCGCGCGCATCTCTCAGCTGAGGTGGATTCCAGCGAGAAGAGCTCTAGGAGGCTGGTCTTCTCCTTCCTCTTGTGGCCCCTCCCGGATTCTCCCGGTTAGTTTTCAGCGGCAGCACCATGTTCCTTATCGGGACCACCTGTTGTGAGACAGCTCAGGCAAGCGGGCCTGGCCAAGGGGGGGGGGGGATTCGGTCAACAGTTCCCTCACAGTGGGGGTGGGGTAGGCAGATGCTGGGGCCCTGGGAAAGTGTCTTAGCCCTGAGCCAGGGCCCTTGCGAAGGGGAGGGCAGCCCCTCTCTGCCTCGAGGTGTTTCCATATCTAGATGTGGCCTGCTCCCGGCCTGCTCCCAGCCTGCGGGTGAGGCCACAGTCAGCAGGGGGTACCACCAAGGACGCGTGGGGCGGGGCTGAGGTCCCCTGGAGGACAGAGCTCCAGCCAGCCCAGGATGCCTTACTGTTGTTGCAGCTCCCTGCTGAAGTCACTTTATCTGAGACTGCCCCAGGTCTGCGCCGGGCATCTTAGAGCTTAACCGATTTGTTTGCAAGACTCACTGTGATACAGTTTTCATTCCGGAACATGGGTTCAGCCATTTCAACAAACCCCTGTGTGGTCTTCATTCAATCCCTAATTTAAGATCCCCAGTCACTGTGGTGTGGAAGGAACTAGATGTCCTGGAGATGTCCTGCCTCTGCGAGTCGTGATTCTGGGGTCTGGTGAGGAATCTCTCCAGAGAATCTCTCCGGCCTCTCTCCACGTATATGCTTTCACAACCGGGATTACTTTTGCCAAAGAACATGGCATATAATTTTTTTAGTCTTTGAGAATACTGTGCACATGTCAGATTCTAAAAGCCTAGCTGCATTTTCAAAAATGAAATGAGAAAAGCGGGGAAACCCAACAATACATGTGCTGTGAAATTGAAAGTGGCACAGAGTTAAACCTGCCGTGTCCCACACACTTGCCCCTCCTGCCTGGGCTGCCCTTCAGTGAACCTCACAGAAATGGCACTGATGGGTTTACGGAGAATCCAAGTGATGGCAACAGCTGGACCCAGAGGATGAGCTCATTTTAACTTAACTTCTCTAAAACCATGTTTCCTAGGTGATCACATCCTAGCTCCTAAGATACTTTTTCTTTCTGCTAATTTCATGTCCTATCTGACTACTGATCTTTTGAAATAGGCATTTCCCATTTCCTATAATTATAAGGTTAGACATTTCTGGGGTTCAGTCCCCAGAAAAGAAATGCTTCATGAATGCCATAAACACCTCTCCTGGGAGTGGAGCCTGTCATTGGATTGAGCCTTCCCATGGAGACATGGCTAAGTCTCTCCAAAATCCCTTCTTCCCCGACATGAATTTATTTAAGTTGCCTCTGTTTTTATGAAACACATTTTTTTAAAGGCATTTGAACACAGAAACTTGACAGCTCTGTTCTCTTGTGAAGTCAGTTTCCCCTGGCTCTGAATTGCAGAAAATCCAATCTTTTTATCAAGATTTCTTCCCTCTTTGTGAGTGATGTACCCAAGTGTTATACTTCAGGGGACCTGACCTAGAGCTATTTGGCTACAGCGTGAGCTATTCAAGGACAGGGAAGGACCTGCAGGTATTCAGAGATCATCAGGGCCACTGCTTCATTTCAACAGGTCAGATGGCCTCTGACTGAAGCTGTGGGACCACCCTGTGGAACCCTGTGGGAGAGGTGGCCTCAGCTTTTGGGGCAAAAGACCTGCGGGGCAGCACTGTGGAGGGGAACCGCCGTCCAGTGAGCCTGGAGGGCAGAGCATCCAACCAAGGAGCACTGTTCTCCAATCTTGAGATCTGGTGGAACTTCCTTGCTAGGGTTTGGACTTCCTCGGGACTCACCACCTTTACCTTCTCTCCCATTTCCCCCTTCTGGAATGGGATTGTCTATCCTCTCCTTGTCCCACCATTGTATTTTGGAAGCAAATAACTTGTCTGGTTTCACAGTTCACAGCTGGAGAGGAATTTTGCCTCAGGATGAGTCATGCCAAGCCCTCTCACCCATGTCTGATTTTGATGATATTTAGATGAGACTTTGGCCTTGGAGTTCAGAGTTTTGGGGCTGTTGGGATGGAGTGAATGCACTTTGTCTGTAAGAGGGACATGAATTGGGGGGCCAGGGGAATATTACAGACTGAACAGAGACCGTTTGTCAGGAGGAGCCCTGGACTGCTGACTCCCAGGGGATACTTCAGCCGCAGAGATGAGGCCAGGCCTGTGGAAGCCGAGAGGCCGACTGCACTCATGCGTGAGGAGTGAGGAGATGGGGCCGCCGAGGCTAGGTGGCTTCGTTTCCCAGACACATTCCCACTGAGTCCTCGGGGCAGCCCTGTGAGGTGTGCATGTACACCCTGTCTTACAGGGATTTCCAGGCCCAGTGAGGTCCAGTGTCTCCCAATCTTGTGCCTTTTGCTCCATCAGCATACTCCCTCTAACGCAGACTTTCTGGTTTTGAACCAAGGTCAGCTGTCTGCATGAGATTGTGTAAAAAGACTCAGTATTCCCATACAGACGACCAGCTTCCCGGACCTCAGCAGGAGGAGTATGGTGAATGCATTTTGATAGACTCTGCTGTCTGTCGGCAGGGTTTGGGGTAAAGCTGACCTGGCCGTGTGCTGCCTGAGCTGGGCCTCCCTTTCCAAAGCCTTGGTTTTCTCACTTTGTAAATTTCTGATTATGACCTCTGCCTCTTAGCAGTGCTGCAGATATTAAGCAAGAGAAAGTGTGTAAAGTGGTCCCCCCTTCCTCTTGCTCTCTTCTCCTCCCTCCGTTGTCTCACTTGCCCCTCACATAGTCCTCTGTCTTCTGGTGGGGGTGTTGGAGTGTGGAAGGGAATGGTCACCCTGAGTGCCCGTCCTCCCTGGGCACCATGGTGGGACTTGCACCAATGTTATGTCACACTCCCAAAGCCTCGACCTGGCTGCTGTTCCAACGTCCAGCAAATCCACACTGTGGGTCTACCAGGTGCTTGTCTCCATTCTAGGGGCTAGAGATTCAGCAGTGATCGAAACAGACACCTCTGCCCTCCAGGAGCCTACATGCTGTGCAGAAACAAACAAGTCAATAAAATGTAGAACAGGTGACATGCTGAATAGTACTGAGAAGAAAAATAAAGGTGGAGGGGTGGGGTCTCAAGTGGGAGGTTTGTAACTAAAAATAGGTGTCCTGAGACGTTGTTTGAGTAGAAGCCTGAAGAAGATGAGGGAGGAAGCCGTGTGAGGTCTGGGAGGAGTGTTCTAGGCAGAGAGAAGAGCATGTGCAAAGGCCCTACAGTGGGTGTTTGGGAGGTCGAGACCAGAATTAGCCCAGCCTGCTGGGCCAGTGCAGGGGCTTCAGCCCTCGCTCTCAGTGAAGTAGGAAGTTACCAGGGAGCAGGAAGGAGGGACATGGGCTGACTTTCATTTACAGCGCGGACTAAAGGGCAAGGGTGGGAGACCAAGCAGGAACTCAGTGGGAGATGGGGTGGCTCAGGCTAGGGGTTAGAGGGGTGGCAAGAAGTGCTCGGAACCCGAGTTGATTTGAAGGCAGAGACCACTGATGCCTTGTTGGGTTGTGTATGGGCCCAAGTGGGGTCAGAGCTGATGCCATGGTTTGTGGCTGAGCAACTGGCTGCCTGGAGCTGCGATGCCCGGGTGGGCTGGGCGGGCCGCTCTGGCATGTGGGGATAGGACTCCTGAGGGTGGAGAGCAGACAGCAGGATGCACGGGACAGCAGGATGAATCAAGGGAGAGCCACCGACTAGACTCAAACCTCGGGGGTTTTTAGTGAGGGTGGTTTGCTTGCCAGGAGACTGGACGAGCCCCGGAAAGATCTGAGAGTGGCCAGAGAGGAGGGAGACCCAAGTTCGTTTCCTGGAATTGAGAGACTAGGATGAACTAGCAAGTAAGACAGGAAAGGAAATGCAGGAGGAGAGCAGGCCTCGTGTCTGGGGCCCAGATGTGGACCCTTCACTGGGAGAATGGATGCGGCATCCTTCAGAGCTAAAGAGTGGGGGCGATCCTGGTCAGTGTATTTTTCTTTCTTTATTTAAAGGAAAAGAATATTTATTATGTACTATTTAGTTTACAAAACAAAACATTCAACATACATGTAATTTATGGAACACAATGACAATATAACACTTTCCTTTGAATGCCCCTCATAGTTCAAGTTCTAGAATGTTCCCAGGGCCACGTGTCTTCCTTCTTAACCCTCAGCCTCCCCAGAGGTAACATCATTCTGAAATCTGTGCTTATCATTTCCTTGTTTAAAATAGTTTTATTAAATATATATTATCTCTAAACAATGTCATTTTATTTTGCTTTTTAAAAGTGTTGAGCATTATAAAGTTGTTCTCAGCATTATCAGATGGTGCTAAATTGTTTACCAAAGCGGTTGAACTAATGTACTCACCCTCTGGTGGCATGGAAGACTGTTCCTTGCTCCACATCTTAGCACACAGAAGTATCAGACTTCTAACTTTTGCCAATCTAGTGGGAGTAAAATGATATCTCATTTTGATCTTAATTTCTATTTACCTTATGATGAAAGAGGTTGAACCTCTTTATATATGTTTATTTGCCATTTGTGTTCCTTTTGTTATGAAATGCTTATGTCTTTTGCTTATTTTTCTGTTGGGTTGTTTATCTTTTTGATTTACAGAAATTCTTTTTATGTATGTTTTGAATACTAATCATCTGTCAGTTGTATGTGTTGCAAATATCTTTTCCAAATTTGTATCTTGTCTTTTCACCTTCATTGCAGTATCTTTTTTTTTTTTAATTGGGGTATAGTTGTTTTACAGTGTTGTGTTAGTTTCTACTGTACAGCGAAGTGGAGTTGCCTATGCTCTACAGCACGTTCTCATTAGTTATCTATTGCATACATATTAGTGTATATATGTCAATCCCAATCTCCCAATTCATCCCACCACCCCTTTCCTCCCTTGGTGTCCATATGTTTGTTTTTTACATCTGTGTCTCTATTTCTGCCTTGTAAACTGGTTCATCTGTACCACTTTTCTAGATTCCACATATATGCGTTAATATACGGTATTTGTTTTTCTCTTTCTGACTTAATTCACTCTGTAGGACAGTATATTTTGATGATAGAAGATTTTAGTAATAATGCAGTAAAATTTTCCAATGTTTCCCTTTATATTTTGTGCTTCGTTGGTCTGGCTTAAGAAAGTCTTTCCCACTCCAAAGTCATGGAAAGAGTCTCTATGATTTTTTTTTTTTTTTTTTAAATTTATTTATTTATTTATTTATTTTTGGTTGTGTTGGGTCTTCTTTTCTGAGCGAGGGCTTTCTCTAGTTGCAGAGACCGGGGGCCACTCTTCATCGCGGTGCGCGGGCCTCTCACTGTCGCGGCCTCTCGTTGCTGAGCGCAAGCTCCAGACGCGCAGGCTCAGTCGTTGTGGCTCACGGGCCTAGTTGCTCCGCGGCATGTGGGATCTTCCCAGACCAGGGCTCGAACCCATGTCCCCTGCATTGGCAGGCAGACTCTCAACCACTGCGCCACCAGGGAAGCCCTCTATGATTTTTTAATGAAGAATTTTAAACTTTTGATCTTAAAATTTAAATAATAAAGCCATTCGAAGTGAAGAGATGTCAGTTTTTCCCCACATAGGTAAACCATTGACTTAGAACTGTTTATTCCATGTTTTGAGGGTTGAATAGTCCCCAATGATCTGCAGTGTCACTTATGTCAGTTATTAAGTTTGCATGATGGTTTGCCATTTTCTGAACTCTCTATTCTGTTCCACTGGTTATTTTGTATGTCTCTGAACTGATAACTGGTAAGGCAAATTCCCCTTCCAAATTCTTCATGAATTCTTTGGCCTTTGCTGTTCTCCTTCGAAAAACTTTAGAATCAGAGGACCGTCAAGGTGGCAGAGGAGTAAGAGGTGGAGATCACCTTCCTCCCCACAAATACATCAAAAATACATCTACATGTGGAACAATTCCTACAGAACACCTACAGAATGCTGGCAGAAGACCTCAGACTTCCCAAAAGGTAAGAACTCCCCATGTACCTGGACGTGTGGCTGACAAGGTCTTGGTGCTCTGGCCGGGTGTCAGGCCTGAGCCTCTTAGGAGGGGAGAGCCTAGTTCAGGACATGGGACCACTAGAGACCTCCTGGCCCCATGTAATATAAAATGGTGAAAGCTCTCCCAGAGATCTCCATCTCAACGCTAAGACCCAGCTCCACTCAACGACCAGCAAGCTACAGTGCTGGACACCTCATGCCAAACAACTAGCAAGACAGGAACACAAAACCACCCATTAGCAGAGAGGCTGCCTAAAATCACAATAAGTTCACACAGACACCCCAAAACACACCACTGGATGCGGTCCTGCTGACCAGAAAGATAAGATCCAGCCTCATCCACCAGAACACAGGCACCAGTCCCCTACACTAGGAAGCTTACACAACCCAATGGACCAACCTTAAACGCACTGGAGACAGACACCAAAAACAATGGGAACTATGAACCTGCAGCCTGCGAAAAGACCATAAATGCAGTAAGTTAAGCAAAATGAGAAGACAGAGAAATAAACCACAGATGAAGGAGCAAGGTAAAACCCCACCAGACCAAACAAATGAAGAGGAAATAGGCAGTCTACCTGAAAAAGAATTCACAGTAATGATAGTAAAGATGATCCAAAATCTTGGAAATAGAATGGAGAAAATACAAGAAACGTTTAACAAGGGCCTAGGAGAACTAAAGAGCAAAGAAACAATCCTGAAGAACACAATATATAATATTTAAAAATTCTCTAGAAGGAATGAATAGCAGACTAACTGAGGCAGAAGGACAGATAAGTGACCTGGAAGATAAAATAGTGAAAATAACTACCACAGAGCAGAATAAATAAAAAAGAATGAAAAGAACTGAGGACAGTCTCAGAGACCTCTGGGACAACATAAACGCACCAACATTCAAATTGTAGGGGTCCCAGAAAAAGAAGAGAAAAAGAAAGGGACCGAGAAAATATTTGAAGAAATTATAGTTGAAAACTTCCCTAATATGGGAAAGGAAAGAGTCAGTCAAGGCCAGGAAGCTCAGAAAGTCCCATAAAGGATAAATCTAAGGAGAAACATGCCAAGATACATATTAGTCAAACTATCAAAAATTATAGGGCTTCCCTGGTGGCGCAGTGGTTGGGGGTCCGTCTGCCGATGCGGGGGACGCGGGTTCGTGCCCCGGTCTGGGAGGATCCCGCGTGACGTGCAGCGGCTGGGCCCGTGAGCCATGGCAACTGAGCCTGCGCTCCACAGCGGGAGAGGCCACAGTAGTGAGAGGCCCGCATACCGCAAAAAAAAAAAAAAAAAAAAAAATTATACAAAGAAAAAATATTGAAAGCAGCAAGGGAAAAGCAGCAAATAACATACAAGGGAATCCCCATAAGGTTAACAGCTGCTCTTTCAGTAGAAACTCTGCAAACCAGAAAGGAGTGGCAGGACATATTTAAAGTGATGAAAGGGAAAAACCTACAACCAAGATTACTCTACCAGCAAAGATCTCATTCAGATTCGACAGAGAAATTAAAACATTTACAGGCAAACAAAAGCTAAGAGAATTCAGCACCACCAAACCAGCTTTACAACAAATGTGAAAGGAACTTCCCTAGGCAGGAAACACAAGAGAAGGAAAAGACCTATAATAACAAACACCCCTAAATTAAGAAAATGGTAATAGGAACATACATATTGATAATTACCTTAAATGTAAATGGATTAGATACTCAACCAAAAGACCTAGACTGGCTGAATGGATACAAACATAAGACCCATATATATGCTGTCTACAAGAGACCCACTTCAGACCTAAGGACACATACAGACTGAAAGTGAGGGGATGGAAAAATATATTCCATGCAAATGGAAATCACAAAAAAGCTGGAGCAGCAATTCTCATATCAGACAAAACAGACTTTAAAATAAAAACTATTACAAGAGACAAAGAAGGACACTACAGAATGATCAAGGGATCAATCCAAGAAGAAGATATAACAATTGTAAATATTTATGCACCCAACATAGGAGCACCTCAATACATAAAGCAAACGCTAGCAGCCCTAAAAGGGGAAATCGACAGTAACACAATCATAGTAGGGAACTTTAATACCCCACTTTCACCAATGGACAGATCATCCAAAATGAAAATAAATAAGGAAACATAAGCTTTAAATGACACATTAAACAAGATAGACTTAATTGACATTTATAGGACATTCCATCCAAAAACAACAGACCATTTTCTTCTCAAGTGCTCATGGAACATTTTCCAGGATAGATCATATCTTGGGTCACAAATCAAGCCTTGGTAAATTTAAGAAAATTGAAATCATATCAAGTATCTTTTCTGACCACAACGCTATGAGACTAGATAACAATTACAGGAAAAAAATCAGTAAAAACAAAAACACATGGAAGCTAAACAATACATTACTTAATAATCAAGAGATCACTGAAGAAATCAAAGAAGAAATCAAAAAATACATAGAAACAATTGACAATGAAAACACGACGACCCAAAACCTATGGGATGCAGCAAAAGCAGTTCTAAGAGGGAAGTTTATAGCAATACAATCCTACCTTAGAAACAAGAAACAGCTCAAATAAACAACCTAACCTTACACCTAAAGCAATTAGAGAAAGAAGAACAAAAAAACCCCAAAGTTAGCCGAAGGAAAGAAATCATAAAGATTAGATCAGAGATAGATGAAAAGGAAATGAAGAAAATGATAGCAAAGATCAATAAAACTGAAAGCTGGTTCTTTGAGAAGATAAACAAAATTGATAAACCATTAGCCAGACTCATCAAGAAAAAAAGGGAGAAGACTCAAATCAACAGAATTAGAAATGAAAAAGGAGAAGTAACAACTGACACTACAGAAATACGAAGGATCGTGAGAGACTACCCCAAACAACTCTATGCCAATAAAAGGGATAACTTGGAAGAAATGGACAAATTCTTAGAAAAGAACAACCTTCTGAGACTGAATCAGGAAGAAATGGAAAATATAAACAGATCAATCACAAGCACTGTAATTGAAACTGTGATTAAGAATCTTCAAACAAGCAAAAGCCCAGAACCAGATGGCTTCACAGGAAAATTCTATGAAACATTTAGATAACAGCTAACACCTATCCTTCTCAAACTCTTCCAAAATATAGCAGAAGGAGGAACACTCCCAAACTCATTCTATGAGGCCACCATCACCCTGATACCAAAACCAGAAAAAGATGCCACAAAAATAGAAAATTACAGGCCTATATCACTGATGAACATAGATGTAAAAATCCTCAACAAAATACTAGCAAAGAGAATCCAACAGCACATTAAAAGGATCATACACCATGATCAAGTGGGATTTATCCCAGGAATGCAAGGATTCTTCAATATACCCAAGTCAATCAGTGTGATACACCATATTAACAAATTGAAGGAGAAAAACCACATGATCATCTCAATAGACGCAGAGAAAGCTTTTGACAAAATTCAACACCATTTATGATAAAAACCCTCCAGAAAGTAGGCATAGAGGCAACTTTCCTCAACATAATAAAAGCCATGTATGACAAACCTACAGCCAACATCATTCTCAATGGTGAAAAACTGAAACCATTTCCACTAAGATCAGGAAAAAGACAAGGTTGCCCACTCTCACCACTATTATTCAACATAGTTTTCGAAGTTTTATCCACAACAATCAGAGAAGAAAAAGAAATAAAAGGAATCCAAATCAGAAAGGAAGAAGTAAAACTGTCACTGTTTCAAGATGACATGATATTATACATAGAGAATCCCAAAGATGCTACCAGAAAACTACTAGAGCTAATCAATGAATTTGGTAAAATAGCAGGATACAAAATTAATGAACAGAAATCTCTTGCATTCCTATACCGTAATGATGAAAAATCTGAAAAGGAAATTAAGGAAACACTCCCATTTACCATTGCAACAAAAAGTACAAAATACCTAGGAAGAAACCTACCTCAGGAGACAAAATACCTGTATGCAGAAAACTATAAGACACTGATGAAAGAAATGAAAGATGATACAAAAAGATGGAGAGATATACCATGTTCTTGGATTGGAAGAATCAACATTGTGAAAATGACTATACTACCCAAAGCAATCTACAGACTTAATGCAATCCTTCTCAAACTACCAATGGCATTTTCTACAGAACTAGAACAAATAGTTGCACAGTTTCTATGGAAACACAAAAGACCCAAATAGCCAAAGCAATCTTGAGAAAGAAAATGGAGCTGGAGGAATCAGGTTCCCTGATTTCAGAGTATATTATAAAGCTACAGTAATCAAGACAGTATGGTACTGGCATAAAAACAGAAATATAGATCAGTGGAACAGGATAGAAAGACCAGAGATAAATCCATGCACATATGGTCACCTTATCATTGATAAAGGAGGCAAGAGTATACAATGGAGAAAAGACAGCCTTTTCAATAAGTGGTGCTGGGAAAACTGGACAGCTTCATGTAAAAGAATGAAATTAGAACACTCCCTAACACCATACACAAAAATAAACTCATAATGGTTTAAAGACTAAATGTCAGGTCAGACACTATCAAACTCTTAGAGAAAAACATAGGCAGAACACTCTATGACATAAATCACAGCAAGATCTTCTTTGACCCACTTCTTAGAGTTAGAAATAAAAACAAAAATAAACAAATGGGACCTAATGAAACTTAAAAGCTTTTACACAGCAAAGGGAACCATAAACAAGACGAAAATACAACCCTCATAATGGGAGAAAATAGTTGCAAATGGAGCAACTGACAAAGGATTAATCTCCAAAATGTACAAGCAGCTCATGCAGCTCAATATCAAAAAACCAAACAACCCAATCAAAAAATGGGCAGAAGACCTAAATAGGCATTTCTCCAAAGAAGATATACAGATTGGCAACAAACACATGAAAGGGTTCTCAACATCATTAATCATTAGAGAAATGCAAATCAAAACTACAATGAGATATCATCTCACACTGGTCAGAATGGCCATCATCAAAAAATCTACAAACAATAAATGCTGGAAAGGGTGTGGAGAAAATGGAACCCTCTTGCACTGTTGCTGGGAATGTAAATTGATGCAGCCACTATGGAGAGCAGTATGGAGATTCCTTAAAAAACTACAAATAGAACTACCATACGACCCCACAATCCCACTACTGGGCATATACCCTGAGAAAATCATAATTCAAAAAGAGTCATGTACCAAGATATTCGTTGCAGCTCTATTTACAATAGCCAGGACATGGAAGCCACCTAAGTGTCCATCAACAGATGAATGGGTAAAGAAGATGTGGCACATATGTACAATGGAATATTACTCAGCCATAAAAAGAAATGAAACTGAGTTATTTGTAATGAGGTGGATAGACCTGGAGTCTTTCATACAGAGTGAAGTAAGTCAGAAGGAGAAAAACAAATACCGTATGCTAACACATATATATGGAATCTAAGAAAAAAAATGTCATGAAGAGACTAGGGGTAGGACGGGAATAAAACACAGACCTACTAGAGCATGGACTTGAGGATATGGGGAGGAGGAAGGGTAAGCTGTGACGAAGTGAGAGAGTGGCATGGACATATATACACTACCAAATGTAAAATAGATAGCTAGTGGGAAGCAGCCACATAGCACAGGGAGATCAGCTCGGTGCTTTGTGACCACCTAGAGCAGTGGGATAGGGAGGGTGGGAGGGAGGAAGACACAAGAGGGAAGAGATATGGGAACATATGTATATGTATAACTGATTCACTTTGTTGTAAAGCAGAAACTAACACACCATTGTAAAACAGTTATACTCAAATAAAGATATTAAAAATAAATAAATAAATGCTGGAGAGGGTGCGGAGGAAAGGGAACCCTCTTGCACTGTTGATGGGAATGTAAATTGATACAGCCACTATGGAAAACAGCATGGAGGTTCCTTAAAAAACTAAAAATAGAACTACCATACGACCCAGCAATCCCACTACTGGGCATATACCCTGAGAAAACCATAATTAAAAAGAGTCATGTACCACAATGATCATTGCAGCTCTATTTACAATAGTCAGGACATGCAATCAACGTAAGTGTCCACTGACAGATGAATGGTTAAAGAAGATGTGGCACTTATATACAATGGAATATTACTCAGGCATATAAAAAAATGAAACTGAGTTATTTGTAGTGAGGTGGATGGACCTAGAGTCTGTCATACAGAGTGAAGTAAGGCAGAAAGAGAAAAATAGCGGCTTCCCTGGTGGCGCAGTGGTTGAGAGTCCGCCTGCCGATGCTAGGGGATGTGGGTTCATGCTCCGGTCTGGGAGGATCCTGCATACCGCGGAGCGGCTGGGCTCGTGGGCCATGGTCGCTGAGCCTGCGCGTGCGGAGCACACAGGTTCCGCAACGGGTGGGGCCGCGACAGTGAGAGGCCTGCGTACCACCGAAAAAAAAAAAAAAGAAAGTAAAACAAATACCATATGCCAACACATATGTATGGAATCTAGGGGAAAAAAAGGTTCTGAAGAACCTAGGGGCAGGACAGGAATAAAGACACAGACGTCGAGAATGTACTTGAGGACACGGGGAGGGGGTCATGAAGAACCTCGGGGCAAGGTGAGAAAAAAGACACAGACCTACTAGAGAATGGACTTGAGGATGTGGGGAGGGGGAAGGGTAAGCTGTGACGAAGTGAGAGAGTAGCATGGAAATATACACACTACTAAATGTAAAATAGATAGCTAGTGGGAAGCAGCCACATAGCACAGGGAGGTCAGCTCGGTGCTTTGTGTCCACCTAGAGGGGTAGGATAGGGAAGGTGGGAGGGAGACGCAAGAGGGAGCGGATATGAGGATATAGGTATACGAATAGATGTTTCACTTTGTTATACAGCAGAAACTAACACACCATTGTAAAGCAATGATACTCTCATAAAGATGTTTAAAAAAAAGAAATAAGAACTTACAATAATATAACGCAATTCTGTTTTCTCAAATATTTGGCATAGACTCTTGTGTTTCAATTTCCATGTTACTGATGAAGAAAGCTAACAGTTTCAGAATTAAAAAGGATGGAAAATTAAAATTTTTATAGTATACTGTGGGTGGCTTCCAATTATTTTTCAATAAACGTTTTGTATAAAAAACCCCCCAAAGCAAAAAACTTTAGAATCAACTTCTCAAGTTCCTTCAAAACCCTGTTGGGATTTTGATTGGAATTTATTGAATCTATGGTTCAGTTTGGAGAAAACCAATCTCTTTGTAATATTGAATCTTCTTGTTCATGAGCACATTTTATCTCCATTTAGTCCCATCTTCTTTATTTTCTGTATGATTTTCTCCATATAAGTCTTTACGTATCTTTTGTTAGATTTATCCCTATGTGCCTTATATGTTTTATCTCTGTTGTAATGGCATATATATTTTTAAAAATTACATATATATATATTTTTTTGGCTGTGTAGTTTGTGGGACCTAGTTCCCTGACCAGGGACTGAACAAAGGCCCTGGCAGTGAAACTGCAGAGTCCTAATCACTGGACCACCAGGGAATTCTCCCAAAATTACATTTTGAACTGCTTGTTGTTGGTAGAAAGACGTACAACTGTTTTTCATTTTTTATTTTGACCACCACTTTGAAAAACTCTCTTTTATATTTCTAAAATTTTATCTGAAGATTTCGTTTTAAAAATAAAGGCAGTTATACAAGTTGTCAAAAGAGATAGTTTTCTTTCTTCCTTTTCAATCTCTATAGTTATAAATTTCATTTTCTTGCCTTTCTGGCTTGACTATAGTATAAAATCGAATATGAAAAGAGTATAGTGGCAACCTGGTCTTATTCCTGATTTTAAAGGGGAAGCTATGAATGTGTCACCCTGAAGTATAATGTTTGCTGTAGGGTTTTTGCTAGATGAAATTTTTGGGCCAAGGAAGTTCCCTTCTATTCCAATTATGATTAGAGTTATACTAAATAGTTTTAGGGACTTTATAAAATGCTTACCCCTGCATTTAATAAGATAATAGTTTTCCTCCTTTAATCTATTATGTAGATTTTGTTTTCATTTTCTGCTGTTAGACTAACTTTGTGTTTCTGGGATGGACCGAATTTGGTCAAAATGAATGATCATTTTTAGGTCATTTATGTTCATAGGTAAAATCATTCTACAAATTTCCTTTTTTTTTCCTTGTTTTTTTCCAGGTTCTTGCCTGGTTTGGATTTCCAGGTTTTTGCTGCCTCATAGAATGAGTTGAGTCCCCCTTTCTGCTCTCTGGAAATGTTGGTATGGGACTAGAAGGCCCTTCCACCTTTCTTCTCTGTGGGTCTCAGCCCTCAGACTCTGTGTGGGTGTGCAGGGCAGGCAGCCCTTCTCAGAGATGCCACAAGCTCTCTCTCCTTTCCCTTTGGTTTCCTCTCTTCCCTCAATTTTGGAAATAATTTCTACTGTGGGAGAGAGGATTTGCTCTGAACTTTCTCATATTCTCCTGAACCTCTTGTTCCTTTCCTGAGCTTAGGTTTTTGAAATGCCAAAGTCAAGACTGTAACTCCTGTTACCTGTGGGATGCTTCCCTCAGTTGTCACGCTGAGAGCCAGGCGGGGGTACAGAGAACTTTGAGGAGTGAAACCTCAGTTAGCATCTTAGAATATAATTCCACGACAGTGGCACAGTCTCTCAGCTTACTTGTGCTGGGGTTGGGGGATTTGTGCCTAGATCAACTTGAACCTGAAGCCCTTGCTTTTTCCTTTCTCCTCGCTGTTTCTTTACGCAGTCCCCTGCTTCTGGCCAGCAGCTGTGTCCTTGGCCTCTGGCAATGATTCTACAGCTGACAGAGGCCAGGATTGCTTGTCTCTCACCTTCTCCACCTCCCTGCTGCCCTCCCAGCGATTTGTGTCTGGGGAAAAGTGTAAGCCCCAGAAAGAAAATAAACTATCTGTACTACTAAGGGCGCTGCCTGTGTCCTGCTCAGGGGAGGGGAGCCCTGGGCAATGAAGGGCTCTGAGAGCCTGGAGACCAGGCTTCTGTCCTGGGTCCAGCACAGACAGCTGTGTGGTCTTGGTCAAGCCCCTCTGTCCACTAGGATTTTGTTGCCACATCAGTAGAGGAAGGGGTTTGACCAAGTGTTCTCTGTGGGTCCCTCTCATAGTGCATTCACTGTATATAAAGTACTCAGGGGAAAAGAAATTTAATTCTTTTAAAAATAAACCCAATTAAGAACTCAGGCTAGAGCCGGGATTTCTAGATAGTAGTATTAACAGCTGACATTTATTGAGTGTTTATTACAGACCTGACACTCTTCTAAGTACTTTGCATGATTGAAACGTGTCATCCTCCCAGCAGCCTTGTGAGATAAGTATTATTATCAGCATTCCTGTTTTACAGATAAGAAAGTGGAGACTTCGAAGGGTTGAGGGGCACCCCCCTAGGTCACCCAGCCAGTAGGTGGGAGATCCAGATTTGAACCCAGGACTCTGGTACCAAAGCCTGCAGGCTTTGTATCCATGCCAATTTAATTCAGTCTATGTTTATTGAGTGCTTAGAATGTGCAAAGAACTGTGTGGGAAACAATGATATCACTTATATACCTTAAACATTAGTGGAGGAAATGCACATTAACAACTAACCATAAGACAACAGCCTGCGGTAAGTAATTACAGATTTGTAATTCTCACTGGGTGATGGGGAAAGGAAGCCAGGTTTAAGAAAGGACATAGTGGGTAAGTAGGATGAAAAAATTAACTTCTCGTTATCAGGCAGAATTGTCAGGCTGGGATTCAAACAGATTCCTGAGTGTTCCTTCAGAGAGAGCTGGCCATGGTTAGCGGTGGGGAGGGCCAGCTTCTATGAGATGCAGCAGCTTTAACTTCCTGTTGGCCAGGCCACTCACGTTTTTGTAGGGAGAGAGGGTAAATTGTAGACACTGACAACAATACAAATGATTCTTGTTTGCGGCAATACAAATGAATTTTTTTCCAGTAGAGTTTATAAATCTCTGTAAGTCAATTTCATTTGAACCATTTCCAGCATCTGATTCTCACATTAATTAATGAGTTAAATGAAATCTTTGGAAAGTGTTTATTTTCTATTTGTATAAGAAGCATGGTTTTACCATTTTAAAGGCTATATTTTAACACTGTGAATATTTTCAAACATATATTCAAAGCATCGAGATTAGCGTAACGAATTCCCACACGCCAGCCTCCAGATGCCACATGGCATGGACACAGCTGTGAGGGCTGTATGTATTTCATTCACTTAATTTGCTCACTCTCTCCATGGAGCAGGTACAATTGTTACTCCACTTTATAGAGAATGAAACTAAAGCACGAAGAGGGAAAGTGACATGTCCAGGGCACCACAGCTGACACAGGCAGAGCTGGCATTTGTCTCTGGAGCCCTGGTTGTCATTCACTGCTATCTGAGCAGACTTCAATCCTGGAGGACCACTGGGGCTAGTATGTGGCTGTGCATTTTGAGCCTTCAGGAAGGTGATGTTGTGTGTGGGCTGCAAATCACTGGACTCCGTTAACACTTTCCCTCACACCCAGAATGAGGACCTCTGGATGGCTTTAGGAAATGCTGCCCTGGACCCAGCTGAGTAAAGCTTGGTCAGCACAGCATGGGCCCTGAGCTCAGACCACACTGAGTGAGATCTGCCACCTACCAGCTGTACAGCTCTGGACATGTCACTTCCCCCAGAGGCCCAGTGACCTCCCAATAGAGAGGGACAATCCACACAGCTCACAACAGCCAGCCGGATGGAAAAGGTTGGCTTGTGTGACGATCCTGCAACTGGTGGGCATTACTTTCCCTTTCTTCAACTCTTGTCTTTCCGGCTTGTTGGCTGCATGGTGGTGGGGGACTGAGCCTGTCCATGAGTCCGATGGTGGGGGGCTGCCCTGTCCACAGGTGGCATCACAGGTGGCCAAGCAGTCCACCCACACTGATCCCTGAGGAGTGGAAGCCTGGAAGCCCTGCTTCCTGAAAATGAAGGATCCTCCCTAGTCACCAGGACAGGTGGGTCAGACTTGGACCTCTGACAGATTTTATTGCCCAAACAGGCCCACAGCTCTGCTGGAGAGGGGCCAGAATGCGAGGGAAAGTTCGATTTTACATATCCAAACAGGTTGTTCTTAGAATAAAACAAACAAAAAATTAACTAAAAGCAAAAAGCAAAAGGAAGCGCTCTGGCTCTGTGCCTGTGGGAGGCTTGCAGAGGTCACAGGGGCAGGAAGTCCGGTTCCCCTTGGAGCCCGGAGACTGCCAGCAGGCAAGGGTCACAGTGCTGGAGCCGGGCCAGCTCTCTGGCCTCTGGCCTCTGCTCTAATGCTAGCATCCCCATGTTACCCGGAAGGGAGCTCAAGGCACACGTTGTCCGTGTTGACGTGTCTTCCCTTGTTCCGGGGTTCTGCTGAGGTGCTCAGGAACTGCCTGTGCTTGTGGCGTGGCCCCAGTTAACCCTCCAGCAGAGCTGTGAGGTGCACCTTCCACGGGCTGGAAGGCAGGGGAGGCCAGGGCTCCGGCTTGCATGGCTGTAAAAGGAAGGGCCAGGATTTGAATGCAGGTTTTCTGGGTTTGGAGCACACGTTTCTTTGCTTTTCAAATTCCCCTTAAATTAAGTCAGTTTTCTAATCTGTCAGTTGAGCTCTGTGGCAACAACCCCTTTACTGATAAAATGCAGATGAATGATTTGAATGCATCAGGGTTGTCAGAGAAAGATCAAAGGTGCTGGGCCTTCTCAGGGCTGGGTGAACATTTATGATTCTTCCATATTACCCTGGAAAGGGATGTCAGCTCAGAGCCGGGCATCAGGTGTCTATGTCTTTGTGGTGGGGAGAGACACACTGAGAGAGCTGAGAACAGACTGCAGGTCTGGGAACTGTGGGTTTAGAGAGGGCAGGGGAGGAGGAAGAGGCTGGGTGGAGGATGGCTGGAGGCTTATCTCAGGAAACCCAGTAGAGGGATTGGGGCCTGGACAAAGGACTAGCTTCCAGGACCATTTCCGTGGAGACAAAGGCTCAGAGAAGGGGTCATAAGGCTTGGAGAGGAAATGTAGGGCCATGGTAGGCAGTGTGGACATTCAGGTGGAAATAGGCCTCGCTGAGACCCTGTGCCTTAGGGGAGCTGTTCCCTGCTCTTCTCACTTGAGGAGCCCAGTTCTCCATAATGACGAGGATGAGGTTGATAAACAACATTTACTGACTTCCTATGAGCTGAGAACTCTAAGCATCTTAAGGGTGGTAGGTCCATCAATTCTCACAATGGTTCTGAAAAATAGGCACTATTAACCACCATGATGGACAGACAGGGGCAGAGAAAAGATCAATAATTTGCTCAAGGTCAGGTCACACAGGTCATGGTGAGGAGCTGGGAAGTGAACCTGGTAGTGCAACTTCAGAGTCCACTCTGGGGTGTGATGCCGTACCGCCTCTTTCTCTCCAATGGCTAGATCGTGTCCACCGTCCGTGTCTTACATCAACAGCAGTCTCTGGAGGGACTCCTTCGACCCAGAGCTCTGGAAGGGATAGCAATGAGATGGAACAGAAATGGGTGAGGACCTTCGTGGGGGACAGTGCAAGAGCACAAAGGACTTACAGCCGGTAGTCACGGTGGTTGGCAGCTTTTTACGTGACCCCCATCCCTCGCTTCCGGGTGCTGAGCCCTCGTGTAATCTCCTCCCCTAGCGATCCACTTCTAAAGAATAGACTATGTTAGGATGATGAGATGTTACCCCCAAGATTAGTTTATAAGAAAACTGTGGCTGTCTTGGACTCTCCTCTCTGTTTCTCTCTGTCCTCTTCCTCAGTCTTAGATCACTTGTACTGGGGAAGCCAGCTTCCTTGTGAGCAACGCTGTGGAGAGACCCATGAACCTTGATAAGGAACTGAGTCCTCGGTCTAGCAGCCCCGGAGGAAGTGAAGCTTGCCAACACCATGTGAGTGACCCTGGGGCTGGGCTGCCCCACCCCCTGTCACCACAGCTGAACATTCAGATAAGATCACAAGATGAAACCAATAGCTTAACCATGACCTCATCAGAGACCTTGGGTCTGAGATGCCCAGATAAGCCATGCCTGAATTCCTGACCTGTAGAAACTGTGAGATCATACTTGCTCGTTGTTTTAAGCTGCTAAGTTTGGGGATAGTTTGTTAGGCAGAAATAAGTAACTAATACACTTCCTACTATTAAGAAGAACCTGCCAATCCACTCTAATTAATTACATAATTAATTAACACAATTAATCACCTTAACTGGAAAAACTCTGAGAATAAAATTATGCTGGAATGACAGGCATAAATTTGGACCATCCCTATGTGCAAATCAGGGCACATAGAACATAGCGGGTTTTCCATTCCTGGAAATGTGGCTCCAGTGGTCCTGGTGAAAGATGAGCTTATAGGGGAGCAGAGAACCTAAATTCAGGAGGAATTATGGCAAGAATGTTTGTGAACCGGAGTTGGAGGACCATTTATGATAAGCCCCTTTTGCCATCTCATGGCAGCTTCTTCTTGTTTTCTTGCTTTTGAACTGGCCTCTCAGCCCAAATTCCAGAAGGAACCATTCTGATTGCTTTAGCAAATTAGCTCATTCCTTGTTCATCAGGTCCTTATGAGCAGACCAGCTGGGGATAGCTGATAACTTATGGATTGGCCACCTTTGGGCAAAGGTGCCAACTCAGGCGCACAAAACAACTACCCCTTGGCAACAAGCAGCCCAACGTTGCTTCCTTGAGCAGGGGCTGAATGTGGGGCCCAATCAGCTGAAATGGGACACTGGTTATGGTCCCTTGAGTCTCTTCCAGAAGCAGCAGGGTGACTTGGCCACATTGTCACTTCAACTACATTTTGGGATGTCTTCTGTCCTGGAGCATCCTCACAATCACTCTGACAGGTTGTGCGCTGATAGTATTTTTCCATCTGATTCTCTTGCTATTCTGAACTCTGTGCTGGCAGGAGGCAAAAATGATTCCTAAGAGGCTTCAGAGTGGTGGACCCCTCATGTCAAGGGTGGTGATTGAAGCACAATTGCATTTAAAATTGCTGCTTTGTGTCCATCTGGTATGACATCTGTGGGTCTGTTTATCCTCACACTGTGAAGAATCAAGGAATCACAGTTGGCCAGAAAGCACTGGCATGTGCTCCACCTTTGGGCTCCATCCACCATTGGGGACCTCTTGCAGAAGCTTCTCCTTGGCCATTGCTAAAGTTCTTTTCTGGAGAACTCACTTTGGGCAGTGCTTGCTGACTCCCTGTTAATTATGCGTTAAAAGGGATGGAGACAAATTGATTTCTGTGTCAGACACTCTTGCTTCCATTGCAAAATTGCTTTAAAAGGCCATAAAACATGAACTTTTGATAGATCTTTGGAAGACAAGCATATAGGGAAATGCTATTTTAACTGTCTCAGTTATTAGTGCTGTTTTTAAATTGATCACTGACCAGGGCCCAATTCAATTTCTCTTAAGTGTCTACTTGAAGTGTCTAATTAAACCTTTTCAAGGAATTTAATCGTGGGACACTTGCAACTTATTTCCATACTCAAACAATAGCAAATTATCTTCCTTTGGATCACTCTGTTAAGTAATTTCATGTAAGTATCAAAAAAAAAAACCACATTGAAAGAAATTTGGAAATGTTTCAGGTGGAGAATTTACATCTTTTTTTGAATAAGATTAATAAGAAGCTGAAAAATGAATCCATGTTCATTGGAGTTTTTTTAAAAAATTTAATTAATTAATTTATTTATTTTGGCTGCGCTGGGTCTTCATTGCTGCGTGTGGGCTTTCTCTAGTTGCGGTGAGCAGGGGCTACTCTTCGTAGCTCTGCGTGGGCTTCTCATTTCAGTGGCTTCTCTTGTGCAGCACAGGCTCTAGGCATGAGGTCTTCAGTAGTTGTGGCATGAGAGCTCAGTAGTTGTGGCTCACGGGCTCTAGAGTGCAGGCTCAGTAGTTGTCGCGCACGGGCTTACTCGCTCTGTGGAATGTGGGATCTTCCCAGACCAGGGCTCGAACCCGTGTCCCCTGCATCGGCAGGCAGACTCCTGACCACTGTGCCACCAGGGAAGTCCTGGAGTTGTTGTTTGAACTAATTTTCAGATAGCTCCTCACCACCTAGGGAAAATTAAGTCACCTTCTCAATGAAGGAGATACAAGGTAATTTAGAGTCATTAAGCAAGGCCATTAGGAAATATCAATACTTATGTCCCTTGCCTGTCAGTTAAAACTGTGTGTGTGTGTGTGTGTGTGTGTGTGTGTGTGTGTGTATACAATGTATTTCCCAAACCTACCCAAGACACCTATTCAGAGACTTATTCCTTTCTACAGTAAGGCCTCTTTTCCTTGGCGTTAGCAGGAAATGAAGTGTCCACACAAATTCTTCTTCTTTCAATGTACAACATTACAAAATTGTACAATTCTTGATTTCTTTTTTTTAAATTTCTTGACGGAAATTTTTTCCAGCCAGCATTGCACATTGCATTACTTGCTAAACAAAACATATTGACCAAAATTGAAAGTTTCCTACACAATTCCAATCATCATTAATATCCACTTGACAACTTTCAGTGTTCACTGAAGGCACTTAAGCCAGCCTTGGGCTGAGCAGTCAGGTTTTCTGAGAAGAGTCAGGGGCCAGGGCTGACTTAGGGGGCTGTGCCGGGGGGACAGCTCTTAAATAAGCACCTGTGCCAGTCCCAAGTTGACTGCAGCTATAGTGCCGGCTGAGGAGAACGTCCAGGGAGGCCTTGCGCAGCCGAGTCTTGAGTAGCTGCTAACCAAGCGGTCACGGGAGACAGGCAATGAGCCAGGAGGGCCAGACCAGCAGAGCTTCCTGTGGAGCGGGGAACTGCCCGGCAGCTCGTCCTCAGTGAGCTCTGTGGAAGGGCTCCTTCTGGGTGATTGCTTTCAAAATAGTTCATGATGAAAGAGAGTAGGAAGTACTCATGCACCATCACCTGTAGGTGATTTCCCAGAGGCTTGGGCTTAATATTAGGATAGGAAAGAATTCAAAACGTCCTGTTGGAAATAATCTGGCTTGACTTTGTTTAATCCAGAAAATTTTCCACATATTTGGTCATTGACTGCCCCCTTCCCCAATGGCCATGCTGTGTTTTGGTATAATATCCTTTTTTTTTTTTTTTTTTTTTGAGAAATGTTCAGATAGCCTCGAGGAATAGAAGAAACCTAACAGTTTATATAGGGGTGGTTTCTTCATCGCACAGCAGGGCAGCAGGAATGCCCCACAGCTCAGCTGGCTCCTGCTGTGTTCTCTCTCCATCCTTGGGGTGGGGACAGGGGCGGGGAGGGGGCGGGGGGGGGCAGGGCAGGAGTCTGGGAGAAATCCAGGCATCTTTTCCAGGCCAGTACTTTTGCTCACATCTGATTGGCCAGGCTGTACCACATGACCTCACCTCGCCTGAAAAGAGCCAGGGACATTCTTCTTTCGCGGTCGTTGGCTACTCCCAGAAGAAGGGGAAAGGATTTGGGGTGGATAATTCCCAGTGACTCACTCTGGCTTTAGGCAGTGAGAGGGCTGGGGTAGAGGAGCATCCTGGGAAGTAGGCAGAGGTGGGTAAGGGAGAATCTTGCGTGATTTAGGCTAAGAAACTTCACTTTTTCCTATAGCCAGCAGTTGTCAAACTGGGTCTTATAGATGCTAGGTCTCTGCAGAGATGCCTTGCACATAACGGCAAAAGATTGATTTGAATTACTTTTTAAAAATATAAGTTTCAGGTGACATCTGTATACACTACAGAGTGATCACTACCACAGTAGAATTACCATCCATCACCATACATAGAGTTGACCCCCCTCACCCATTTCACCCACTCCCCATCCCCCTTTCACTCTGGTAACCACTAATCTGATCTCTGTATCTATGAGTTTTTGTATTGTTTGTTAGTTTGTTTTTTTTTAGATTCCACATATGAGTGAAATCATGTGAATTACTTAAAAAAGGATTTAAAATGATTTGAAAAGCTACTCAGATGTGTGGTGTATCACTTATATTTCTTTATTCACAGCCAAGAGAAGCTGACTCTGCAAATAAACACAATGGTTGCTGGTTGCCTATGGCAGTGATTTTGAAACTTTTATTTAAAGCAACAAAATCCCCTTTCAAACCAAAGACGCCATGGTGCCTCCAAAAATAAGATTGATAGAAGGCATATTTTATTTTATTTTATTTTATTTTATTTTTGTGGTTTTTGTGGTATGCGGGCCTCTCACTGTTGTGGCCCCTCCCTCTGCGGGGCACAGGCTCCGGATGCACAGGCTCAGTGGCCATGGCTCACGGGCCCAGCCGCTCCGCGGCACGTGGGATCTTCCCGGACCGGGGCACGAACCCGTATCCCCTGCATCGTCAGGCGGACCCTCAACCACTGCGCCACCAGGGAAGCCCTAGAAGGCATATTTTGAAAGCTATATTGATTTGATAATTTTTTATCTATTATAAAGTTGATGACTTAAGGAAAGAATAGGAAGATGAGGAAGGAAGATAAAAGGGAGCAGGGGAGCAGTTACAAGGTTGCTGCAATGACGAGAGACGATAGTGGCTCAGAGAAGGTAAAGATGAAATTGAAAGAATAATTTGAGGGAAATTTTGGCTTCAGAGCCCCTTGGTTCTAGTTGATGGATTGGATGTGGGTAAATAGGGTGGAAAAGAGAGTACCAGTATGACCCCTGGGATTTTGGCTTGAGCAACTAGGTAGATTCTGGTACTAGTTGTTGAGATGAAGGGTGGAACACACTTACCTTTCTGAAGTACGATGAGGGATGTTACTAGTCATATGAGCTGTTGGGGCAGTCACGGGTGGTAATTGTGAGGAGTGACAGAGAATAGAACATCAGAATAAGCCTGATAAGGAATTATGAGAAACAGGACAGTAGGGTAAGCTCAGTGTAACTACGGCTACAAACAGAATAATGTCTGTTTACTAATAGTGGGATGATGGATAAGAATTGTAGCTTTGATTACAATTTATATCAACAGAGCCCCAAATCCACCATAGCTATGTAGGCACTTGTTGGCTACCTGAATGCCTTTGAGATTTTTTTCTAAATGATAGAATTATTTAATTCTCTATTATGAATTGGTGTGCTCCTTGGGGTCTTGTTTTCTTTTTTTGCCCTCGAAAGTTTGGTGACAAGGATGGGAATGAGCCTTTCCACAGGGCAAATTCTTATTCATTGTTGGAGGGTTAGTGGACACCTTTAATCAGGTAAATGGCCCTGACTGCTTGCTAAAAAAGTCTTTCTTCAACACTTTGGCTCAGTAAATACACCATTTAATCAATTTCACTGTTGTCGCTTACAGCAAAAAAATATCATAGTCATGTGGGAAACAATATCTTCTCTCTATCTCAAATACAGGGAATAGAACGTGTAATTAGAGAACTAGAAAAACAGAGAATAATAAGGGAAGGACATTTTGCTTCTAATACCCCATATTACCTGTGAAAAAGGAAGGAAAATTTGATAAGGAAGGTCAACCATGTGTAGATTTGTATAAGATCTGAGAGGAATAAATGTTTTTGTTTTCTCTGACACCTGAAGTACCAACCCTGCCACTATCCTAACCTCCATATTCAGGTGAGCTAAATATTTTTCTGTAATGGACTTATGCTCATCTTTCTTTACTATGCCTTTAGCGAAGGAGTCAAGGTGTTTCTTTGTGTTTCCTTAGGGAGGCTTTCAATATTTGTGGCGATGGATCCCCATGAATTCAGGTATTTGCCTAATATATTCTCCAGGTATTTACAAGAGAACTCAGATAATTCTTTCCCACCTTTGGGGTCCATGCTAATTCACTCTATGGATGACTTATTGATAACTAACACTTTCTGTGCCTGTAAAAGAAGATATTTCAGGTTTACTAAAATTTTAGCCTCTCAAGGACATAAGCCTCCCTAGATAATTTGCGGTATTGTAGAACTGAAGTCAATTATTTGGGATATTTGTTATTAGCTGATAGGTGGAAAACACTTTCATCCCCAAATCATCCTATTTTACAAACAAAGTTACCCACCATGAGAAACAACTCCTCCACGTTGAAGGTCCCTGCCTTCTCTGAGAGGCCCAGCCGCTTACAGAGGTGATATAGCAATCATCACTCATGCTTACTTACTGTGGTCCAAAGAAGCTAAAGAAGGTTTCCAACTCTGCAAGTATCCATTGTTTTCCCACCTGTGTTAGAAGTTCCTCATTGACAGACTGCTCCATCTTTTCTGAAGGAGAACTAGAGGGCTGCTGGTGGTACGCTTACTCAAAATTTATGCTAACCCAAATTAACCTCTTGTCTACCTGTGAAACTGCACACCTCAGATGGGAGTCGAACCCACAAACACACCTCAGATGGGACTCGAACCCATAATCTTCCAACTGAAATCACACAACTCATCTCAGGACTTAATAAAGCTCAGGTTCTTTATGTCTCGGTGCAGAAGGAGTTCAGCAAGAGGCAAAGTGTTGGGCAAGAAGCATATTTATTAATATCGGATGCTTGTGAAGGATACAAGCAGGAAGGCAAGGGGGCTCTGCCCCGAGAACTAAGTGGGCTACATTTTTATAATCAAAGGAAAAGTAGGGAGGGAGAGAAGACTGCCTTTGTCTCCTTCTTCATAAAGATGTTGCAGGAAAATGAGGCATTGGAGGATGGTCATGTCCCAGGTCTTGGGCATGCCAAGTGAGGGTCCGCAGCTTTACACAGGAAAGAATTCAAGAGCGAACCAGAGTAAACTGAAAGCAGAGACACACATGCCATAGGCAGAGAGATTGCGCACCCAAAGTGTGGGGTAGTTAGTTTTTATGGGCTGGGTAATTCCATAGGCTAACAAGTTGGGGGGATTATTTCAAGTATTTTGGGCAAGGGTGGGGATTTCCAGGTTTGGGGTCACGCCCACTTTTTGGCCTTTTATGATCGGCCTCAGAACTGTCATGGTGCTGGTGGGTTTGTCGTTTAGCTAATGTATTACAATGAGCGTGTAATGAGGCTCAAGGTCCATTAGAAGTTGAATTTTCTGCCATCTTGGACCTAGTAGGTTCTAACCAGTTTATGTCGTATCCTCAATGGCTATGTCATTCTTTTAAAGGTTGTGCCTTGCCCCCTTCCCTCCTGTCTCATCTGCATGTCCTCTGGATACTGGGTTGTTCAGGAGCCTCACCAGTAGCCCTTCCACTTGAAGTGTGCAGCTGTGGCTCTGGGACATTAACTTCCTTGTGTGAATCTAGCTCTTACTGCTGTTTTCCAAGTCCCCATGAGACAGCACTTGTCAGTGGGTTGCAGACCTTATTGTCTAATCCTAATGTGACGCTACACAGTGGTAAACTCTGGAACCCAGCTGCCCTGTTGCCAGCTCCTGACCAGATGTGTGAACGTGACCACCTCACAGCCACAGAGGAAGATCCTCAGTCTCAGTCTGATTCATCTCACATTCTTATTCCCAGTGTTGACTTATATTGTTCACTGATGGATCTTATGTGAGCGACACACAGGGAAATATGTGTCGTATGTAATAATCAGTCCTCGTGGGATTTAGAGGCTTATGTCCTCCCAAACATAAAATCAGCCCAAGCTCTGGAACTCATAAGCTGTTAGATGAGCTGTTAAATTAGCCACTGGTCTTAATGTGAATATCTATACTGATAGTAAATATGTGTTCGGGTCTGTCATGTTATGAAGCAAATGAAAAGAAGAGAGGTTTTCTAACATGAATGGGAACTAAAATATCACAGGGGAGACTAATTGTTGATTTGCTGAAGTCATTAAAACGTCACCAGCATATTTCCGGAACTCATACCAGCTTTACTGAGGCTGAATGAGGGGTGGGGAGGCACTGGATGCTAACCAAATATTTAGTGTTTTGTAGGCCTGAGGCCATTCAAGCCTGCAGGGTGGGGACAGGAACAGGGGTAAATGTAAGAAATATAAAGAAAGCACTTGGTGCTGACTGGAGGGTAAAGGAGAAGGGAAGGAAGCATCTAGGAAAGTGCCTAGACTTTTGGATTGGGCGACTGGGTGAATAGATGTGACATTCAGCATTTATGGAAACACTGGAAGAGGGTGCAGGTTTGTAGGACTCATTTTTGGTCACGTTGAATTTAAGGTGGCTGTGTAAGTAAACGTTGATGTCGCTCTGGATGATGACAGAAGTTGGATGTGTTGCAGGAGAGGGAAATGTCACGTCCCAGGACTTGTGTGACTGGGAAGGATTGCCGAGTGAGGGGCTTTGTCTTCGTGTAGGAAAGAATTCAAGAGTGAGCCAAAGTAAAGAGACAGTGGATTTATTTAGAGATACACACTCCACAGACAGAATGTCATCCATCTTAGAAAGTGGGAGCAGCCCCAGGGCATGGGGCTGTTGGTTTTTATGCGCTGAGTAATTTTATATGCCAAAGAGCAGGAGGAATATTCTTCCTATTTTGGGGAAGAGTGGAGATTCCAAGGGATTATTGAGCCATTGCCACTTTTTTTTTTGAATTTAATTTTATTTATTTTTTTATACAGCAGGTTCTTATTAGTTACCCATTTTATACATATTAGTGTATACATGTCAATCCCAATCTATCAGTTAATCAACCCCCCCTCTGCTTTCCCCCCTTGGTGTCCATACACTTGTTCTCTACATCTGTGTCTCAATTTCTGCCCTGCAAATTGGTTCATCTGCACCACTTTTCTAGGTTCCACATATACGCGTTAACATATATTTGTTTTCCTCTTTCTGACTTACTTCACTCTGTATGACAGTCTCTAGATTCATCCACCTCACTACAAATAACTCAGTTTCATTCTTTTTTATGGCGAGTAATATTCTATTGTATGTATGTACCATATCTTCTTTATCCATTCACCTGTCGATGGGCATTTTGGTTGCTTCCATGACCTGGCTATTGTAAATAGAGCTGCAATGAACATTTTGGTACATGACTCTCTTTGAATTATGGTTTTCTCAGGGTATATGCCCAGGAGTGGGATTGCTGGGTCATATGGTAGTTCTATTTGTAGTTTTTTAAGGAACCTCCATACTATTCTCCATAGTGGCTTTATTACTTTACATTCCCAACAACAGTGCAAGAGGGTTCCCTTTTCTCCACACCCTCTCCAGCATTTATTGTTTGTAGATATTTTGATGATGGCCATTCTGACCAGTGTGAGATGATATCTCATTGTAGTTTTGATTTGCATTTCTCTAATGATTAATGATGTTGAGCATTCTTTCATGTGTTTGTTGGCAATCTGTATATCTTCTTTGGAGAAGTGTCTGTTTAGATCTTCTGCCCGTTTTTGGATTGGTTTGTTTGTTTTTTGGATATTGAGCTGCATGAGCTGCTTGTAAATTTTGGAGATTAATCCTTTGTCAGTTGCTTCATTTGTAAATATTTTCTCCCATTCTGAGGGTTGTCTTTTCATCTTGTTTATGGTTTCCTTTGCTGTGCAAAAGTTTTAAGTTTCATTAGGTCCCATTTGTTTATTTTTGTTTTTATTTCCATTTCTCTAGGAATGGGTCAAAAAGGATCTTGCTGTGATTTATGTCATAGAGTGTTCTGCCTATGTTTTCCTCTAAGAGTTTGATAGTATCTGGCCTTACATTTAGGTCTTTAATCCATTTTGAGTTTATTTTTGTGTATGGTGTTAGGGAGTGTTCTAATTTCATTCTTTTACATGTACCTGTCCAGTTTTTCCAGCACCACTTATTGAAGAGGCTGTCTTTTCTCCACTGTATATTCTTGCCTCCTTTATTAAAGATAAGGTGACCATATGTGCGTGGGTTTATCTCCAGGTTTTCTATCCTGTTCCATTGATCTATATTTCTGTTTTTGTGCCAGTATCATACTGACTTGATTACTGCAGCTTTGTAGTATAGTCTGAAGTTAGGGAGCCTGATTCCTCCAGCTCCATTTTTCTTTCTCAAGATTGCTTTGGCTTTTTGGAGTCTTTTGTGTTTCCATACAAATTGTGAAATTTTTTGTTCTAGTTCTGTGAAAAATGCCATTGGTACTTTGATAGGGATTGCATTGACTCTGTAGATTGTTTTGGGTAGTATAGTCATTTTCACAATGTTGATTCTTCTAATCCAAGAGCATGGTATATCACTCCATCTGTTTGTATCATCTTTAATTTCTTTCATCAGTTTCTTATAGTTTTCCGCATACCGGTCTTTTGTCTCCATAGGTAGGTTTATTCCTAGGTATTTTATTCTTTTTGTTGCAGTGGTAAATGGGAGTGTTTCCTTAATTTCTCTTTCTGATTTTTCATCAGTAGTGTATAGGAATGCAAGAGATTTCTGTGCATTAATTTTGTATCCTGCTACTTTACCAAATTCATTGATTACATCTAGTATTTTTCTGGTAGCATCTTTAGAATTCTCTATGTATAATATTATGTCATCTGCAAACAGTGACAGCCTTACTTCTTCTTTTCCGATTTGTATTCCTTTTATTTCTTTTTCTTCTCTGATTGTTGTGGCTAAAACTTCCAAAACTATGTTGAATAATAGTGGTGAGAGTGGGCAACCTTGTCTTGTTCCTGATCTTAGTGGAAATGGTTTCAGGTTTTCACCATTGAGGACGATGTTGGCTATGGGTTTGTCATATATGGCTTTTATTATGTTGAAGAAAGTTCCCTCTATGCCTACTTTCTGGAGGGTTTTTATCATAAATGTGTGTTGAATTTTGTCAAAAGCTTTCTCTGCATCTATTGCGATGATCATATGGTTTTTCTCCTTCAATTTGTTAATATGATGTATCACATTGACTGATTTTCGTATATTGAAAAATCCTTGCATTACTGGGATAAACCCCAATTCATCATGGTGTATGATCCTTTTAATGTGCTGTTGGATTCTGTTTGCTAGTATTTTGTTGAGGATTTTTGCATCTATGTTCATTAGTGATATTGCCCTGTAGTTTTCTTTCTTTGTGACATCATTGTCTGGTTTTGGTATCAGGGTGTTGGAGGCCTCATAGAATGAGTTTGGGAGTGTTCTTCCCTCTGCTATATTTTGGAACAGTTTGAGAAGGATAGGTGTTAGCACCTTCTCTAAATGTTTGATAGAATTCTCCTGTGAAGCCAACTGGTCCTGGGCTTTTGTTTATTGGAAGATTTTAAATCACAGTTTCAATTTCAGTACTTGTGATTGGTCTGTTCATATTTTCTATTTCTTCCTGGTTCAGTCTCAGAAGATGTGCATTTCTAAGAATTTGTCCATTTCTTCCAGGTTGTCCATTTTATTGGCATACAGTTGCTTGTAGTAATCTCTCATTATCCTTTGTTTATCTCCAGTGTCAGTTGTTACATCTCCGTTTTCATTTCTAATTCTATTGATTTGAGTCTTCTCCCTTTTTTTCTTGATGAATCTGGCTAATGGTTTATCAATTTTGTTTATCTTCTCAAAGAACCACCTTTTAGTTTTATTGAACTTTGCTATTGTTTTCTTTGTTTCTCTTTTATTTATTTCTGCTCTGATCTTTATGATTTCTTTCCTTCTGCTAACTTTGGGTTATGTTTGTTCTTCTTTCTCTAATTCTTTTAGGTGTAAGGTTAGATTGTTTATTTGTGATTTGTCTTGTTTCTAGAGGTAGGCTTGTATTCCTATAAACTTCCCTCTTTTAACTGCTTTTGCTGCATCCCATAGGTTTTTGATCATAGTGTTTTCATTGTCATTTGTCTCTAGGTGTTTTTTGATTTCCTCTTTGTGATTTCTTCAGTGATCTCTTGGTTATTTAGTAACGTATTGTTTAGCCTACATGTGTTTGTGTTTTTTACGTTTTTTTTTCTCTGTAATTGATTTCTAATCTCATAGCGTTGTGGTCAGAAAAGACGCTTGATATGATTTCAATTTTCTTAAATTTACTGAGGCTTTATTTGTGACCCAAGATGTGATGTATCCTGGAAAACGTTCCATGCATACTTGAGAAAAAATTGTAATCTGCTGTTTTTGGATGAAATGTCCTATAAATATCAATTAACTGTATCTGGTCTATTGTGTCATTTAAAGCTTGTGTTTCCTTATTGATTTTTGTGTTTGGATGATCTGTCCATTGGTGTAAGTGAGGTGTTAAAGTCCCCCACTATTATTGTGTTACTGTTGATTTCCTCTTTTATAGCTGTTAGCAGTTGCCTTATGTATTGAGGTGCTCCTATGTTGGGTGCATAAATATTTAAAATTGTTATATCTTCTTCTTGGATTGATCCCTTGACCATTGTGTAGTGTCCTTCCTTGTCTCTTGTAACATTGTTTATTTTAAAGTGTATTTTTTTCTGATATGAGTAGTGCTACTCCAGCCTTCTTTTGATTTCCATTTTCATGGAATATCTTTTTCCATCCCCTCACTTTCAGTCTTTATGTGTCCCTAAGTCTGAAGGGGGTCTCTTGTAGACAGCATATATATGGGTCTTGTTTTTGTATCCATTTAGTGAGTCTGTGCCTTTTGGTTGGAGCATTTAATCCATTCACGTTAAAGGTCAATATCAATATGTGTGTTCCTATTACCAGTTTCTTAATTGTTTGGGGTTTGTTTTTACAAGTGCTTCTCTTCTCTTGTGTTTCCCACGTAGAGAAGTTCCTTTAGTATTTGTTGTAGAGCTGGTTTTGTGGTGCTGAATTCTCTTAGCTTTTGTTTGTCTGTAAAGCTTCTGATTTCTCCATCGAATCTGAATGAGATACTTGCTGGGTAGAGTAATCTTCGTTGTAGTTTCTTCCCTTTCATCACTTTAAATATGTCATGCCACTCCCTTCTGGTTTGTAGAATTCCTGCTGAGAAATCAGCTGTTAACCTTATGGGAGTTCCCTTGTATGTTATTTGTCATTTTTCCCTTGCTGCTTTCAACAGTTTTTCTTTGTCTTTAATATTTGCCAATTTGGTTACTATGTGTCTCGGCTTGTTTCTTCTTGGGTTTATCCTGTATGGGGCTCTCTGTGCTTCCTGGACTTAGGTGGCTATTTCCTTTCCCATGTTAGGGAAGTTTTTGACTATAATCTCTTCAAATATTTTCTCTGGTCCTTTCTCTCTCTCTTCCCCTTCTGGGTCCCCTATAATGGGAATGTTATTGCATTTAATGTTGTCCCAGAGGTCTCTTAGGCTGTCTTCATTTCTTTTCATTCTTTTTTTCTTTATTCTGTTCCACAGCAGTGAATTCCACCATTCTGTCTTCCAGGTCACTAATCAGTTCTTCTGCCTCAGTTCTTCTGCTATGGATTCCTTCTAGTGTATTTTTCATTTCAGTTATTATATTGTTCATCTCTGTTTGTTCTTTACTTCTTCTAGGTCTTTGTTAAACATTTCTTGCATCTTCTCAGTCTTTGCCTCCATTCTTTTTCCGAGGTCCTGGATCATCTTCACTATCATTATTCTGAATTCCTTTTCTTGAAGGTTGCCTATCTCTACTTCATTTACTTGTTTTTCTGGGGTTTTATCTTGTTCCTTCATCTGGTACATAGCCCTCTGCCTTTTCATCTTGTCTATCTTTTTGTGAATGTGGTTTTTGTTCCACAGGCTGCAGGATTGTAGCTCTTCTTCTGCTGTCTGTCCTCTGCCAGATGAGGCTATCTAAGAGGGTTGAGCAAGTTTACTGATGGGAGCGACTGGTGGTGGGTAGAGCTGGCTGTTGCTCTGGTGGGCAGAGCTCAGTAAAACTTTAATCCAAGTGTCTGCTGATGGGTGGGGCTGGGTTCCCTCCCTGTTGGTTGTTTGGCCTGAGGCAACCCAACACTGGATCCTACCCAGGTTCTTTGGTGGGGCTAATGGCAGACTCTGGGAGGGCTCTCACCAAGGAGTACTTCCCAGAACTTCTGCTGCCAGTGTCCTTGTCCTCATGGTGAGACACAGCCAACCCCCCACCTCTGCAGGAGACCATCCAACAGTAGCAGGTAGGTCTGGTTCCGTCTCCCATGGGGTCACTGCCCCTTCCCCTGGGTCCCGATGCACACACTACTTTGTGTGTGCCCTCCAAGTGTTGAGTTTCTGTTTCCCCCAGTCCTGTCGAAGTCCTTCAATCAAATCCCACTAGCCTTCAAAGTCTGATTCTCTAGGATTTCCTCCTCCCATTGCCGGACCCCCAGGTTGCGAAGCCTGACATGGGGCTCAGAACCTTCACTCCAGTGGGTGGACTTCTGTGGTATAAGTGTTCTCCAGTTTGTGAGTCACCCACCCAGCAGTTATGGGATTTGATTTTACTGGGATTGCACCCCTCCTACCATCTCATTGTGGCTTCTCCTTTGTCTTTGGGTGTGGGGTATATTTTTTGTGAGTTCCAGTGTCTTTCTTTTGATGATTGTTCAGCAGTTAGTTGTGATTCTGGTGCTCTCGCAAGAGGGAGTGAGCGCACGTCCTTCTGCTCTGCCATCTTGAACCAGTCTCCATTGCCCACTTTTTGATCTTTTATGGTCTGCTTCAGAACTGTCATGGCATAAGGGGGAGTGATTTTTAGCATTATAATGAAGGTACAATGAGCTAAAGGTCAATGGCCAGGCCTTCCTCAAAGCCACCTTGTTTTAAGTCAGTTCCAGCTGGGTTTTAGTGCATCCTAACAGCTGTGACCCATCTTTATTTATCTAGCAGTTGTGCCCTGTCCCTTTCCCTCCTGTCTCAGATGGGAAGGAATATTGTGAACTGGGTGGAAAAATCTTATACAATATAGCTAGGGAGAGAAAACACTGGAGAATTAGGGCATTGTTTAGCTGAATGCTGTTAATACAGATGGAACAAGTTTTTGTTTATTTGTTTTTGTTTTTGTTATGAGGGATTTAAAAAATGGGTGGAGATCTGATATCTGCACTGGCAAGTGAGGAAATGGCAGACTCTACATGTTGACCACAAAGTATTTGAGGTGAAGGAGATGGCTCCCATTGGCCTTACAAGAGATCCAAACTTCAGGGAAAGCGGAGCAGAAGGGGATAAAATATTATGGGTTAGGAAGATGTTGTGGGGCATGAAATGGTATTTTAGGGGGTATTTTTAGTTTTCTTTAGAGGAATATACTTTCATTCAGGACTTCAAATATTAGTCCTTAAGCAATTTTTCAACTACAATGAGTACACGTAGTCAAAGATAATAGGGTACACAATGAAATACAATATCATGAGTGAAAATTAGAAGCACCACCCCATCACTCCCAGAAATTAACAATGGCCTCAAAGACCCAGGTATTGAAATCATCAGACATAAAATATAAAACAATTCTACTTACCCTGTTTAATAAATTAAGGACACACTTGGAAATATTTGCAGGGAGCAGTAAACTGTAGAAAGTTATTTAGAAAATTTGAAAAAAATAACAGAGCTTCTAGCAATAATCAAGATTAAAAGTTCAGTTGGGGTTTGGTCTCCTGACCTGCTTGTTCCTGGAACATTCTGTTTGGGAGCCCTGAGCTACCATGTAAGAAGGCCAACTAGCCTGAGGATGACTTGCTTAAGAGGCCACATGTAGGCACTTTGGTCAACAGTCCCAGCTGAGCCTGGCCTTCCGGCCACCCCCTCCAAGGTGGCCCACCTGTGAGTGAGGCTGTCTTGTGTCTCCAGACAAGCTGAGCATTGCTAAGTTGGCAGAAGAGTCACCCAGCTGAGCCCTGCCTGAACTCCTGACCCATAAATCATGGTATAAATGGAAAATAAACCCAAGTTAATGCCTCACAAAAGAAAGCCAAGTTAAAAAAAAAAATTTTTTTTAAAGAAGCCTAAACTGCCAAAATGGCCAGCTGTGCAATTGGACTCAGCCAGATATCAAGCAGAATACCAGGAGCATCTCTCAGTGAGATCTGATGAAGTTACAAGTTTGAAGATGATGCCACCTATTGGCTAAAGCAGTCAAATATTTGTGACTATTATGCTAATTACTGTGAAGGTCATGATGAAAAGACTGACACACAAGTTTGTTGAATGAGTGGCAGTTGTTTGCAAGAAAGCCAGGAAACAGTGGAGAAGCTCTATTACAGGAAATTCCCAGTTTCCAACACACTTTTTGCACAGAGGATGATGCTACATGAGAAAAACAGACATGGACAACCTGAGTCAAAAAGTGACATGGGTGTGGAATCTGGGTATAAAAAAGTTTTAAGACAACTTTAGCCAATATATTTTGCTTAATTTTTTCTTTTTAATGTATGCACCAGGATAATATGTGATAAATTCTATGTTCATATAAGCTGTGTGTTCTTTTAATAAGTATAAAATAAAAATCTAATCAAGAAGGTGTCAGTTTAATTGCAGCATTTTCTTTCTTATTTATACATAAATAATGACATTTCACAATCAATAGGGTTTTAGATGTTATGAAATATGGTATATTGTTTAGAGATTCATATGTAGGTGGAAAAACAAAAAACAAGCAAGGAATTGACTATCATAAAAGTCAAGATATGGGTACCTTTGAGGTGAGGCAGGGGTCAGGAAGAGACCTGGGCTTCTGAATGGCTGCAGTGCCCTATGTTTTTAGCTGGGTGTGGTTGAGTATTCATACTATTTGGTGAATTGTAAATATATGCTTTATGTACTTTTCTATATAAGTTATTTTCATGATAAAAAGTTTAAAATAAATTATCAACTCAGTTGTAAAGTTCGGTGTTTCTTAGCCTTTAGGGGGGCACCCTGTTCCTGAGGAAATTGCTCAGGTTGAAATATGCAACAGCTTGGATGCAGGAAGCAGCCTACCTATTTCTTGCCTGCCAGCAGGATGCCAACTCTTGGCCTAGGTGAACTGTGCAGAATAGCAGTCACTGGTGTTGTTCATGTGCCCGATGCACAGTGAGGCCAAACAAAAACATCAGAGTTTGGAGCAGAGAAAGGTTTATTGCAGGGCCAAGCAAGGAGACAGGTGGCTTGCGCCCAGCAAGCCCCAAACTCCTTGAAGTGTTTCGGCAAAGCAAGGTGAAGGAGGTGTGTGGTTAGTTCTTGCAAACTTCTTGATGTAGGAATCCATTGTTCTTGCAGCTGTCCACATAGGTCAGGTCACGATGTTCCTGTAAACCTCCAACAAGCAAATGTTATTCTCTGTTCTGCAACTTTTTAATCTCTGTATGAATGGATGCTTAAAGGTCAGAGCCTTGAGAATAGGCTATCCTGTATATTTCAGAATAGGTAACATTCTTTTAAAAAAGGTGCAGAGCCAGCATGATTAAGCACAGGCAACAGAATGCAAAGTTTAGAGTAAAAGGAACAGATCTAATATGGCATCAGATTTGGTCTTCCTTATTACAGTGATACCCTCCCTGGGTGGCAGATCTCAATTTGCAGAGAAGGAACTGGCCAGCTGGAGGCTGCCAGCCTTCAAGTCTGGGTTTGGCACTTTTTCCAGAATGGATAATTTTTTGTGCTTGGGTCTGTCAGTGGGGAAATGAATTCTTTTAAGAATTCTAGGGAAATCTATACAAATGGGAGTGTGAAATGTGGCAGTAAACTACAGATGTTAGCAAGGTCTTGGAACGCTGGGATGGGACACACAAACCTTGTGAGAGGAGAAATAAGATTTCTAGGGAGTACAATGAGGTTTGGAGGCAAAGAGTCTTTATCATTCACTCACTGTGGTCTCTCTGACTTTGGAAGATAATAAGAAAGGGAAAATAAGAGAGGTCTTACACTTACGCAATTTGGAAATTGAAATGTAAATGTCAGGGACCTGAGCACAGCAGAATGGACAGAGTAGAATCCTGTAGGATGGACACTCCAAAGACCCATCTCCTTCTAAGAGGAGCATGGAGATCGTCTTTTGGGGACAGAGGATAGTTGATGGCTTTCCTTTTAGATGCTGTCAGCAAAGGGTGGTGGAGTACAAACCATGGTCTTGGGGAGAGCAGGAGGAAAACTCTTACTGTGGCTTTATGTGTGTGTCTGTGCTGTGCAAGTGTCCTCTGTGTGTGTATGTCTAGACACAGTCCTTCCTAAGCTCCCCCATGTGGACTGATTTTATTAAGTACTCTAAGATCTGGATCCTCAAAATGGAGACCTCTTTGTTATGCACACAGGGAACAAAGAAGGCACGAAACCGTCATCCCCTAATCCTCCAGCTGCTGGTGCCGTCATCCCTGGGGGAGGTGGCCATACTGGGCCTTGGCAGTCTGGTCAGGGCACCGAGGGCGTGACTGTCTGACGCTTGTCTGAGGCCATGCCGGTCCTCCTGTCCTGTCTGCTGCCCCTGTGGTTGGACACAAGGTTTAGCTCCAGCGTCCCCGGGGTGGCAACAAAAGAAGTGCGATTTCTCCTTTTTTGGGGTTTATCTTACGCAGTGAAATAAAGTTTAATAACACAAACCAAAAAAGGAAGCTTCTGCTCATGAGTATGGGACTTTAGCTGCTCCCTTTCCGTGAAACAATAAATCCAGTCTTAACATTTTCATCTTTCTCATGATTCTCATTCTCTTTCCCAAGGTGAGATAATCATAACAATATTCTTGGAGAAAATCTGTGTGTGTGTGTGTGTGTGTGTGTGTGTGTGTGTGTGTGTGTGTAACTTTTCCTTTTCCGGTTGGAATGAAACTCACCTGGTGAAAGAGACAGTATGGAAACAACTGGTAATACTTAATATTTATGTGAAATGAGGGGGTGGTTTAGATATACTGCTGCTGCTGCTGACCATAACAGGTCAATAAACAGCACTTCATAATCTGAGAATTTTAGAGTACTATTTGAATTGTTTAACTGAGAGATGTGTGTGTGTGAACAAATTTGACTCCATATTGGATCTCTTTCTTTAACTTTTGTATTCTACTGCTTTTGCTATAAGTTAAGACTGTTGCCAACAGCCTGAAATATACAGGATAGCCCATTCTCAAGGCTCTGACCTTTAAAGGTATAACACTTTTCCATTCATATAGAGATTAAAAGTTATAGAACAGAGGATAATATTTGTCTTGTTGGAGGTTTATAGGAACATCATGACCTGACCCATGTGGACAGATGCAAGAACAAAGGATTCTGACACCAAGAAGTCTGCAACAACCAGCCACACCCCCTCCCCTTTTAGTATAAAAGAAGCCTGAATTTGAATTCGGGGAAGATGGTTCTTTGGGACACTAGTCCACCATCTTCTGGGTCTGCTGGCTTTCCAAATAAAGTTGCTATTCCTTGCCCCAACATCTAGTCTCTCAATTTATTGGCCTGTTGTGCTGTGAGCAGTATGAGCTTGGACCTGGTAACAAATTTTGGCAAAGCCATCCTGGGGGCCTTCCTGCTAGTGGCCAGCTGGCTCCCACTGTGGAATATTAGGGTAAGGCCTTAGGAAATGCCAGGACCACTTGTCATGAGGGTCCTCCCTTCAAAATTCCCCAAAGTGGCACTGGCTGCCCCTGAGCTTGGCAGTTAGAGCAGGGAATCGACATCTGGGAGCTGAAGGGCTCCACACAGTAACGTAAGTCACTCTGGTGTGTACAGGTGGAAACTTTATTCGACTCCAGTTGGGTTATTTTTCCTCTGAAATAAGCCAATTTGTTTTGTACCCTGTTGGAGAGAGGAAGTAGTTTCTGGACCTTTACCTAGTTTGTGAACCAGTTCATTTATCTCTTTGGATGCTAGCATTTGTGTGCACCATTTGTATTTTGTCTTGTATTTCTGTCTTACAAAAATTGGGGAATGTTTCAACTCTCCCTAAAGAAAGTCCTCTGGGGTGCATTTTTAAAAACATCTTTATTGGAGTATAATTGCTTTACAATGGTGTGTTAGTTTCTGCTTTATAACAAAGTGAGTCAACTATACATATACATATGTCCCCATATCCCCTCCCTCGGATTACAGCTATGAGCCCATGACTAAGAAAAAGGTAATGTTATTGTAACAATGTGTACCCACAGTATGTGTTCAGATCCCCACAAGGGGTTTATGCAGGCTTATCTTGAAACCCTGTGTAACATGTACTGCCACGCTTGCTGTGTTAATTATGTCATTTGTGGTCTCCTGTGTCATTGGTGTAAGTAAGGCCCCAAGACCAAACTTGATGGTTTATTTAGGGTTTTCTGTTTGTCCTTCGGGTTTTTTGTTTCATTTTGTTTTGGTACCATTTCTCCATTTAAAGCCAAATCAGTTTGTGATATTTAAAACTTTTACTGATGTCAAAAGGAGGAAAAGAAGAGAAATCCCCGTCCCCAACCCGTTTGTTCTTGTCTGACAGTGGGAAATTCTCAGGGAGAAGAGAAAGGTTCCACTTGGTTTCTGAAATGACTAAAAGCCCCAGCCCAGAATTTAGCCTGGCTGTTTGATGCCAAGGGAAAATGGTTAAAGAGGATCTGTTGCTATTTATGGTTTTACAATAAAATGCTGAGGAATGGTGGCCTTTGAATGCCTGTATACAATCCTGCAATTAGAGTTATTCCACAAAAAAAGAGGAGAAGAATGATGAAACCCCCTGCGTGCAAGCATTTGTGCCATTACATCAGGGAAAATAAGAAAAGGAAGGGAATGAGAGTGAAGATATGTTGCTTCAAACCTTAACTCCTCCAGCTGAACTAGCTATCCCAGCTTTTCTGGCTGCTATGCCAATATACCCACTCCACCCACCGCCTCCCATTCCTACAGATCCAGCCCCCATTCCTGACACTGGGGCTCAAGAAATGGTCAGACTGGCTCCCGCTCCTCATGGGGAGCAATTAGAAAATTCCGTGTTAGTTCCTGGGGCACAGGGTCCTGGTGTGGCATTGCCATCTAACACCTGACAGCACACCCAGTTTGGACCAGGAGCCACTCCCAGTGCAGGGAAATTTCCCCTATGACATTATCCTGTGTGGGGGCCTAAATGCAAACAGCCAGCAGGCTGGGTTTTAACAAAATTAAAGAAATTCAGCAAAAAACAAATGAAGACCCCTCTGAATTTTTGGAAAGGATTTATCTGCCTACAGATAAATCTGCCTACAGCAGATCTCTAGGCCCCTGCAAATGCTAGAACGGAAAATATGAGAAAATTGCAAAAAATCAGACGATGCATTTAGAATGAACTCTTCTCAACTGGTAGATGTTGCTTTTAAAGTGTTCAACAACAGGGAGCAACAACAGAAAGAAGAAGAAGCAAAATGGAATGCCACTTTTCTGGCAGTAGCATTGAATTCCCAGAAGGTGAGTAACCCAAAGAGAGGTGAGCCACCACCGGGGAGGGAACAACGTGCTTACTGTAAAGAGGAAGAGAGCTGGGAAAAAGATTGCCCTAAGCTAAAGGATAAGAAGAAAAACTATAAAAGAAAGATAGGAGCCTCTCATTTGGTAGAAAGAGAGGAGCACTGATGACAAGTGTGAGGCCGAGGGGCTCCCTTGCACTTGAGGCCCCCAATTCCAATTTCCCCACAGGAACCCCCGGTAAATTTGACACTGGGAATGAGCTGATTGACTTTCTGATAGATATGGGTGCAGTATACTCTGTGGTAAACACCAAGGTGGCACAGAAAACATGTCAATCCATCTCGGTCATGGGAATCTGGAGGAATACAAAATCATTCGTTCTTACAATCTCTAAAATGCCAACTAGGGGGCCTCACCCTGAAACATAGTTTCTTGCATATACCAGAGAGTCCAATCCCTCTTTTGGGCTGAGATCTCCTTTATAAATTAAATGCTCAAGTAACTTCTTCACTAGACAGCTTGATGTCAGAGTCCCATCAGAATATGCTTTAAGCCTACAGATGGTACTCATGGATGCCCCAGAAAAGGAGACAGAGCTCTTTCCCCTGAGGTCTACCAAAAGGTAAGACCAGAAGTGTGGGCTGATGGCACCCCAGGGAAGGCCAAAAATGCATGGCTAATTCGGATCCCATTAAAAAAAGACTATGGCATACCTAATCTAAAACAGTATCCTCTGAGGCAAAAGTCCCCAACAGGAATTCAGCCAATTCTCAAAAGGCTTTTGAAAGCAGGACTGATTATACTCTGCAGGTTCCCATACAACACCCCTATTCTCCTGCTCAAAAAGCCAAACTCAGCAGAGTATTGCTTCGCCCAAGACTTAAGGGCTATTAATGAAGTGATTCAATATTTGCACCCTGTGGTGTCTAATCTGTACACTCTGCTCACAGCTATTCTGGGAGAATACAGTTGGTTCCCAGTTTTGGACTTGAAAGATGCTTTTTTCTGCATTCCTATTGCAGAAGAATCAAAGCAGCTGTTGCTTTTGAATGGCAGGACCCAGAAACACAGGTAGTCCAACAGTATTGTTGGACAGTCCTGCCTCAAGGATTTAAGAATTCCCCTACCTTGTTTGGGGAAACATTGGAAACCTAATATTGGATAAGGACTTTGACTCCAACTTGTGGACAATTTGCTCACAGTGAGCCCTACATGTCATAAATTCTACAAAATACCATCAGAACCCTGGCCAATTGTGGATATAAGGTCTCCCAGAAAAAGGTCCAGATTTGCAAGTAGCAAGTCACATATCTTGACTTTGCCCTCTCCCAAGGACAGTGATCTTTTGCCTGACAGAAAACAGGCAATTGCAGGCTTGGGAGCACCCAAGACCTGCGGACAGCTGAGGGGGTGTCTCTGGAAATGGCAGGGTCCTGTTGGCTGTGGATCCCAAACTATGGGCTCATAGTAAAGCCCCTCTATAAGGCTTTAAGAGACATGATCTTGAGTTCCTTACTTGGACTAAAGAGTGCTGAACAGCTTTTGAATGGGCCTACTTTTGTCTCTAGCATAACCCAACAAGTGTCTAAAGCACTGCAAATTAATTGGAAAATACACCATCCTGGAGATCACAATCAACAGGAAAAACTGAGAAAGTGAATCATACATTGAAATGGAGCATGGCTAAAATATGTCAAGAGACTAATTTAACTTGGGATAAGTCCTTGCCAGTTTCCCTGCTACAGATCAGAGTGGCTCTCAGAAGCAAGCTTAAATTAAACCCCTTTGAAATATTGTATGGCAGGCCATTCCAAGTGTCTGCCTGGTGGGAGAATCTATAAATGCTTTAAAGACCTAGCAGTTACCAATTATGTTACAACTTTGGGCACTATACTAACCTCTGTTCATGAGTTTGCCGCCAGCAGGTCTTCCTATCCAACTGCAGTAGCCTTGCATCCTTTAAAACCCGGAGACCAAATCCTTCTTAAAACCTAGAGAGAACAAGGGCCTGAACGCCAGCTGACTGCAAGGTGGACAGGACCACACGTAGTATTACCTACCAGGTGCTCGTCTGTCAAGTTAGCTGGGGTAAAGCCATGGATTCATCACACTCGGATTAAAGCAGCACCACTGTCATCAGAAAATGACCCAACTCCCGAAAGGTCTAGAGAGCAATGGGTTTGTGAACCCTTAGAAGACTTAAGGTTGTTCTTTAAAAAGATAAGTATTGAGATTATAATTTCCTTGCCCCAACAATTCATAACTTGATTTATTGGCCTGTCATGTGGAGAGCAGTAAGAGCTTGCACTCGGTAACATACATACCTATATATATCAGCTATGAAATTGAAGGAATTCTGTGCTAAGCTGTCTTAGTTATGTTATTTTTTTCACTTATGTTCTGATTAACTGAAAATTAACCTGGCTTTAAAAAATTCCATTTTTCTCCCAGTTACAGTTTTGGGATTGTGGTTCTGCATCTTTGAAGTCTGTAAACATTTCACCAGCTTCACCAGCGATAAGGGCCACAAAGCTGCTGAAATATGAACTGTTACTGGGAACTGGGTATTCATTATGATGAGGAGATGAAGTGATACACTGGACAGTTATTAGCATGAGATAGAAGCATCATTTTTCTTTTTCTTTTTACCCCCAGACTATATACAATGACGATTTGCTATACAGGGAGGCAATGTGAGAAAGTGGAAAGAATATGGACTGCCACGTCTTGTCACCTGTCTGGGTCATCTTGGTCAAGGTTATCTACCTCAACTTGTTTTCTCATCTGTAAAGTAGGGAAAGCAGGACCTAGCTCATAAGGCTGTTCTGAGGCATAGCAATAAGGCACAGGAAGTGCCTGACATTTACTAGATGCTTAGGACTCCTGTATCATGCTTTTAGTGGATTGATAAGTTGGATATGTGGCCTGTTAACAGAGAGAAACAATATTGGACCAGATTATTAAACCAGTTTAACAACCTGAGTCCATATTGGATCTATTCCATTAGCTCTAAACTTTGTGCCCTGTTGCTTGTGCCTAATCATAGCTGGCTCCGAGCCTTTGTGAAAAAATGTTGTCTATAGCCTGAAATATATAGGATAGCCTTTTCTCAAGGCTCTGCCTCCCAGGTTTAACCTTTAAAGGTATAACACTTTTCCATTCATATAGAGATAAAAAGTTACAGAACAGAAAATAACATTTGTCTTGTAGGAGGTTTATAGAAATATCATGATTGGACCTACTGGACAGCTACAAGAACAAAGGATTCCTGCACCAAGAAGTATGCAACAACCAGCCACCTCCCTTCCCCTTTTCGTATAAAAGAAGCCTGAATCCTAAGTTCACGTACTTGGAGGCTGCAAATACCTCAAGAATGGACCAATGAGAAAGCCAACAAATGTGTGAAAAGATGCTCAACGTCACGAATTGTTAGAGAAATGCAAATCAAAACTGTAATGAGGTATCACCTCACACCAGTCAGAATGGCCATCATCCAAAAAATCTATAAACAGTAAATACTGGACAGGATGCTGAGAAAAGGGAACACTCTTGCACCGTTCGTGGGAATGTAAATTGATACAGCCGCTATGGAGATCAGTATGGAGGTTCCTTAAAAAACTAAAAATAGAATTATCATATGACCCAGCCATCCCACTCTTGGGCATATACCTGGAGAAAACCATAATTCAAAAAGATACATGTACACCAATATTCATTGCAGCACTATTTACAATAGGCAAGATATGGAAGCAACCTAAATGTCCATCAACAGAGGAATGGATAAAGAAGATGTGATACATATATACAATGGAATATTACTCAGCCATAAAAAGGAATGAAATAGTGCCATTTGCAGAGGCGTGGATGGACCTAGAGACTCACACAGAGTGAAGTAAGTCAGAAAGAGAAAAACAAATACTGTATAATATTGCTTGTATGTGGAATCTATAAAAATGGTACCGATGAACTTATCTGCAAAGCAGAAACAGAGACACAGATGCAGAAAACAAACTTATGGATACCAAAGGGGGAAGAGAGGGGTCGGATGAATTGGGAGATTGGGATTGACATATATACACTACTATGTATAAAATAGATAACAAATGAGAACCTACTGTAGCACAGGGAACTCTACTCAGTGCTCTGTAGTGCCCTAAATGGGAAGGAATTCTAAAAAAGAGGGGATGTATGTATACGTATAACTGATTCACTTTGCTATACAGCAGAAACGAACACAACATTGTAAATCAACTATACTCCAATAAATATTTAAAAAAAGAAAAAATATCACTTAAAGGGAAAGAAAAACCTCATAAAAAAAAAAAAGAATGGAGAGAGACATTTCTTCCATGGGGATTCCTCTGTTCTGTTGCAAAGGATGAGAAATGGACATTACACCTCATGGGCAATATTCCCAGTAGAGATAATTTGGAAAAATTCTCCTTTTAGTGGAGTTTCTTCAGCTTTTGAACACTGTGGAAGGGAAATATTTAAAATTGAGCAATGACTTTGGGAATATAAATTGGGAAGCTTTCATATAATTCTATTGGTTATATTTCTTGGTCTGAGAATTTTTTTTAACTAATGATCTTACTTTGATTCCAGAAAGATAATTATAAGTAAATTCAGTTTAACCATTTCATTATCCTAGCATACCTGGTAGGATAAAAGCAGACACCACATTTTTTCATTTTCCCACTGTCTCCTTCAACACCCTTTCTGGGTATTTTGGGCAGGCTCCAACACTTTTCCAGTTCTTCTCAGTCCCGTCCGGTATAATATCAAAAATAGTAAACTCCTAACACATCCAATTTGAATCTTCTTTCCTCCTTTATTTCCCCATCACCTGGGACTTCAACTAGGTTTGGAAGCCTGGAACAGGGGAGAGAGCCTGTGTGGCTGTCTTCACTATTATCCTGCTTTACCTCATCTCACTTGCTAGTATTTATTTCTGGTCCCTTCAGGGCTGGTGTGAGACAGAAGAGGCAGGGACATCTCACCTGGCCGGTGTGGTTCTCACTTAGCAGTGGACATCGGTCATGCACAGTTGCTGACTCTGTCTTAGAGATACTTTGGAGGGCCTGTGAGATCTTCTTTCCATCTCTCAATGGGGTCCTTGGACCCCACCCTTATTAGAGGATTTTTCTGTCCTCCCTCTACTTGGTGTGTTCTTAGGTGTGTTTCCTTTTGAGATGGCCTTAGACTTGCTCCTTTTTGTGAAGTTGGGAAGCATGTGACCTCCCCCCAGTGATGGCAGAAGTGTGGTCCCCTCCCAATGCTATACTCATCTTTCTGCTCTGTGTTTTAGGCCTCCTGACCTTAGCCTTTGCCTTTAGACTTCTCCTGGCTGAGTCAGAGATGTCCCTGAATCTTGCACACTTCTGGAGGTCTCAGTGTGACCTATGAGTGGTTCTCTTGAGAAACTCTCTCCCCTGGTGTCAGGTGAAGAGGTGGCACAACCCTTGTTTCCACTGGGGAAGTGCCCCTGTATGCCAAAAACTCTTCCCACAGGGACTCCCTGCTTACTGCCTTGCTCTCAGCTTTGGTGTTGGCTGGTGTGGTTAATACCTGGAAACAAGTTTAAAAATCTGAATATGAACATGGTCCAGAAAGCTTTAGGATTTGTGGCACCAGTTGAGCTGTTCATGGTCTTTGAGACCTCTGAGAAAATTCACAGGGAAGGAGGGACCCCATAACTTCTTGCCACACTGATAATTACTGAGGTACTTTGAATGTTGTAGAGGTGACCACAAACTTTGTTCTTATGCTCTGTGGTGGGCATGCAGAGCCCACAGATGGAAACTTAAGGATGGAATGAAAGTGTGATGTGTTTCATTCATTCAAAGAACCCACATGCATGCCCTTTCAGGCCAGGCCCCCACAGATCTGGCAGGTGCCCAGCCCTTACAAATGACAACCATGACAAAGGTTGTCAACACCAGGCCTGGGCTGCTCTTCAAGAGTAATTCTTTATGCTGTCTAAGGTGGCAGACATAGCTATTACCTTCCTAGTATCCATTACCCTTCTTCCTTAGTAACAGAATCCTGGTTTTGTTTGGGGGTCAATGTACCTGGATAAAGCCCTCACTTCCCTGCCTCTCATGCATCTCCGAGTTGCCAGGTGATGCAGTCTAGCTGATGAGTTACAAGTTGATGGTTTCCAGTAAAGCTTTTGCTTTTATGACCTAGGGATGTTCCTTCTCTGCTTCCCTTGTGCTTAGTAGACAAAGACGTGGCCAGAGAAATAGCTATCTGTGGCCAGAAGGTGAGGGCATGTGCTTGCCTAGGACTGCCTCCTTTGGGATTTACTGCATTAGAGGTAAGTACCCCTCTATGTTTAAGCTACTATGATTTGGGTTTTCTTTTGCTTGCAGCTGAATGTGATCCTGGGTGTCACATCTGGGGACAGGAGGGGTTTGCATGGGGCAGAGAGCTCCTGGAAGCCCATGGGCTGCAGGAGGAGCGCCCATGTACTCCTCCTCATTGTGTTACCCAACTCAGGTTTGGCTGCTCACCACTTAAAAGCCAATATTTGAGAGACACGTGTTGGTTGGAAAAGAAAATCTTCCTTGATTCAGGAGGCTAGCAACCTGAGGAGAGGGCGGACTCATGTCCCAGGACCAGCTCTGAAGATTCTGCTTGGTCATGAAAATTTTTAAAAGGACTAGAGGGGGCTAATCTCAGTTAATTATTGAGGTACGGGGTCAGATTCTTTGCCATCTCCCACTGTGTGCAGGCTTGTCGACTCCTTATGATCTTTCTTTAGATGCTATCTTTTTCACACAGTCTGCTCGTGAGATTACTGAAGGGAAAGCTGGAGAAAAGATCTAGTCATCTGTTAATTACTTTCTTTATTTCTACTTCTTTAATCTAAAAAGAATCAACATGTTGGACAAAGCATTTTGTAATCAAAAGATTTGAAAGGTGTGCTTGGGCCAGAGATGAGTAGAGCATGGGGGCATCTGGTGTAAAGATTAAGTTAAAATACAGCTTTGCTAGAGTGACAAGCAAAAGGGCCTCCTGCAGAGAGCTGCCTCCTGCAGAGAGCTGCTTCCGGTAAAGAGCTGCTTGCAAATCCCCACTGTCAGACATCATTCCATTTCTAAGGAATTATGGGCAAAGGCTCATCTTCTATGACTGCTTCGTGCTGACATAGGGCAGCATTCTTAGAGTGGAAGATGTTGACATGGGTCTGTAGCCTCTCTTTGCTGACAATTTTAGTTGCTCACTTACATATATATGGGCAGAACAAGCTAAGTTATTTCGATGCCCACAAAGATATAGATTATTATGAGCAATATTGTTAATCCCATTCCCTTGGGGCCAGTTCCTGGACTTGTGCTAGCCAGAGATTCAGTACTGCTCAAAATGAAGCAGCTTATGTCACGGCTGCAGTTTGGTTATCACGAAGTTAGCTGTTTTCCTCTGGTGGCAGTTGTAGCATCTATAAGACAACTATTGTCCTAATCATTAATTGCTTGAGGCTGCTCTTTTGTGACTCAGGGGAGGCCTGGGTCATTTCAGCTGTTTTACAAACAAGAGGCAGGGGACTTGGAGAGGCCTTTGTACTTGGGACGGCCCTGCAGGTTTCTGCTCTGTTTCAATTGTCCCTTCAGCACAGAGGGGAGAAGACAGGAGGAAAAGGAGGAGAGAAGAGCTCAGGTGTGTCTCTCCTTCACTCACTCAGCCCAGGGTCTTTGCCATTCTCAGTGCACTCTGTGTGTATGTTATTCAATAGTGGTGTCCTCAGGGGCTTTTGTCCTTATTAAACCCCACGTGGGGCTGGACCCATGAAGGAGAGTGCCTGGGAACATGTGTTCTCACTGGCTCTCTGTGGGTCACACTAGTCCCTATAAGGTGGGGGGGTCAAGGCTGGGGCACCCCGACACCCTGTGGGAGAGGACACAGGCCACATGCCAGGCACCTGAGAAAATATGCACCAGGGGGTCCCTGAGTTCAGCAGGTGAGTAAGGGGTGCTACAGGGGAGATGTCTTGTGGGCTCCCATATTTAGTCAGAAATAGTATTATGGAGTCTTCTACAGTGCAGACACAGAAGAGGGAAAAACTAATACTTCTTGAGTGTATGTTTCTATCAGGCCTTGACTCTGGACCCTCTCAGCCACCCAGAGAGGTGTTACTAATAGCACGCTGGCAGAGTAAAGTGAAGAAGGAGAAGGGCGAGGTGAGGATCCTCAAATCACACACCTTCTGCGGGAAAGGCATTATCTGGACCCGCATCTGATAGGGAAGCCCCTACCCACCCCTTGGCTGGATATGAAGGATTGTAGTGAAAATTCCATTTCATAATTGAATTGGATGAACACATGAGTGTTTTAAATATTGCTCTAACTTAAAAAATTTTAAAATTCATCAGAAGTCTTTCCCTTGCTGACCCTCTCTCCTGAATTCTGACGGTGTTCTTCGCATCTCTGGAGACGTCCTATAGGCAACTTGACTCCGAGCCTTACCCGACACCCACCCTCTCTTTCCGCCGCTCGGGTATCTTCATCTTTCCTCTCACTCAGGCCCATATTCTGGAGCTGCCCTTGACTTCCCCCCATCCCTGCATTCCAGCAGCAGCGACGCTGTCTGACACATCTATCCTGGTTGGAATCAAAGCTCTCGAGGGCAGGTACTGTCTCTTTGGTTCCCTGCCAGGTGCTCCGTGCTGGCACCATCCAGGCATGGAGCCGGCACTCAGTGAGTAAGAGGGAAAACAGCTCTCACTGCGTTAGGTCAGAATCTCCTCTCCCTGTGTGGCCTCTCCCACTACCCCTGGGGCTGTCTGCCAGCACAGACACACCTGAGTCAGGTCTGGCTGCCCGAGAGGCACAGGAAATATTTCTTGAACTGAGCTGAACATCTCAGAGCAGCTGGGGTCTAAACGGGTGAGTCTTAATACGAGGATACAGGGAAGATTTGGACCTGGTTCAAGCCCAGAGCCAGGCCTCTGCAGGTAGCATATCTTAGTTTGATTCCCCCAGAAGCAAACTCTAAGACAGGACTCCAAGGCAGGGAGTTTACCTGGGAGGTGCAGGAGAGAAGCGAGAGCCGGGAAGACAGCAGAACAGCAGTTTGACCGGGGTCGTCAAACACACACTCTCCAGGGTCAAGGAGCTGGAGTGTCTGTGCACTAACTGTCCGCGTGTGATGCCCTAGGACTGGTGGCTGCAGCAGGTGGGCAGGGTGACCACAGCTGGAGCTCTGGAGACCGCAGTTGGACGATTGGACATGCCTGAGCTCACTGATGGTGGGTCTGACGGGTTAGTGGGCCTGATACAGCTGCTGCCACTCATAGGGGAGACCCTGGGGGAGGGCATCCTGACTCAGGACAGGTATGGACAAGGCAGGACACTTCAGCACACTACTGGTTTACATCATGCTCAAGAAATACTTCTTAGACTGAATAATGCGGATGTAGTGGGAGTAGCTTTGAGCCTGGAACCAGGACAAGCTGGGGCTTTGTTTTAATGAAAGAGCTCAGCTTCGGAACTGGAGGGACCCAGGTTATTTATTTATTTATTTTTTAAACAGCTTTATTTGAGTATAACTGTTTTACAATAGTGTGTTAGTTTCTCCTTTACAACAAAGTGAATCAGTTATACATATACATATGTTCCAATATCTCTTCCCTCTTGCGTCTCCCTCCCACCCTCCCTATCCCACCCCTCTAGGTGGTCACAAAGCACAGAGGTGAACTCCCTGTGCTATGCGGCAGCTTCCCACTAGCAATCTAATTTACTTTTGGTAATGTGTATATGTCCCTGCCACTCTCTCACATCGTCACAGCTTACCCTTCCCCCTCCCCATATCCTCAAGTCCATGCTCTAGTAAGTCTGTGTTTTATTCCAGTCCTACCACTAGTCTCTTCATGACATTTTTTTTTCTTAGATTCCATATATATGTGTTAGCATACGGTATTTGGACCCAGGTTAAAGTCCTTCTTCTGACATGTGCCAGCTGCCAGATCTTGTTTTTTTTTTTTTTTTAACATCTTTAATGGAGTATAATTGCTTTACAATGGTGTGTTAGTTTCTGCTTTATAACAAAGTGAATCAGCTATACATATACATATGTCCCCATATCTCCTCCCTCTTGCATCTCCCTCCCACCCTCCCTATCCCACCCCTCTAGTTGGTCACAAAGCACCGAGCTGATCTCCCTGTGCTATGCGGCTGCTTCCCACTAGCTATCTATTTTACATTTGGTAGTGTATGTATGTCCATGCCATTTTCTCACTTCGTCACAGCTTACCCTTCCCTCTCCCCACATCCTCAAGTCCATTCTCTAGTAGGTCTGTGTCTTTTTTCTCACCTTGCCCCGAGGTTCTTCATGACCTTTTTTTTTTCTTAGATTCCATATATATGTGTTAGCATATGGTATTTGTTTTTCTCTTTCTGACTTACTTCACTCTGTATGACAGACTCTATGTCCATCCACCTCACTACAAATAACTAAGCTTAGTTTCTTTTTATGGCTGAGTAATACTCCATTGTATATATGTGCCACATCTTCTTTATCCATTCATCTGTCGATGGACACTTAGGTTGCTTTCCTGTCCTGGCTATTGTAAATAGAGCTGCAATGAACATTGTGGTACATGACTCTTTCTCAGGGTATAGATCTTAAGCAAATCACTTAACCCCTCTGAGCCATCTTTGCCTTGGTTGCAAAATGGAGATGAAGAGAACTCGCTGCTAGGGTGGTTGTAATCATGGCCTGATAGAACGTAAGCAGGGTGCTGGCAGGATGTCTGGGGTGTAATAGATGCTCCAGGCGCATGATACACAGTTGCTCCTCGTCCCCTCGTCCTCTGCACCCCCAGCCCAACACTGCGTAACCTCATTCAGTTTTTATGAGTTAAGATAAAGCCAGCTGTTACAATACATAAAACGTAGCTTCTGGGTGGCTTGGCTAAAAAATTTAGCATTGTATTCCTTGCTCACATAAAGTCCAGTCAGCCCATGGAGGGAAGGGGTGGAGGGCGCTTTGTGCCATTATCCACAGACCCAGGCTGGACATCTGGATGGAGCTCCTGCCATCCCCAAAGCCCAGCTATCAGGAAGCCGTTGGCATCGACATCTGGCTGCAGACAGTGGAAGAGTGAGAGAGAGCACACATCACCTCCACTCACATTCCATGCACACAGCACAGACTAGGCACAGGCCGCTGGGAAATGTACTCCTTATTTGTGCCCAGGAGGGAAGGGAGAGGGTTTGGTGAACAGCTCACTGACCTCCACCATAGTGTTGCCGTGAGAATCAAGGCATCGAATGCCTGAGAGCACTTGGTTTTCACAATGTAGGTGTCCTGACTGCTATGAGCTGGATTCTCCTCCAGCTAATGCTCCCATCTAGACAGAACATCTGTCTTCTCTTTACCTACAGAATCAGAGGGGGCATTTTTCTCAGGGCAGAGCCCAGATTCCCAGCTTGTATGAAATAGATATTTCTCCCCAGATGTGAATGATGTGATGTCTAGAGATGCCAGCAAGGGGTTCTCTACACCTGCCTGTGTCCTGCTCTCAGGATGGGGCTGTGAGCTGAGCTGAAGGATGCTGACAAAACTCCATGCCCAGGATTTTTTTTTCATAGTACAAATAGATGCTGACTCAGTATTGTTGATGAAAATCAGAGTTTTAGATGCTTGCTTCAGTTTATAAGAGTTTCCTCAAGCATACCTACGGTCAATTAATCTTCGATAAAAGAGGCAAGAGTAGACAATGGAGGAAAGACAGTCTCTTCAGCAAGTTGTGTTGGGAAAACTGGACAGCCACACATAAATCAATGAAGTTAGAATGCATCCTCACACCATATACAAAAATAAACTCTAAATGGCTTAGAGACTTAAATATAAGACATGACACCATAAAATCTTTAGAGGAGAATATAGGCAAAACATTCTCTGACATAAATCATACCAATGTTTTCTTAGATCAGTCTCCCAAGGCAAAAGAAATAAAAGCAAAAATAAACTAAGGGGACTTCTTAAACTTATAAGCTTTTGCACAGCAAAGGAAACCATAAACAAAACAAAAAGACAACCTATAGAATGGGAAAAAAAAATTTGCAAACCATGCAAGCAACAAGGAATTTATTTCCAAAATATGCATACAGCTCTTACAGCTCAATATCAAAAAAACAAACAACCCAGTCAAAAAGTGGGTGGAAGACCTAAATAGACATTTCTCCAAAGAAGACATCCAGATGCCCAACAGGCACATGAAAAGATGCTTAACATTGCTAATTATTAGAGAAATGCAAATCAAAACTGCAATGAGTTATCACCAGTCAGAATGGTCATCATCAAAAAGTCTACAAGTAATAAATGCTGGAGAAGGTGTGGAGAAAAGGGAACCCTCCTACACTGTTGGTGGGAATGTAAATTGGTACAGCCACTATGGAGAAGTATGAAGCTTCCTTTAAAAACTAAGAGAGTTACCATTATGATCCAGCAATCCCACTCCTGCACATATATCAGGGGAAAACTCTAATTTGAAAAGATATATTCATGCGAATATTTATAGCAGCACTATTTACAATAGCCAAGACATGGAAGCAACCTAAGTGTCCATCAACAGATAAATGGATAAAGAAGATGTGGTACATATATACAATGGAATATTACTCAACCACAAAAAAGAATGAAATAATGTCATCTGCAGCAACATGGATGGACCTAGAGATTATCATACTAAGTGAAGTAAGTCAGAGAAAGACAAATATCATATGACATCACTTATATGTGGAATGTAAAAAATGATACAAATGAACTTATTTACAAAACAGAAACAGACTCACAGACATAGAAAACAAATTGACAGTTACCAAAGAGAAAAGGGGGGGGGTAGGGATTAATTAGGAGCTTGGGATTAACATATCCACTCTACTATAAAATAGATAAACAACAAGAATTTACTGCATAGCACATGGAACTATATTCAATGTCTTGTAATAACCTATAATAGAAAAGAATCTGAAAGACTATATATATATATATATATATATATATATATACACATATAAAATGTATAACAGAATCACTTTCCTGTACACTAGAAACTAATACAACATTGTAAATCAACTATACTTCAATTAAAAAAAAGTTTCCTCAAGAAGAAGACTTTGCCTGTAAATTGCACCATTTAGATATGAAAGATACATTTCCTTCCTAATGAGTCCATTCTGTTCTGCTATCCCTGGGAGCCCACATTGTAGTCAATATCCTGAATCTTTTCAAATTACATTTGCTCCCTTCAGGGAGCCAGATTAAAGAATGATTCAAAGAGATGGAACAGTTTGAATTCATCCATTTTTCATATTTGGGTTAAATTCTATTAAAGTGAATACTCTGTACCACCTAAACCATCTGTTTTGAGAATGATTTGTCATTATTTCTAAAAATACACTAAAAACTCCTCTCTAAACAGTAACTAAATTTTAAAAGCACAGTTCTGCCTAAATCCACATTTAAAGGGCACTGACCTGATGAGAACAATGGCGTTTTAAATTTCACAGCCTACAGTTTTATTGCCCTTCTCTGTTTACTTTAGTAGATCAACTTAATGGCACAAACTAAAAGTAATTTGGCAGGTATCTGAACATTTAAAAATTATGACATATCTTTAAGAACGATCCTTCTCTGGGACTTCCTTGGTGGTCCAGTGGTTAAGACTCCGCGCTCCCAATGCAGGGGGCCCGGGTTCGATCGCTGGTCAGGGAACCGGATCCCACATGCCGCAGCTAAAAAGAAAAAGAAAAAATCTCACACGCGGTAATGAAGATCCCGCATGCTGCAACTAAGACCTGGTGCAGCTAAATAAATATATTTTAAAAAATATTATCCTTCTTCAAGAAAATATGTTTCTCCACAAGAGGCCAAATGTTTCTCCATCTGGGAAATATCTGAGTGGTGGATTGCATTTTTCACTTTCTATCTGATCAGGTGGATGAGAAGCCCCAGTTGCTGGGGTCAGATCTAGTTTACGTCTATTGTCCTAGTGTCATTAACAGACCCCCTGCCCCCAAATTCACTCTCAAAATTGTCCCGTTTGGATGATATGTTACATGATCACCTTATGTCTCACTCTTGCTGATAATAGCAGGCATAAAATGACCTTTAAGTAAGAATTGTTACCGAGTTCAAGCTCATATTGCTTAGCTGCATGACGGGCCAATAAGTCGAGAGAAGGGGTGTTGGGGAAGGAATAGTGACTTTATTCGGAAAGCCAATGGACCAAGAAGATAGTGGACTAGGGTCTCAAAGAACCATCTTCCCCAGGTTAGAATTCAGGCTTCTTTTATACTAAAAGGGGAGGAGGTGTGTGGCTGGTTGTTGTAGACTTCTTGGTACTGAAATCCTTTGTTCTTGCAGCTGTCCATGTAGTTCTGGTCACAGTGTTCCTATAAACCTCCAAGATGACAATTGTTACTTTTTCTTCTGTAAATTTTTATCTCTATATGAATGGAAAAGTGTTAATACCTTTAAAGGTCAAGCCTGGGAGGCGGAGCCTTGAGAAAGGGCTATCCTATATATTTCAGGCTGTAGGCAACATTGCCTTACAAAGGTGCAGAGCCAGCCTGACTAAGCACAGGCAACAGGGCACAGAGGTTAAGAGCTAAAGGAATAGATCCAATGCGGAATCAGGTTTGTCCTTCTCTGTTACAGAATGCCAATTTATCCTCCGGGAAGACTAAAGTTATTCTGAGAAACAGTTACTTTCTTTTAATACTTTCAGACACATTGATTTCTGACGACATGAATTGTATGTATATAAAGTGTTCAATAAGATCAGAGAGACTAACGAAAAGTAGTGAATCACCAAGACATGGAATTAATACAGATGGTCCCCAACTTACGATGGTTCAACTTGTGATTTTTTTCAACTTTATGATGATGTGGAAATGATAACGTAAGCAGTCGAATTTTGAGTCTCTCCTGGGCTAGTGATACGTGGTATGTATGATGCTGTCTCCTGACGCTGAGCCGAGGCAGCAATGCAATCACAAGGGTGAACACCCGATAAGCTTACAACCTTTCTGCACCCGGACAAACATCTGCTTTTCACGTTCAGTACAGTATCCACTGTACTGCACTGCATGAGATATTTAACACTTTATTATAAAATAGGCTTTGTGTTAGATGATTTGGCCCAACTATAGGTTAATGTAAGTGTTCTGAGCATGTTTAAGGTAGGCTAGGTAGACTAAGCTATGAGGTTTGGTAGGTCGGTGTATTCAATTTATTTTTGATGTCCAATATTTTCAATTTGCAGTGGGTTTGTCAGGACCTAACTGTGTGGAAAGTGGAGGAAGATCTGTATGGCAAAACTCAGGTCCCATTCTTCAGTTGCGGACCTCAGAAGCTCCACCTAATGGATCTTTGGACTAATGAAGGCCTGGCTCATTCCCAGGACGTTTCATTAGGTGGAGATGGAGCTCACAGCCATGCCACTTTGGCAGTGCTTCTCCTTGATCTTCAGTGGTTTTTCGGGAGACTGCAGCCCCTCCCTCATTAGCCTCAGGGCTTTACTGTCCACCTTCTGCCCAGAAAATTCAGTGACATGATAGAAGAAATGTTCACAGATTGAGGTTTGAGGAAGTCATTCTGGCTTATACATTAGGTAACTTGGAATTTTATGCTAACTTAAACAGCCTGTTTGTGGCTCATCAAACATACATTGTACATCTGCTTTAATGATTAAAGAGAAGCGCACATTGACTGGAAGTAAAGAATGTCCAAGTTAAAAATGAAGATTAAGTGCCTCCCTTCCTGGGATGCAATGCTGGAATGCCTTTAATGATAAGACTCCTTCCCAGGTGCCAAGGCCGTGCCTACTTGCTGTATCCATGCTGATCTGTTATTTCTGAAACCTTGAAGGAATGTATCCCTGACTTGTCTGATGTTCTTTGTTCTGACAAGACATAAAGCTGTGCTGAAAATCATGCTTCTCTGGAGCAGTTTCTTAGGGTAATCTGAGAGGCTGTCTCCTGGGCTATAGTCGTTTGGCTCCAATAAAGCTCTTTTCTATTCCTATTATAGATTGTTTATTGATCATTTTCACTGACAGATACCTTTGCCTCCAGTGTCCTCTGCCCAGTTCCCACGGCCTCCCACAGACGATGTGGAGGACCTGCTGTCTGGGCGGAGTTGGGGAGAAGGGCCAGCACAAGTGCTGTGGAGCCAGGTGCTGCCAGAGGGTTTCCAGCCCCATGTCCCACTAGCTCTGTGAGCTCAGGCAGGCTTCATAACCTCATTGTGCCCCAGTTCTCCCGCCTGTTGAATGTCTAATAACAATTGCTACTTCCCAGGGATTTCGCGGGATTAGACAGGTGGGTTAAGAGCTGTCAGGCATTGAGACTGCACTCAGTGTAGAAGAGGGGTCGCCCACATGCCTGCTGCATGTAACCCCACAGCCCTGGGACGAAGAGTATCCATTGTTCCACAGGAACATGTAGAGGCACGTGTGCTGGGAACCTCTTAGGTAGTCACTATGCGGGGGCTGGGACCCCAGGTACAGAGAGGTGTCCTCACTTGGGAAGGAGGAGAGGTCCCACACATCCCCAGGTGGGGTTCCTCCTTGCTCTCATCAGGAGATATCTGCACTCAAGGCAACACCCACCCCCGGCCTCTGACCCCCTGCCTCCCAGCTTACACACACTTTTCTGAACCTAGGGAAGGATGGCCAGCCGGTGCTGGCTGGTGGTCTGAAACCTTGTCTCCAGGAGGTATAGCTGAGCAAGGGGTAGGCTTGGGTGTCCCTGCTACCCTGTGGGGCCTCTATCCGGCTCTCTCCTGCCTTTGCCTTCCCTCACACAACTTCCTCCACCTGTGATCCTATGCCATCTCTGCTGCCTACCTCCTCCGCCTCTTCTCCGCACGGCCATTCCTGTCCAGGTCCCGCCCCCCACTCCCCCTGGCACTTACTGATGTCCGTCTTGGCAACATACATTCCCCATAACCCACAATGCTGTTAACTGCTTGAGGCAAGAAGCTGTGGCTACTGCTCTATCTGCCCAGCTCCCTGACAGGGCCCAGGGACTCCTTTTATTAGAAGATTTTATTGCATCACAAGAGCCTTGTCATTATATCTGAAATAGCGGGGGAGAACAGCTCCCACCTGCCATGTTTATGAGAACCAGGCCTGCAGCATATAGGCTCACAACAAATATCCACTGTTGCTATTCTCATACTTTATAGAAAGGCATGGTAGCCACTTGGGGCCCTCTGGCTTTCAAATACCGCCCCTGAACTCCTCCTTCCATGTGTCCCCCCTTTACTGTGCCACAGCCCTCTGTGGTTTGCTGGTTGGTACGGGAAGTGGCAGTGGTGATGGAGGTTACTGACCTGGGCCTGCAAGATTTCCAGCTCACATGGAGGCTTTTCTTCAGTGCCAAATACAGTCTTTTATAATGAAGCAGCTGCTGGGTATATTTCTTTTTCTTTCCAAGCTGCTGTTGAAAGAAGAGCCTTGACCATGAGTAGCATTTGAATTAAGGACACAAACCAAGTGATGGAGTGATTTTGACAGAAGACAGTTATTTAGAAAAGTTTAGATAATTATTACCATTTGTGCAAGACTGCTGGTAAAACAGGCAACTCTGAAAGCTGGGAGGAAGAGTCTGTTGGAGGAGAGTCAGTATGTTGTGATGGAAAGAGTTTGGTGTGTCTCTGGAATTAGAAATCTGAGCTCCAATCCCATCCACCTCTCCAATTCCCAATTTCCTCCTCTGTAACTATGTACTCACTGTATGGGGAGATGAAATGACAAATGCAAAAATAGCATAGTGCCTGGCACAGAACCAAGCAAGAATCACTAATAACTTATGTTTGTATATCTTAAAGTATCAAAATATTTTCACCTTTGTTAACTATGTCATTTTTAAATTGAAATATAATTGACATACAATATTATGTTAATTTTAGGTGTACATTTGCTTGACATTTGCATACATTATGAAATAAGTCTAGTAACCATCTGTTCCCATACAAATTTGTTACAATATTATTGACCATATTCCTTATGCTGTCTATTACAATCCATGGCTTATTTATTTTATGATTGGAGGTTTGTATCTCTTGATCCCCTTCACCTATTTTGCCCCTCCCTAACCCCTCCCCTCTGGCACCCATCCTTTTGTTCTCTGTATCTGTCTGTTTTCATTTTGTTTTGTTTGTTTTGTTTTTTAGATTCCACATGGAAGTGACATCATATGATATTTGTCTTTCTCTGCTTGACTTTTTCCACTTAGCATAATACCCTCTAGATTCATCCATGTTGTTGCAAAAGGCAAGATTTCATTTCTTTTGTTACTGAGTAATATCCCATTGTGTATGTCTATATCTATATCTATGTATCTATATATATTCCTTTATCCATTCATCTGTTAATAGATCCTTAGGTTGCTTCCTTCCATATCTTGGCTGTTGTAAATAATGCTGCAATGAACATTGGTATGCATATATCTTTTTGAATTAGTGTTTTCATTTTCTTTGGAAAAATAACCAGAAGTGAAATTGCCAGATCATATGGCAGTTCTATTTTTAATTTTTTGAGAAACCTCCATACGGTTGTCCATAGTGCCTGCAACAATTTGCATTCCCAGCAACAGTGCACTAGGGATCCCTTTTCTCTACATCCTAGCCAACACCTGTTATCTGTTGTCTTTTTGATATAGCCCTTCTGACAGGTGTGGGGTGATTTTTGTGAGGTGATCTCATTTTGGTTTTGATTTGCATTTCTCTGATGATGAGTGATGTTGTGCATCTTTTCAAGTGCCTTTTGGCCATCTGTATGTCTTCTTTGGAAAAATGCCTATTCAAATCCTCTGCCTATTTTTTAATTGTGTTGTGTTTTTTTTTTCTATGTTGAGTTGTATGAGTTCTTTATATAGTTTGGATATTAACCCTTTATTGGACATATCATTTGCAAATACCTTCTTCCATTCAATAGGTGGCTTTTACATTTTATAGTTTCCTTCAGTGTGCAAAATATTTTTAGTTTGGTAGAGTCCACTTTGTTTATTTTTGTTTTTGTTTCTCTTGCCTGAGGAGACAGATCCAATAAAATTTTCCTAAGACCAATGACAAAGAGTGTATTGCTGGTGTTTTCTTCTAGGAGTTTTATGGTTTCAGGTCTTAAATTTAAGTCTTTAATTCATTTTGAGTTTGTATTTGTATACCACATGAGGAAGTAGTCCAGTTTGATTCTTTTGCATGTAGCTGTCCAGTTTTCCCAGTATTATTTATTGAAGACTGTCTTTTTCCTATTGTATATTCTGCCTCCTTTGTCATAGATTAATTGACTATATAAGCATGGGTTTACTTCTGGTCATCTTAGTCTAATGACCTCCTTATTTAGTTAATTTAACAATTGTTTAGGAGTTTTTTAAAATTTCAAGGTATTTGTGAATTTTTCCTCTTTCATTCTCTTGTTGATCTCTAGTTTCATACCTTTGTGGTCAGAAAAGATATCTGATATAATTTCTATCTTCTTGAGTTTGTTGAGACTTATTTTGTGGCCTAACATATGGTCTATAGGAAACATTCCACATACACTTGAGAAGAACGTATATTCTGCTTATTGTTGGATTGAATGTTCTATATATGTCTATATATATGTCTATATAATGTCTATATATAGACATATATAGAACATTTGTTCTATATATAGATATATATATAAAATGAACATTTGTTCATTTGTTCTATAGTGTTTGTCAAATCTATTGTTTCCTTGTTTCTCTGTATGGATAATTTATGCATTGTTGAGTGTGAAATCTTAAAGTCCTCAATTGTTATTATATTGCTGTTTATTTCTGCTTTTAGCTTTGTTTATATTTTCTTTATATATTTAGCTGATCTGATGTTGGATACATAAATATTTATGATTGTTTTATACTCTTGATGAATTTACTCTTTATCATTATATAATGACCTTCTTTATGTCTTGTCACCATTTTTATCTATGTTTTGACCATTTTTAGCTTAAAGTCTATTTTGTCTGATATATGTAGCTTCCCTTGTTTTCTTTTGGTTTCAAATTGCCTGAAATATCTTTTTCCATCCCTTCACTCCCAGTCTATGTGTGTCCCTAAAGCCAAATTGAGTCTTTTATAGGCAACATTTCATTGGATTTTGTTTCTTTTTATTTTTTAAAATCCATTTGGCTATTATGTCTTCTGATTGGAGAATTTAATTCATTTAATTTAAAGTAATTATTGATAAGTAAGGACTTGCTATTGCCATTTTATTAATTGTTTTCTGACTCTTTTCTAGATCTTTTGTTCCTTGCTTCCTCTCATGCTGTCTTCTTTTGTAATTTGATGACTTTTTGTAGTGGTATGCTTTGACTCCTTTATCATATTTTTTTGCATGTGTAGTAGAGACTTTACTTCTGTGGCTACTCTGATGCTTACATAAATTATTTTATAGTTATAACATCTTATTTTAAGCTGCTAATAATTTAACTTGGATAATCTGCATAAACTTTTTTAAAAAAATTAATTGATTAATTAATTAATTAATGTCTGGCTGTGTTGGATCTTTGTTGCTGCGTGTGTGCTTCCTCTAGCTTCGGTGAGTGGGGGCTACTCTTCCTTGTGGTTTGTGGGCTTCTCACTGTAGTGGCTTCTCTTGTTGCAGAGCATGGGCTCTATGTGCAGGGGCTTCAGTAGTTGTCGCACGCAGGCTTCAGTAGTTGTGGTGCCTGGGCTCAGTTGCTCTGAGCATGTGGGATCTTCCCGGACCAGGGATTGAACCCATGTCCCCTGCATTGGCAGACAGATTCTTAACCACTGAGCCACTAGGGAAACCCTACATAAATTTTATACTTTAACATCTCACCTCCCCTTAGGTTTTAGGTGTTTGATCTTACAATTTGCATCTCTTTTTTTTTTTTTTTTTTTTTTTTGCTGTATGTGGGCCTCTCACTGTTGTGGCCTCTCCCGTTGCGGAGCACAGGCTCCGGACGCGCAGGCCCAGCGGCCATGGCTCACGGGCTTAGTTGCTCCGCGGCATGTGGGATCTTCCCGGACCAGGGCACGAACCCGTGTCTCCTGCATCGGCAGGCGGATTCTCAACCACTGCGCCACCAGGGAAGCCCTGCATCTCTTTTTATTTTGTGTGTCCAATAATAAATTATTGTAGTTACAGTTATTTATTTTTACATCTTTATTGGAGTATAATTGCTTTACACTGTTGTGTTAATTTCTGCTGTACAACTAAGTGAATCAGCTATATGTATACGTATATCCCCATATCCCCTCCCTCTTGAGCCTCCTTCCCACCCTCCCTATCCCACCCTTCTAGGTGGACACAAAGCACTGAGCTGATCTCCCTGTGCTATGCAGCTGCTTCCCACTAGCTGACTATTTTACATTTGGTAGTGTATATATGTCAGTGCTACTCTCTCACTTCATCCCAGCTTCCTCTTCCTCCTCTGTGTCCTCAGGTCCGTTCTCTACATCTGCATCTTTATTTCTGCTCTGCCACTAAGTTCATCAGTACCATTTTCTTAGATTCCATATATATGTGTTAGTATATGGTATTTGTTTTTCTCTTTCTGACTTACTTCATTCTGTATGACAGACTCTAGGTCCATCCACCTCACTACAAATGACTCAGTTTCATTCCTTTTTATGGCTGAATAATATTCCATTGTATATATGTGTCACATCTTCTTTATCCATTCATCTGTCAATGGACATTCTTTTTAAAGTTTTGAACTAAAGTTGTAAATAATTTATGCACCACCATTACAATATTAGAAAGTCTGACTTTGACTATATATTTACCTTTACTGATGAGTTTTACATATTTCTATGTTTCTGTGATGTTAAATTGCATATTTATTTCTGCTTGAGGAACAAACTTTGGCATTTCTTATAAGTTGGGTCTAGTGGTGATGAACTTTCTCAGCTATTATTTGTTTGGGAAAGTCTTTATCACTCCTTCATCTCTGAAGTACAGCTTTGCTGGGTGTAATATTCATGGTTGACAGTTTTTTTTTTCTTTCAGAATGTTGAATGTATCATCCCACTCTCTGCTGGCCTGCAGTTTCTGCTAGGAAGAGCACTGATAATCTTTTTTTTTTTTTTAACATCTTTATTTGAGTATAACTGTTTTACAATAGTGTGTTAGTTTCTCCTTTACAACAAAGTGAATCAGTTATACATATACATATGTTCCCATATCTCTTCCCTCTTGCATCACCCTCCCTATCCCACCCATCTAGGTGGTCACAAAGCACAGAGGTGAACTCCCTGGAGCACTGATAATCTTATGGGAGGATTCCTCGTACGTGACAAATCACTTATCTTGCTGTTTTCAAAATTCTCTTTGTCTCTGACTTTTGACAATTTAATTGTAATGTATCTCTGTGTAGACTTTTTCAGGTTCAACCTCTTTGGGGTCTTTTGAACCTCATGAATGTGGAGGTTCATTTAACTCCCCACGTTTGGGGAGTTTTCAGCCATTATTGCTTAAATACACATTATGGTCATTTCTCTTTCTCTTCTCCTTTGGCTTCCCCAAATGTGTATATTGTTTTTTTTGATGATGTTCCATAAGTCCTGTAAGCTTTTTTCACTCTTTTTTCTTCTGGTTCTCTAACTAGATAATTTTAAATCACCTTTCACTTATTTTTTCTTTTGCTTGGTTAAGTTTATTCTTGAGGCTCTCTATTTAGAGATAACCAAATGGCTTAGAAAAAAAAATTAAAGTGCGTCTGGTGATAATAAGTGTCACTTAAAAACTTTATTTTTCACACTTATAGAAAGTTTCAAGATCAGAATAGAATATAGAACATTCATATATCCAGATTCCACTGTTAATATTTTCTCCCATTTGCTTTACCATTTGCTTTCTCTATTTTTCTCTCTATACAAAATATATATTTTTTCTAAGCCATTTAGTTATCTCTAAACACTTAGGCATTCTCATATACTCTTCATTACAATTATCCACTTCATTAAATTTAACATTTTTTTTCTAATATTGACCATATTCCAATTTTGTCAATTGACCAAATAATGTTCTTTATAGCATTTTCCTTGCTTCAATACAGGATCCTGTCTAGGATTAGGTATTTCATTAAGTTTCAGTGTCTCTTTAACCTCCTTTAATCTAGAACAGTTTGCAGATGGCAAAATTGCATAATTACATGAGCCAATTCCCCACAATAAATCTTTTCCTCTGTCTCTTTCCATTTTTAAAATACAATAATTATTATTTTGGGTTTGCCTAATGTTTTCTCTCAGCTAGATTTGGGTTGTGTATTTTAAGTCAGGATGCTAGAAAAGTGATATTATGTCCTTCTTAGGGTATCCCATATTAGAGGCATACAGAATCCATCTGTTTCCCAATGGTGATATTAATTTTAATCACTTGGACATAGTGTTGTGCCATTTTTCCATTTTATACTAACACTTTTTTCCCTTGTAACTCATCTAATAAGTAATCTGTAGAGACCACTTTAAGCCCATGCAAATATCCTGCTTCTCATAGAAATTTCCCTCTAGATTTAGCATCTGTTGATGCAACCTGCAGTCCCACAGCTGGTGGTGAGCAGAGACATGTTTCAACACAGGTGTCTGGCTCTGGGACACGTGCTCTTTCCGGATTAATCCCCTGCATCTGTCTACTCTGACACCTGTATTCACAGCAGTCATATGGCATCATCCCAGCCCAGACATTTATTTGAGTCCACACTTGGAGTGATTCATGAACCTGGAAACTGTATGAAGACCCCAAGAGCATTTGTGAAGAATCCAGCAGAGTGAAAATCCAACCACCTCTTCAGGAAGCCCCAAAGGAGCCTTGAGTTCCTCCCCTTTAGGGGATTTCAGGAAACCCATCAGCAGACAGACCCTAGCTCTATAACGTTCAGCTCTATAACGTTCAGCTAGTCTCTTCTCCCAACCAGGCCTGATCTGTGATCCCCTGTAGGGGTTCTTCGCTGACCCCATCCCACCCTCTATCCAAGCCCTCATTAATACTCTCGGAAAAATCTTCAGAAGTCTTTGCTTGCACATCTCTCCAAAGCTTACCGTAAGTGAGCTTTACTGTCACCAAGGATGCCTGGCTTCTCTCTCATAAACTCTGCAGAAGAAATAGGCACTTAGGACTCCATCTGCTTAATATCTTCTCTCCCACTGGACATGCCTATCACTGCCTGACCCTCTGGTCTCTGGGAAATCCATTTAGCAGTCAGCATCACTTCTTGATTGGGCACAGACCTGAAGTAAGTGTGTGGACAATTTCTGGGTAACACTGATAAATCTCCCCTCCCTCTAGTACCTAACAGCAGGCACTTAGGCTGTGCCCTCCTCAAAGACAGCAACCAGTACTGGAGAGGGTCATATAAGGAAAATGACAATAATCATTACCATTTCCATTATGGTGTGTACTGTGGTCCAGAAACTATGATGGTAGACATTTGACTTACATTTTTCATACTTGATCTTCATAGCAAATTTACAAGCTATACAGATAAGGAAACTAATGCTCAGTGAGACTGAGAGTTTCTTAGGTAACACATTAGAGCAGCTGGTATTTGGATCTGGTATGTCAGATTCTGACATCTAGGCCCTTTCCACTTTTCCACGGTGCCTCCCAGGTTGAGATGTTCAGATTATGTTTCAATAAACCAATGTTATCCCATGCCATCTGCTATATTTATGAAATTCTGCAAAAGTTATTATACTTATAGTAAGGTTAATATATGGTCTTTAGAATTATCTATGACCTTGAGCTTCTCAGTATTAATGCGTTGGGAAAAGGTTGAGAAAACTCCCACCATGCACTGCTGTACCGGGATGGATGAACATAAAAACTACAGTAAATATAGAGTTAGTTATAATTTTTATTAAAGAAATCAGAAGTATATATATTCAACTCTCCAAAAGCATTTTGTTGCTGATTTCCCAGTCTTACTGCAATTATTAGTTAATAAAAATATGTTTTAATATGCTGGCAGAAAATTGATACTATTTCTAATCTCTGCCATGAAACAAATAAGTGGGGGAGAAATTGAGCTATCTCATTTCAGAAATGGAAAATGGATTTTTAAAAGTTCAGATCATTACCAAGAGTAATTTTCTTATAATAAGTTTAACACTGGCTCGCTCACTGCACAACTTTGTCAGGGAAGATTGTTACTTTTGAAACAAAATAAAGATGTAATGTATTCTAAGAGTTGTCTGTTCTAAAAGCAGGTGTGTGTGGGTCCAGTAGTGTTGCCTCTGGCCAGGGCCAGGGCAAGGCCTGAAAGACCACTGCACACCAGCCCGTGTGGCTTGTTTTAGAGAGCATAATAGGACAGGGATCAGGTCTGGCTGGGGATACTGCTTATTTCCCAGGAGGCAGTGAGTGCTCTGTGTGCATGCGTGGTTCAGGAGATCGAATCTTGGTTTCTCCTTCTAATAACCTCCATATTCTTGGAAGTAGAGTATGCTAAACATTATTTATGTTCACTGATACCTGGCTCTATCTACTTCTGAGCACATGAGACAATGATACTTCTCAGCCTCCTTGAAGCTGGGCATGGTCATGTGATTTGTTTGGCCAACATCAGGAATAAAAATTACCGATATCAGGAATGAGAAATAGAATGTAACTACAGAATCTAAAGTCATTGAAAATATCATAAGAAATATTGTAAATACTTTTATGTCAGTAAATGTGGGAAATTAAATAAATTTCTAAGAGAAAAAAACAGCTTACTGAAAATGACATGAAAAATAGAAATTATGTATTTTCTCATATTTCCTAAAAATTTTAGTCTTTACTTAAAACCTTTCTCATAAATAAATGCACAACTTCAGATAGGTTTTCTGGTAACTTCTTGATAACATTTTAAGAAGAAATACCACACATATTTTACAACCTCATCCAGAGAATAGAAATAGTGAAAATATTCTCAGCTAATATCATGAGCTCAGAACAAACATCATACCAATACCTGACAAGGACATTTAAAGAAAGGAAAATTACAAGCTAATTTTACTCAAAAACATAGTTGCAAAAAGTCCTAAAAAATATTTTCAACAAAGGAAAATATACCACACTAACTTAGGTTTACTCAAGAATTGTAAGATTGGAGTAACACTAGAAAATTAATGCAGTTCACCATATTATCAGAATGAGGAGAGTAATCATATGATTATCTAAACAGATTAAAAAAATAGTCACTTGATGAAGTTTCGTGACAAAAGCTTTATTTTTTTAAAACTAGAAGTTTAAACCTTTGGACCGCATTCACCCTTTCTCTCACCCCCACCTCCCCAACCACGCTTCACCTCCACTGCCAACCTGTTCCTTGTTTCTAGGAGTTTGTTTTCTTCAGATTCCACATACAAGTGAGATCATATCAAGAGCTCTTAACAAACCAGGAATAAATGGGAAGTTCCTTAATATGAGGCAAATATCTTAAAAATAACTATAGCAAAATCATATCTAAAAGTGAAATATTGAAAACTTTCTACCTGAGATTGGCAAACAGAAAGGATTCCCTACCCTCATCACTTCTACTCAATATTGTTCTGAGCATTCTACCCAGTGCAACATTGACACATTGAAAAGCGTAAGTGGAGCATTGGAAGCTTACTGTGTCATTCCTCCCTCAAGGTGGCAGAGCTCACCACCAAGAAAACCCGGTGATTTCTTCTGTGAGGGAAAGTGAGAGCATATGACTGAGTGTCTGGCTTCCCCAGCTGTGTGGGATGTTGCCAAAGAGTCCCATTTCTCTCTCGCCCCATTCAGAAGACTGAGTTGTAAACTGCACGGCTGGGAGGCCAGTGGGCAGCTGGAAGAACAGCAGGCAGGGGTCAGAACAGAGTGGATCAAAGGGACATGGATCCTACTAGCTGTATCACAAACACCATCAGGAGGTCCACCTATGAGAAGTTGGGGATACCTTGTCTGCAGATCCTCCCAACTGGCCACTGCTCTGAACATCTCACCCAAATACAACTCCCTTACCAACCTGTGTCAAGCTCCTGTGCATGCTCCCAGCAGTGCAGGAGCAAACCTTTGCAGACGGCTAGGGAGCACATGCCCAAATCCATTGGCTTGGGAGAAACCACAAATTTGAGCATTCAGCACTGTCCTAGGGAAAGCAATACACCCAGTCTGGATTTGCAGGATTGAGAGAAAGCATGTAAGTTTAAGAATTCTGCTACAAGAGGGACCAAGAAGGGCAGAGCAAGTGTACACATAGAAAAGGTCTGAGAAAACCTCAGAATCCCTAATAGAGCTGAAAGAAGGTATTTCTCTCCTAAAGCCAGCCAGTAAAGACTGGAGGCAGGGTGACTGCTTCTTCAAATGCAAAGACAGCAATGCAAGACTTCAAGAAATGTGAAAAATCAAAGAAACATGACACCACCAAAGGAGCACAATGATTTTTCGGTAACAAATCCCAAAGATATGGATATCTGTGATTTACCTGACAAAGAATTCAGAATATCTGTTTTAAAGGAAGCTCATTCAGCTGCAGGAAAACACAGAAAGATAATTCAATGAAATCAGAAAAACAATACATGAACAAAGCGAGAAGTTTGACAGAGTGTTAAAAAACATATTTTGAAATTATCCGGTTGGAGGAACAAAAAGAAAAAGGATGAAAGAGAGTGAAGAAAGCCAATAATAAAAGTTTGAAAACTTTCCCTTTAATATCAGGAACAAGAAAAGGGTACCCACTCTCATCACTCCTGTTTAACACCGGAAGTCCTGGCCAGGCCAATCAGGTCAAAAAGAAATAAAAGTCATCCAATTTGAAAAGAAAGAAGTAAAATTGTCTATGCAGATGACTAGATATTATAATAGAAAACCCTAAAGATGTCACCAAAAAACTATTAGGACTAAAAAATAAATTCAGTAAAGTTGCAGGATATAAAGTCAACATACAGAAATCAATTGCATTTTGATACACTAAAAATGGACTATTTATACTTTTCTATTTAATTTTGATTTTAAAAATTAATTCAAAAATTAAATTAAAAGGTCTGAATTATTCCATTGTGAACCTCTACCATTGGAACAAATACATTTTATTGATTTGACTTAAAAAAAAGAAGAAAACAATCCTATATACAGTAGCATCAAGAACAATAAAATACTTAAGAATAAATTTAACTAAGGAAGTGAAAGACATGTACACTGAAAACTATAAGACTTTAATAGTTTTGAAATTAAAGAGACACAAATAAATGGAAAGATGTCCCATATTCATGGATCAGAAGAATTAATATTGTTAAAAAGTTTATACTACCCAAAGCCATCTATAGATTCAATGTAATGCCTATCAAAATTCCAATGGCATTTTTCTCAAGAATACAAAAAACAATCCTAATGTATATATGGAACCACTAAGGACCCTGAATAGCTAAAGTAATCCTGAGACAGAAGAACAAAGCTGGAGGCACCACAATTCCTGGTTTCAAAATATATTAGAAAGAAATTGTAATCAGAACAGTATAGTAATGGCATAAAAGTAAACACTTATATCAATGGAACAGAATTGAGAGCCCAGAAAAAAATCCTTGCATATGTGATCATGTAATACATGATAAGTAAGCCAAGAATACTAGATGGGGAAAAGACAGTCTTTTCAATAAATGGTTGGGAAAACTGGATAATTACATATAAAAAAATGAAAATGGACCCCTATTATACTGTGCTCACAAAAATTAACTTGAAATGGATTAAAGACTTAAACATAAGAACCCAAACCATAAAACTCTTAGAAGAAAATAAGGGAAAAGCAACTTGAAATTGATCTTGAAAAAGATTTTTTTTTTGATATGATACCAAAAGCACAAGCACAAAAGCAAAAATCAAGTGAGACTACATCAAACTTCTGCACAGCAAAAAAACCCATCAATAGTCGTGGTTTGTGTGTCCATTCACTTAATACTGTCTTTCAAAGAGAAGAATTTATATGGTCCAAATTATCAATTTTTAATTTTATGGACAAATCCTTTTGGTTTGATATCTAAGAAATATTGTCTCAGCCAGAGGTTGGTAAATGTTTTCTGTGTATGGCCAGAGAGGCTTTGGAGGCCACATGTAGTTTCAGAATAATCTTTTATTTTATTTATTTATTGATTGATTGATTGATCTTTATTGGAGTATAATTGCTTCACAATGCTGTGTTAGTTTCTGTTGCAAAACAAAGTGAATCAGCCATGTTCATACACATGTCCCCATATGCCCTCCCTCTTGAGCCTCCCTCCCACCCTCCCTGTCCCACCCCTCTAGGTCATCACAAAGCATTAAGCTGATCTCCCTGTGCTATGCTGCTGCTTCACACCAGCCAACTATTTTACATTTGGTAGTGTACACATGTCGATGCTACTCTCACTTTGCCCCAGCATCATGCTCCCACCCCATGTCATCAAGTCATTACAACTAGGTTCATCAGTATCATTTTTTTTTGATTCCATATATAAGCATTAGCATATGGTATTTGTTTTTCTCTCTTTCTGACTTACTTCACTCTGTATGACAGACTCTAGGTCCATCCACCTCACTATAAATAAATCAATTTCATTTCTTTTTATAGCTGAGTAATATTCCATTGTATATATGTACCACATATTCTTTATCCATTAGTTTGTCAATGGACATTTAGGTTAACCCATGTCCTGGCTATTGTAAATAGAACTGCAATGAATATTGTGGTACATGACTCTTTTTGAATTATGGTTTTCTCAGGGTATATGCTCAGTAGTGGGATTGCTGGGTCATATGGTAGTTCTATTTGTAGTTTTTAAAGGAACCTCCATACTGTTCCCCATAGTGGCTGTGACCCTGGAATGAATCCAACTTGATCATGGTGTGTAATCCTTCTTGTGTGTTTTTGGATTCTGTTTGCTAGTATTTTGTTGAGGGTTTTTACATCTATATTAATCAAAGATATTTGCCTGTAATTTTCTTTTTTTTGGTAGTGTCTTTGCCTTGTTTTGATATCAGGGTGATGGCTTCATAGAATGACTTTGGAAGTGTTCCTTCTTCTTCAATCTTTTGGAAGAGTTTGAGAAGGATACGTATGAGCTCTTCGTATGTTTGGTAGAATTCCCCAATGACACCACCCAGTCCTCGACTTTTACTTGCAGGGAGTTTTTTTTTTTTTTTTTTAATTAAAATTCGATTTCACTTTTAGTGATCAGTCTGTTCAAATTATCTGTTTCTTCTTCATTCAGTTTTGGTGGGCTGTATGTTTCCAGGAGCTTGTCCATTTCTTCTAGGTTGTCCAATTTTTTGGCATATGATTGTTCATAGTATCCTCTTATAATTTTTTTATGTGTCATAATTTATTTTTTCAGTTTTAATATTTTTAATTGAATATAGTTGATTTACAATGTTGTGCTAATTTCTGCTGTACAGCAAAGTGATTCATATATATATGTATACATTTTAAAATATTCTTTTCCATTATGGTTTATTATAGGAATTTGAATATATTTCTCTGTGTTATACAGTAGGACCTTGTTGTTTATCCATTCTCTTATGGTTTTTTGAATTTCTGTGGTATCAGTTGTTATTTCTCCTCTTTATTTCAGTCTACCACACTGGGTTTGTAATTTTTTTTTTCCCACACCACACGGCGTTCATGATCTTAGCTCCCCAACCAGGGATTGAAACTGTGCCCACTGCAGTGGAAGTGTGGAGTCTTAATCATTGGACCACCAGGGAAATCCCTCTCCTCTTTATTTCTTACTTTACTTATTTGGACCCTCACTCTTTTCTTCTTGGTGAGCCTGGCTAGAGGTTTGTCAGTTTTGTTTATCCTTTCAAAGAATCTGCTCTTGGTTTTATTGATTTTTTTTCTATTTGTTTAAATCTATATTTTATTTATTTCCTCTCTGGCCTTTATTATTTCCTTCCTTCTGCTGACTCAGGTTGGTCTACTTTTTAATATTTGTTGGGTGGGACCAGAGTGAAGTGCAGTCTAGAGTTTACTTATCCCAGGACTGAGGTAAGAGCATCTGTGTTCTCCACACAGTGTCAATGAATCACAAAGTTTCACTGCTTGGCTGGTGGGAACAAGCACTATGTCTGGCCCTGTGTGAGCACTGCTTCTTGTTTCTTCTAATCCTCTCAGTCTGCTGTGCTCTGTCTTGGACACCCCTCCCTGCACCAGGGCCTGGAGCTCTCTCAAGGTAGTGAACTGGGACAATCACAGGGCTCACTTCATTTGTTTCCCATCTCCCAATGATCACTGTTCTTCATTGCCTAACATCAGGGTTCTACAAACCACTGTTTTAAACATTTGTCCTTTTCTGACTGGTTCAGGTGAATGGGCAAGTCCTTTCTCTGTTGAAAGTGAAATCCTGCTAAGCTAGTTTTATTTATACACATTTGCTTACCAGCTTCCTTGCTCACTGTTCTTTTCCTGCAACCCACCCCTTTCTTCTGGGTTCAGTGGTTTATTTATCTAATGTTCCTGGGGTTTAATGCTCACTTTTCTCATGCATACTTATTCTCACATAAGTAGCATTGTTCTCTCCTGTGTGTTTTGTAATTTTGGTTTGGAGCACATCTTTCCTTTTTTTTTGGCGGGGGGAGGATTTTATTAGTTTTCTGTTGCTGGATAACAGATTACCACCACCCCAGAGGGAGGAAGCAACATGAATTTATTGTCTCACATTTCCCACTGGGTAGGAGTGCAGCACAGCCCAACTGAGTTCTCTACTGAGGGTCTCACATAGTTGAAATCATGGTGTCATAGGCATTCTCATATGAAGTCCAGCGTCCTTTTCTGAGTGCATCCAGGCTGTTGGCAGAATTCAGTCCTTGTGGTTGTAGGACTAAGAGCTCTGTTTCTTGCTGCTGTTGGCTGGAACCCCTCTCAGCCCTATTCCTGCCCTGTGGTCCCCTCCACAACATGGGAGTTTCTCCTTCAAGGTCAGCAGGAGTGTCCCTCCTGCTTTGATCTCTGATGTCCTCTGCCTCTGACTTCTAGAGCCAGATATATAGAGCTTGTGTGAATGGGTCAGACCCATATGAAAAATCTCCATTTTGACTTAAGGTCAACTGACTAGTCATCTTAATTACACTGGAAAAATCCCACTTGCCTTGTAATGTAACATAATCACGGGGCTGAGACTCTATAACACTCACAGGTCTCGTGCATACTCATGGGAAGGGAGTTAGTTTCAGGGGTGGGAATCTTGAGGGCAATTTTTGAATTCTGCCTACCATAGTCCACCTTCTGGACCCCAACAATTTATATCCCCTCTAAAACCTTTCCATTAAGTAGTCAACCTAAGTCCAGAATCTCATCATCTTACTTAGACCCAGGTATGGTTGAGGCTCCCAGGTGTAGTTTCGTTGGGCACATTTCCTCCCCATCTGTGGGCCTGTGAAACTAGAGAAGTTATCTTCCCAGTAATCCCAACATACAATGATGGGGCAGAGAGAGAATAGTGGTATAGACATTCCTGTCTAAAAGTGGGGAAAATGAAAGGTGAAGAGGAGTCACCACTTCAAAGCAGTTCTGAAAAACAGTTTGGTGAATTCCAGCCAGTGGACTCTGCTTAGGTTTCAAGGTCTCCGAATTATCCTGTTTCTCTTCGTTCGACCCTCTGCAGTCTTGGTTCTGCTCTCTGGTCTCTGAATCATCCTTCCTTTTCCATGAGAGGTAGCAGATGTTTGCAGCTATAGAGTTTCATCAACCTGCTTCCTGCTACTAGGATCCTGCAGGTGCGGTTTCCTCTTTTGATTTTGTAGTCTCTTTCTCCCTTTAATCCAAGTTGGCATTTATTTTGTCCAGAACAACCTTGCTCAGAACCTTGTAGGCCTTGTGTGAATCGCACTAGGATTCAGCCCATTAGATAGAAGTTACACCCACAGTTCTGTTTGAGATAATCCCTGCTCCCTGTCTGGCTCCAGCTGAGGGACAAAGGAAAAAGGATGTAGTCTCTCTGGTTTGGTTGAGAAGACCTGTGAGGCATAATTTTTATCTCTTGAAAGAACCCTTTGTGTGACTGAATACTCTGACCTTTTGATCTTTCTGAGGTTTTAACAAAAGGTTGTACAGTTGCACTTGTGGCTTTTTCTCTATGCCATGCTTTTGAAAGCAATCTCTTAATTTTGTCACCTTTTGACACCTGGATAGGCTGAGAAACTCCCAAATCATCCACTCTTGGTTCCTTTTTGTTTAACAGTTCTTCTCTCAATATAGATCTCTCCTCTCACATTTTACTACAAGCAGCGATAAAAAACCCAGCTGCATCTTAAACACTTGCTTGAAAATCTTCTTAGCTGTATATCCAAGTTTATTGCTTATGAGTTTTGCTTTCCACCTAACCACAGGGCACAATTTTGCCAAGTTTCTGGCCAATAAATTATAAGGGTTCCCCACCTTTCCATTTCCAATAACATGTTTGTCACTTCCTTCTGACCCTCACCTGTAGTATGCTCCCAATACAGATTTCTACCAACACTCTGGTCACTGAAATTGAGGCTTTTTTGGGTCATGCTTCTCAACACTCTTCCATCCTCTGCCTGCTGCCTAAAGACACTGCCACGTTTTAGGTATTAATTACAGCGACACCCCACTTCCAGTTAATGAAAACTGTATTAGTTCTCTATGGAAAACACATAACACATTACCACCAACTTAGAGACTCAAAACAATACCTGTTTATTATTCTTTTACATAGCTAGATATATCATTTCAAGCATAGTTCTGAAGGTTAGAAGTCTGGCGAGGCATGTCTGGGTTTTCAGTCTCACCAGCTTGAAACCAAGGTGCTGGCTGGTCTGAGTTTTCTTCTGAGGCTCTGGGGCAGAAGATGCTTCCAAGCTTATTCAACTTGTTGGCGGAATGCACTTCTCTGTGGTTGCAGGGCTGAGTCTCTGTTTCTTTGCTGGCTGTCAACTGGTGGTGACTCTCGGCTTTTAGAGGCTGCCCCCATTCCTTGCCATGTGGCCCTCTTCTTCAAAACCAGCAATGAGGAATTTCTCATGCCCTGAATCTCTTTCCGTTTGAATCCATTTTGCCAGGAGGAGCCCCATCCTTTGATAAGGGCTCCCCTGATTAAGGGTCCACCCAGGATAATAGCTCTTTCTTACTGTCAACTGGGTCAGGTCTTGATTACAGCTGCAGCATCTCTTCCCAGCAGCATGTAGATTTGTGTATGATTGAGTAGCTGGGAGAAGCTGTGTGTACACATTAGAGACAGAAATCCTAGGGCAAGTTAGAATTCTGTCTACCACAGGGGCTCTGTGAAGCCCAGGTTGATGGTATATTCCCCCAGAGAAAATTCTCCCTTGTGGCTGTGGTGGTTTCCAGGGATATAATCTTCTGGGGGCCACTTTTATGTTAATGACTTAGGCAGCTGTGTGGAGGTGGATTGAAGTTAGAGTTCCTCAGACAGCATAAGTAGTATAAATTTGACCCTTAAACATGCACAAAGGCAGGGAAACGGTTAGAAATTCTCAGGGGAGTGTTTAGACCAAGATAACAAAATTCCTTGTCTTTTTATGCTTTGAAGATACATTTTCTCAAGTTTCTTTTCCTGTTTTTTACCCTGAAGCTATACCCCCTCCAAGGTTCTAACTACATATATAGAGCTTCTTAGTCCCGACTCCTCATCAAGCTAATGCCCAAAGCTTTGCCTCCTATTCCTTCATGATTGTTAAAATCCAATCTCCTAGGTTATCAAGATGGGCAGCCATCTCCACGCCTGCTGCCCCTGGCTTGGCAGCCATAGAATTAACTCACCTACTTATGAATTTAATTTTCATTTACCATTTTTTTCTTTCTGAGGATTTCCCTTACTTTCTGGTTTAAATTTGCCAGTGCTTAAAAAATATGTTTTATTATATATCACCCGCTACTTCTTTTTGTTTGTAATTGGAGGAAGATTTATTTCATCTGTTACATTGACGCAAGTGGAAAATATTGTTCTTTTTACCTTGTGTTTTGAAGGCATCGCCATTTCTCACTCTTCTGAGCCAATGAACCCTTCGTTCTCTCTTCCTCTCCTCATGCCCTACTTCAATCCACCTCCACACAGCTGCCTAAGTCATCTTTGGAAAATATAAATCAGATCGTGCAACTTCTAGGCTTAAAAATGTTCATCGATGCCCCGACTTTTGTGACAGATCTAACTCAGGCCCTGCTCCTGTCTGCCCTGCAGCTCTTACTGCCACATCTTCACCTGACCTGTGCCTGAACTTGAACTCATCCTTTCCCAGGAACTCTGAGGTTGCCTTTACTGGACACTTTCCCTTGGCTGTTTGTGAAGGACTCGCCTTTTGTTCTTCAGGTGTCATCCCAGGTGGTCTCCTGACCACCCACTCAGCCTTGTTCCAGTTTCTTTTTTTCCACTTGGTTCCCACCCCAGTCTGTGGTCACTCACTCCCCTTAGCAGAGTGGATGCTCTCTGTGGCCGGATGTCATCTGCACATGCTTTTCTACCTTCAGTGCAACGCACAGCCCCTGGCTCAGACCAAGAACTTGCACATAGTTTTGAATGATCAGGCCCAGGTCTGCCTATGGGATGAGCATAGGAAAGTCAGAGCCTACAGGCAGTCAGTAAGATGGGTTATAATCAAATCATGTAACTCTACCTGCTTCTGTGACAGGTAAGGTAGAAACTTGTTCTATCAATGAATTCAAGGCTATCTGATTGGAATATAAATATATTTCTGAGTGAAATCATCTTTGTAAGCCTAATTCTTTTAATATTAAGCTTTAGAAACTGACCCAATTGTTTGTGCCATATTAAAAGAAAAACTTGGTATTACCATCAGGACAGTGTGTCCAGCCAGCTTAGTTCCACAGAGGCCTGCACCCTGGAGGAGAGGTGCTGAGCAGTTGGGGTGATCAGAGAGCAGCCAGTGACTTGCCCACACAAGACAGACAGAAAGACCTGGCTTAATTCATGATGAGTATGGGAGGGCATTTTCTTCTCATACAGAGTCTAAAGAACTGCTTGAAATAACATCAGCAGATGGCATACTGAATGCCCATGTTCAACTAAAGCCCACCATAGGACCTCTGATCACTAGGTACTGTTTAGATGTCAGGCAATATCCTGGGTCTTTTACATATGGCATCTCATGGACCAGAGTTGGGGGTTTCTCATACCACAGTCTGGAGCCCTTTCCACCAACAAGTAAAGTCCAGGAAAGAGGACGCTAGCAGAAATATTGCTCTTTGCCTCCAGCCACAACCTCCTGCATCCTTCTTTTTTTCTCCTCCCATCTTATCACTCTGGGCAGAGGTTCCTGTTGATGCCCTGTGAACATCCAGAATTTTCTCTTGACCCATTTTGGACACAGAGTGTGCCCAAGGGAATTCTTTAAAAGAAAGGGTCTTTGGGCTTCCCTAGTGGCTCAGTGGTTGAGAGGCTGCCTGCCTATGCAGGGGACGCGGGTTCGTGCCCCGGTCCGGGAGGGTCCTGCATGCTGTGGAGTGGCTGGGTCCATGGGCCATGGCTGCTGGGCCTGTGTGTCCGGAGCCTGTGCTCCGCAACGGGAGAGGCCACAACCGTGAGAGGCCCACGTACTGCCCCCCCACCAAAAAAAGGGCCTTTTGAGGATACTAAAACTGGATACTGGTTAAAAAATCCATTTGTAAGCAAGTTTATGTCAGGAAAATAGTATCTATTTTATTAAGTGAATAGCATGCCTATGGAAAATGGAATTCTCTATGATTTTTACAAGTGAAGCTGAGGGATTCTGTACATGAATCTTAGAGCTCTCCTGCCCCCTTCTCTCCTTTTCTTCTTTCCCTCAACACTTCCTGCCTTCATCAAATATTTGTTAAGTGCCTAATGTGTGTCAGGGACATAGGACATGGTTTTTGTCCTCAAAATAGTTATAATCTAGTATGAAATATAGACGAGAAAATAGTCAATCAGAATAATGGGTGGCTGAGTTCTGTCTTCAAAGAACAGTCACTAGAAGGGCCTGACCTGCCTTCTCTGTGTTGGATCTTAAATTCCCAGGGAATCAAAGTCACTGATAACTGTGGACAACCTGATGGGTACTAGGTGAATCTCCATCAGCCAGAGCACACATGGCTCTGTGAGCTATTATAATCATTTGCAGATAATATGATTGTCTACTGAAGGAATCCAAGAGCTACAATAGAACAACTTACTAGAAATAATAATGACCTTCAATAAAATGTTATTAGATAGGATTAAATTTGGCTGAGAATAACAGAAAATTCCCCCAATAGTGGCTTAAACAAGTTAGAGAAAACTAGTTGAAGAAAACCACAAACTTGACCAAAGGAAACAAAAAAGATTTGAGTAAAATAATGTTCCTTAACAGTAATATTCCTCAATGGGCAGAATGGATATTGTGGAGAATGGAATTTAATACATGCATTTAACACAACTGCAAACAAATTGAGATTTTTTTGAATTTGAAAAATGAGTTCATCTGGAGAAACTGACATTGAAAATAATCAAGACAATGTTGAGAAAATATTTTATGAGGAAGGTATACTTTCTCAGATACTGAAATGCATTATAAAGCTACAATCAATAAAATGGTATTACTGCAATAGAATAGACAGAGAAACCACTATGATGAATAGAAAGTTCAGAAACACGATGCATTATATATATAAACTTCCTAATCTATTTGTTATATACACACATATACTTAGTTTATGATAAAGTTGGCATTTCAAACCAGAGATTGAGTATAGATTGTTCCATGAATGACGGTATGGGGAAAATTTGCTAACCATTGGCATAAATCAAGAAGAAGCCATACATCACATCCTATACTAAAAATAATTCTAGATGGAATTAAGATTTATGTGTAAAAAATGAAAATATAAGCATATCAAGAGACTATGTAGGTGAATATTTTACACAATCTGTGCCAAGGTAAGTTTTACTAGCACAGCACCAAAGGCATAAAGAATATGGTAAGATTTAAGTATATAGAAATTGAACGAAAATTTTATAAGTAAAACTTAAATAAATAAAACTTAAAGGCAAGTGCACACTGAATATTAGTATCTGTGGTACACTTGGAAGGAAGTAGTATTTTTTAACATGTAAAAATCCCATATTGATCAGTGAGCAGAGGATGTAAAAAAGAAGTGAAAACAACAGAGCACAATAGCAAACCACTGCTTTGCAGCTTCTGGGGAATGTCCTCCTTCAATAATAAGAAAATATTGAAAGAATACAATATTTTGCCTCTCAAAAAGATAAAGATACGATATAAAGAATATTCTCAAACACAACTGTGAGAGTGTATATGGATAATGACCTTTTCTTTTAAGCTGCTTGGGTTTATGTAACAAAAACTTCACATGATAACTCTTGGACTCAATAATCCTCAGTTCAGGCTCTATTCTAAAGAAATAATCAAAGATGTAATCAAAGATTTATGAATGTTGAATTTTCACTGCAGCATCACCTATACTAGTAAAACACTGGAAATGATGAACAAATCCCGCAATAGAGAAATGGGTATATTAATTATACTACATTTAGATGATGATTAATTATGCAGCCTTTACAATCAAGTTGTTCAGGAATATTTAATGACATGGAAAGTGACCTTGCTGATAAGTCCATTAGAAAGTGTAGGATTGTATGAGAGCCAAGGTACAGAGCAGGGGCTTGAGCAGGCGGTTGACATACCTGTGCTCAGGTGGCTGTGTCCACCCGTGACGTTGCCTTTGCAGGCTGCTGCTCTGTGTCCTCCACCCCAGCCACCTGCTCCCCTCTCACCCCACCCTGTTGTCTAGGAACATCGCTTCACACTGAAATCATTTCCAGGGGCCTCTCAAGGCACCACTTAAGGGTTGAATGAGGTGGCTTTTATCCCTTACTTGGGGGTGTAAGACAGTGAGCTATTCGGACATTAATGGGGCCCTGGGTCTTCCAAGTACCACTGTGGATTCATCAGCCTCTGCAGTATGAAGATTTCTCCTCACTCTCGCAAGAGGAAAGCCAGGCAGCTTTGTTTTGGGAAGAGCGGTGATCGTACACTGGGCAGAGGGGAGAGGGCTACTGCAGGCAGAGGGCGCGGAGCCCCCCTCAGGGTCCCTCCCGCGTTCTGGGAAGGGCTTCTCATCTCCTTCCTCTCCATCTTCGCTTCATTCTCATACTTCTCTTCCGCTGCCCCGTCTCCCCCTGATATTCACTGCATGTCCCTGTGAGCCACAGCACGTTATGCCTGCTTGATCACAAAGGACTACTGCTTGATTTAATGTTCAGGAACCCCCATGAGACCGTTCTTACCCCCATGTAACAGGTGAGCAATTCAGGCCCAGAGAGGCTGCTCCTGGCCCTGAGATCCTGGCAAATAGATCTTTGTATTGGTAGGGGCTCTCCAGAGAAATAGAGCATACAGGATGTGCGTGTATGTATAGAAAGATGATCATTTTGAGGAATTGGCTCATGTGCTTCTGGAGGCTGGTAAGTCCAAAACCTGCCGAGCAGGCCAGCAGGAGAGCCCCTACTGTAGTTCAAGTCTGTAGACTGCCTGCTGAGAAATCCCCTCTTCCCTGGGGGACGAGCAGGCCACATGTCCTTCATCCTTCTGCCAGGACTTGACCAGGCAAGACCAGAGGAGACAAGGGCCCCTCCTTTCCTTGTGGCATTCAAAAACGATTTCACACCGACTCCCTGCCAGACCCTATGCTTAGTATGGGGGAGATCAGGGCACAGAGGGGACAGATGAGGACACTTCCGTGTTGTCTGTAACTTGCTGGGATAGACAGAGTGTGGGGAGGCGGGGCACAAGGAGGGCTGCCTGGAAGAGGTGACAACCGACTGAGAACTGAAGGCAGCCAGATCCAGGGGAGGTGGGAGGAAAGAGAGGGCCCAGGCGATGGCCAGCTCCGGTGAAGACAAGGCTGGGAAACCTCCGGTGTCCTGCCTGGCAGGAGTGAGGGGAGAGAGGCTGAGCACGGGAGGGCTCTGCAGGTCTGGCCCCGTGGAACAGGACTGAGTGGACCTAGTGTCGAGATGCGAGGGGTGAGATTGTGTACCTGCTTCCCCCGGCAGCAGCATTTTCTCTTCTCTGAAGCCTCATCGCCGTTCATCTGCTGGCGTTTGACACGGGCTGCCGGGAACGGCAAGAGCAGCCCCGCTCTGCAGGGACCCTGGGTGAGGTGTGAGTCCTGCCCTGGGGAGATCACAGGAAGGCAGGGGAGACCCAGACGCCCTGTGCCAGTGGGGCAGGCCCTGACTGAGAGGACCAGAGCCAGGTCGGAGCAGGATTCCCGAGAAAGGGCTCATTTGCCAAAGATTCTATTATCCCGGAAACAGCAAGGTCCACAGGTTTGCTGATGGCTTACTTAGGAGGACGACCCAGATAAAGGGGACAACTGTCCGTGAAGACAGTTCACATTGTGAAACAGGCTCAGAGAGCAGCAGTTGTCAGCAAATTACCTTCATCTGTCTTCTCTCATTTTTTACTCTTTTCCTCCCTCATCCGTAACAGTTTATTTTTTATTATGAAATGTACCATTTATACAAAAGAGTGAAAAAAACACAAGCACAATTTAAAGATGAATGCTACCCAAACTCACAGAAATGGCGTTAGCTACTTGGAAGAAAATCCTGGAGACAGAAATGGAGCACTCTTTTAAGAAAGGCTATATCACCATTACTTTTGATGGTAAAGAACAACACTGTGTGGAAAACTGGGAAAGTTTACAACTCTGAGCCAAAAAAAGATTCAGAAGATTTGGACTCTAAAAGTGAGAAATTTTAGGAATATGTGAAACAAATTTATTTAGCTTATATTTAACTTTTCATAGTATACTGATATATTATAAAAGGATGCCTAAATAACAGTTTTTTCAATAAGTATAAAATAAAAATTCAAAGTGGTTAAAAAAAAAAAGGCTAATGGTAAAACAGATGCTCACGTACTTACCGCCACAGGTTAAGAGGTAGAAGATTACTAACATTTGCCGTCCCCTCCCTCCCCAGGAAAGGTGTCTAGCATCCAGATCTTTGTGCTAGTAAATAATCCTTACATTTCTCATGTGTGCACCCCTACACTACATTGCTTAATTTTTGTCTGTTTTTGAACTTTGAGGACCCGGGATAGTCCTATTTCTATGTATTCTCTTGTGATTCCTTTCTGCTCATTATTACATGTTGGAGACCCATCCATGTTGATGGATATAGCTGTAGCTGTTTGCTATGTCTTACTTTGTGCAGTATTCTATTGTGTGCATTTACCACAATTCATTTTTCTGTTGCAGTCTTGCTGAGCATTTGGTTCATTGCCATGTTTTCCTATCATAACACTGCCTCTGTGAACTTTCCAGGGCATGTTATGGCCTGGTGCACACCTGCAGCAGTTTCTGGATGGCATGGTTCTCAAAGTTGGTCTGGGGATACCTGCTCATCCCAAAACACTTTCAGGGGGTTTCTGAGGTCAAACCATTTTCATAATAATGCTAAAATATTATTTTCCCTTTTCACTGCCATTCTCTCATAAGTGTGCATTTGGAATGTCTGCACGACTCAGGGACTCAGTTATTTTCCAAATGACTGACGCACAGTGTTACAAAATCACACATGGTTAAGAGAGCCATTCAAAGTGCAAGATAGGCGAGTGGATTTTAATGTAACTGACTATGAGGGTCTCACTGGTGCAGTTTCAGAAGCCACATTACAGCTAATCTTTAAGGAACAGTCATTGATCAAGTTTTGGTATAATACCAAGAAAGAATATCCACAGTTATCTGAAAGATAACTCCTTCCTCTACCAACTCCTTATCTGCAAAAGGCTGGATTTTCTTCTCATAATCCAACTAAAACACATATCACATATATCACCACAGAGGCAGACATGAGAACCCAGCTGTGACCTATTAAATCAGACATTAAAAAGGATTTGTAAAAATATAAAACAATGCCACTTTTCTACTAAATTATTTTTTGGGAAAATACACTTAAAATATGATCTAACATGATATGGGATTATTATTGCTATTTTAAAATAAACGAATACACATTAAAAACTTTCTTAGTTTTAATTTTTGATATGGTATAAACATCAATAGATAGATAGAACCCACATACACTTCTTTAGTTTCCTCAATAATTTCCAAGGGTGTAAATAGTGTAAAAGTATAGAGTCTGTGAGCATTGCTGCTCTTGGTATATTTTGAAGAGACTTTTGCATCTTTAACTTACTTCTGCCTTGGCTGGACCAAATGACACCCAGCAACAGTGAAGAAGAGTTCCTGCAAACTCACATCCTTGGAAGTTTCAGCTCTTTAAGTTTTCCAAACTTGCGAATGTGAAATGGTATTTTCTTATGGTTCCAATTTACCAGTTTTTGTTTACAAATGAGGTTGAACAACTTTCCATGTGCTTATGGGTCATAGTTGCCTTCTTCCTGGAAAATGCCTGTTCATGTATTTTGCGCACTTTTTTGGGGAGCTTGTTAGCCTTCTCCTTATTAAATCAGAAGAATTCTTTGTATGTGCTCAATGATAATTCAGTTATACACGTTGCAAGCATATTTTCCTAGTTTATGATTTGCCTTTTCTCTCTCTTTGTGAAGTCATTTGATGTACAGATTTTCCTAGCTTTAATGTAGTTAAAATTATCCATCTTTCTTTTATGGTTTGTGCATTTTATGTCTTGTTTAAGAAGTCCTTTCCGAAAGAGAAAGATGAATACCATATGATATCGCTTATATGTGGAATCTAAAATATGGCCCAGATGAACCTATCCATGAAGTAGAAACAGAATCATGGACATATAGAACAGACTGGTGGTTGCCAAGCGGGAGGGGGTTGGGGAGGGATGGAGTGGGAGGTCGGGGTTAGCAGATGTAAGCTTTTATATGGAAAATGGATAAACAACCAGGTCTTACTGTACAGCACAGGGAACTATATTCAATATCCTATGATAAACCATAATGGAAAATAATATAAAAAATGAATGTGTACATATGTATAACTGGACCACTTGGCTGTACAGCTGAAATTAACACAACATTGTATATCAACTATACTTCAATAAAAAAAGAGAGAAAGGAAGGAAGGAAGGAAGGAAGGAAGGAAGGAAGGAAGGAAGAAAGAAAGAAAGAAAGAAAGAAAGAAAGAAAGAAAGAAAGAAAGAAAGAAAGAAAAAGTCCTTTCTTATCCCAAAGTCATAAGACATGCTCCTGTGTTATCTTTCAAATGTTTAGCAGTCTCCTTTTCACGTTTATGTGAAAAGCTGTGCTCCTGAGGTGGGAGAGCCAAGTTCAGGACACTGGTCCACAACAGACCTGCCAGCTCCACATAATATCAAATGGTGAAAATCTCCCAGAGATATCCATCTCAACACCAAGACCCAGCTCCACTCAATGACCAGCAAGCTACAGTGCTGGACACCCTATGCCAGACAACTAGCAAGAGAGGAACACAACCCCATCCATTAGCAGAGAGACTGCTTCAAATCATAATAGGGCCACAGACACCCCAAAACACACCACGAGACATGGACCTGCCCACCAGAAAGCCAAGATCCAGCCTCATCCACCAGAACACAGGCATTAGTTCCCTCCACGAGGAAGCCTTCACAACCCACTGAACCAACCTTAGCCACTGGGGACGGACACCAAAAAGAATGGGAACTACAAACCTGCAGCCTGCGAAAAGGAGACCCCAAACACAGTAAGTTAAGCAAAATAAGAAGACAGAGAAACACACACAGATGAAGGAGCAAGGCAAAAACCCACCAGACCTAACAAATGAAGAGGAAATAGGCAGTCTACCTGAAAAAGAATTCAGAATAATGATGGTAAAGATGATCCAAAATCTTAGATATAGAATGGAGAAAATACAAGAAATGTTTAACAAGGACCTAGAAGAACTAAAGAGCAAACAGACAGTGATGAACAACACAGTAAATGAAATTTAAAATTCTCTAGAAGGGATCAAGAGCAGAATAACTGAGGCAGAAGAACGGATAAGTGACCTGGAAGATAAAATAGTGAAAATAACTACTGCAGAGCAGAATAAAGAAAAAAAGAATGAAAAGAATTGAAGACAGTTTCAGAGACCTCTGGGACAACATTAAATGCACCAACATTTGAATTATAGGGGTCCCAGAAGAAGAAGAGAAAAAGAAAGGGACTGAGAAAATATTTGAAGAGATTATAGTTTAAAACTTCCCTTATATGGGAAAGGAAATAGTTAATCAAGTCCAGGAAGCACAGAGAGTCCCACACAGGATAAATCCAAGGAGAAACACGCCAAGACATATATTAGTCAAATTACCAAAAATTAAATACAAAGAAAAAATATTAAAAGCAGCAAGGGAAAAACAACAACAACATAGGGAATCCCCATAAGGTAAACAGCTGATCTTTCAGCAGAAACTCTGTAAGGCAGAAGGGAGTGGCAGGACATATTTAAAGTGATGAAGGAGAAACACCTACAAACAAGATTACTCTACCCAGCAAGGATCTCATTCAGATTTGATGGAGAAATTAAAATCTTTACAGACAAGCAAAAGCTAAGAGAATTCAGCACCACCAAACCAGCTCTACAACAAATACTAAAGGAACTTCTCTAGGCAGGAAACATGAGAGAAGGAAAAGACCTACAATAATAAACCCCAAACAAGTAAGAAAATGGTAATAGGAACATACATATCGATAATCACCTCAAAAGTAAATGGATCAAATGCTCCAACCAAAAGACATAGACTGGCTGAATGGATACAAAAACAAGACCCATATATATGCTGTCTATGAGAGACCCAATTCAGACCTAGGAACACATACAGACTGAAAGTGAAGGGATGGAAAAAGATATTCTATGCAAATGGAAATCAAGAGAAACTGGGGTAGCAATTCACATATCAGACAAAATAATCTTTAAAACAAAGACTATTACAAGAGACAAAGAAGGACACTACATAATGATAAAGGGATCAATTCAAGAAGAAGATATAACAATTGTAAATATTTATGCACCCAACATAGGAGCACCTCAATATATAAGGCAAATACTAACAGCCATAACAGGGGAAATCGAAAGTAACACAGTCAGAGTAGGGGACTTTAACACCACAATTTCACCAATGGAGAGATCATCCAGAATGAAAATAAATAAGGAAACACAAGCTTTAAATGATATATTAAGCAAGATGGACTTAATTGATATTTATAGGACATACATCCAGAAATTACAGAACACACATTCTTCTCAAGTGCTCATGGAACATTCTCCAGGATAGATCATATCTTAGGTCATATTTGAAGCCTTGGTAAATTGATGAAAATTGAAATCATATCAAGTACCTTTTCTGACCAAAACTCTGTGAGACTAGATATCAATTACAGAAAAAAATCTGTAAGAAATACAAACACATGGAGGCTAAACATCACACTACTTAATAACCAAGAGATCACTGAAGAAATCAAAGAGGAAATAAAATAATACCTAGAAACAAATGACAATGAAAACACAATGACCCAAAACCTATGGGATGTAGCAAAAGAAGTTCTAAGAGGGAAGTTTATAGCAATACAAGCCTACCTTAAGAAACAAGAAACATCTTAAATAAACAACCTAACCTTACACCTGAAGCAATTAGAGAAAGAAGAAGAAAACAATCACAAAGTTAGCAGAAGGAAAGAAATCATAAAGATCAGATTAGAAATAAATATAAAAGAAATGAAGGAAATGATAGCAAAGATCAATAAAACCAAAAGCTGGTTCTTTGAGAAGATAAACAAAATTGATAAACCATTAGCCAGACTCATCAAGAAAAAAAGGAAGAAAACTCAAATCAATAAAATTAGAAATGAAAAAGGAGAAATAACAACTGAAACTTCAGAAATACAAAGAATCATAAGAGATTACTACAAGCAACTCTTTGTCAATAAAATGGACAGCCTGGAAGAAATGGACAAATTCTTAGAAATGCACAACCTTCCGAGACCAGGAAGATATAGAAAATGTGAACAGACAAATCACAAGCACTGAAATTGAGACTGTGATTAAAAATCTTCCAACAAACAAAAGCCCAGGACCAGATGGCTTCACAGGCGAATTCTTTCAGTCATTTAGAGAACAGAAAACACCTATGCTTCTCAAACTCTTCCAAAATATAGCAGAGGGAGGAATACTCCCAAACTCATTCTGCAAGGCCACCATCACTCTGATACCAAAACTAGACAAAGATGTCAGAAAGAAAGAAAACTACAGGCCAATATCACTGATGAACATAGATGGAAAAATCTTCAACAAAAGACTAGCAAACAGAATCCAACAGCACATTAAAAGGATCATACACCATGATCAAGTGGGGTTTATTCCAGGAATGCAAGGATTCTTCAATACACGCAAATCAATCAATGTGATACACCATAATAACAATTTGAAGGAGAAATACCATATGATCATCTCAATAGATGCAGAGAAAGCTTTTGACAAAATTCAACACCGATTTATGATGAAAACCCTGCAGAAAGTAGGCATAGAGGGAAATTTCTTCAACATAATAAAGGCCATATATGACAAACCCACAACCAACATCGTCCTCAATGGTGAAAAACTGAAACCATTTCCATTAAGATCAGGAACAAGACAAGGCTGCCCACTCTCACTACTATTATTCAACATAGTTTTGGAAGTTCTAGCCACAGCAATCAGAGAAAAAAAAAAAGGAAATAAAAGGAATCCAAATAGGAAAAGAAGAAGTAAAGCTGTCACTGTTTGCAGATGACATGATACTATACATAGAGAATCCTAAAGATGCTACCAGAAATCTACTAGAGCTAATCAATGAATTGGTAAAGTAGCAGGATACAAAATTAATGCATGGAAATCTCTTGCATTCCTCTATAATAACAATGAAAAATCAGAAAAAGAAATTAAGGAAACACTCCCATTTACCATTGCAACTAAAGAATAAAATATCTAGGAATATACCTACTTAAGGAGACAAAAGACTGGTATGCAGAAAACTATAAGAGACTGATGAAAGAAATCAAAGGTGATGTAAAGAGATGGAGAGATATACCATGTTCTTTGATTGGAAGAATCAATATTGTGAAAATGACTATACTACCCAAATCAATCTATAGGTTCAATGCAATCCATATCAAATTACCAATAGGATTTCTCAGAGAACTAGAACAAAAAAGTTACAATTTGTATGGAAACACAAGAGACCCTGAATAGCCAAAACTATCTTGACAAAGAAAAACAGAATTGGAGGAATCAGGCTCCCTGACATCAGACTATACAAAAAGCTACAGTAATCAAGACAGTATGGTACTGGAACAGAAAGAGAAACATAGATCAATGGAACAGGATAGAAAGCCCAGGGATAAACCCATGTGCATATGGTCCCCTTATCTTTGACAAAGGAGGCAAGAATATACAATGGAGAAAAGACAATCTCTTCATTTAGTGTTTCTGGGAAAACCGCACAGCTATCTGTAAA